>NW_016818579.1:0-19481 GCF_001698545.2 Rhinopithecus bieti
GGGGACTGTAAGCCTTTTTTGTAATCCCTCTGGTTCTTTGCTTCAGGTTGTATGCTAAATCCTCTCCTGTGTACCTCCATTTGTGTAGAACTGTATAGGCTCAGGGATTCTTCCATTCTGTCCCTTTATTTCCCCAGCAGCTCTGCTCCACAGTCTTGGTGCTTTCATCTACCTCATATCTATTACCCCTTCCTCCCACTCCCCAGAAAATCGGATAAGATAGTGTCATGGGAGCTTATATCTAACATCTCTGTGAACATGTATGTCCCTCCCTTTCCTGAAGTGCCCTACCATGCATATGCTTTTTACCTCTCTCTTGAGGACAGAGAGACTTCAGGCTCACCACTAATCATCTTTCTTCTTATAGCACCTGAAGTGAGAAAAGGAAGAGAACCAGGAATTAGGAAATGCAGAGAGAGAGAGAGAGAGAGAGAGACAGAGAGAGAGAATGAGAGAGAGAGAGAGAGAAAAGACTCTGTCTATACTAGTAAGCAAGGCATGTTTGCATTTGGTTTCCAGTAGCCAGCAGTGTGGTTCAACCAAACAAACTTCAGATGGTTTTGTTCCACTGAAAACTCTATAACTTCACTGCTGACACCATTTATTCAGGTTTGGCAAGTCATTGACTCAGCAACATGACACCATCCCTTCTTCTTCCCACCCAGAGGAAAGTGAACAACAACTAAACCATGATTCAAACAGCTTGTTTTAATTCTACATCCTGCCCCTCAGCTTCATTAATAGGTAGGAGAGTGAGCAGGGAAGGGCCCTTACTGCACTTAGTGCCAATCCGTTTGAGAAAAAGCATTTGCTCTCCAATCCTGAGGAGTCTTCTCATATCCCCTAACCAGGCCAGTGAAGTACCCTTGTTTTATCAATTTCCAGAATGCTATGTTTCATCTTCATTACCAAAATTGGCAAGAAATATGAAGAGTTTGAGACTGTACCCTACTTGCTAGCTCACAAACCAGCATACCTCAGTTTCATAGATGTTGGCAGAATATATGAGATTCTTGAGTTACAGTTTGTTTTTGGTTCATGTTTGCATTAGTTCCCCTTGCTCCCTGCCCCAAATCCCACAGGAGAAATGAGGAGCAGCCAGTGAAATGTTGACATGCAAGTATTCTTCAAACTATAGTTAGAGACAAAAGCTGTTACAATAAATGTAGAAAGGCCATGGAGAATTATCTCAACAATATCTGACCATTGTTTCTCCACTATCTTGGCTTCTGACAAAGTTTGCAATTAAGTATGTGTGGTGATTTTCTGGATGTCAGGGCTGAGCAAGAAAAAAGTGATGACCATGAGATGGCAGTAGCACACAACATGCTTTATTTGGGTGGCCCTTTGAAAGGTTTCAGGAGAGCGGAACTTTCCTCACAGCAGGAGACCTTCCAGGGAAGCAGCAAGAGGCCAATCACCCAGAAGAGGAAGAGTTCAAGGAAACTACTTTCAAGGGAGAGAAGAATTGGACAGGAGGCTTACATGTCTATGGGATGTTACTCAGCAGCCAGGTGTGGAGTGTGTGTCAGAGAGCTCCCATGGGCATCAGAGACTTGGGGCTCTTTTCCAGTCCCAGTATGTCCTATCTATGGCTAGCAGATGTTGTGCCTAGTTTTACAGAAGGTGCAATGTGGGTGGGTTCTAAATGACTAAAAATATGCTTATTGAGGGCCCTATTTAAAGCAATTGGATGTGTAAACATTTGATTTTAGTTCCAATGAGCTTTGAGCTAATGGTTTTAGCTTTCTCTGAATATACGGAACAAGATACACGGCACCATCTAAAGATATTAACCCATTTATTTAACAGTCCATGCCTTGGCCCCATGTTGTTCTACAATCCAAGTTGTATGCTATTTCATGGAGTATCAGTTGGGAGCCAGTGATGAAGCGACCTCAAGACCCAGAACGCTATAAGGCTACAAATAAGGATTTTAAAGCCAGTTCTCAGCCAGTATGCCCACTTGGGCAGCCAGTAGAATAGATTCAAAAAGGAGACAATTCTGTTTTGACCAATCTGTTTAGTCAATAGAGTGGCATTTATATCCCCTTTGGTACATGACCCCAGATATCTGTAAAACTTGGTGTTATCTACACACATGCAGCAAGATAATTTTAGCAAGCACACAGCCCCTGTGCCCTCCGACCCCTCCAGCAGCCTGACCTAGGGCTATGCAGTTATCTCACACCATGGCCCCTAAAGTACAGTGAGATTCAGCAAAGAATTTCAGTCTTTGGACTGTTTATCTAATTTGTGTGGGTGATTCCTGCAACATGGCTATGTGTTTCTATTAATTGTGGTGTGCTGTTCCACACATATGCTGTTCCTACTGTCTCCAAAATTAGTGATCCTAGGGAAGTTAGTACCATGAGAAACTATTTGGAAAGCTCATTTGTGGCATTGGGCAGTCACAGCTAGTGTGGTTTGGTGGTGGCACATACTTGGGGAAGGGGTTCCACTGTTGAATAAAATTCTACTGGAATTTTGCACCAAACCCAAGTGCAGGAAATATTCTTCAGGGTTGGATGAGGATAATATTATAATAGGGAAGCCATTTTATTCCTTTACAGGACAACCAGGCTCCCTCTGCTGCCTATGTTCTGTGTTCCACTGAAGGGAAGTTCAAGTGGCTTCGTGAAGTTCCAGAAGTTCCAGATTGTGTTAATAGGAGCAGAAAATGGTATGGTCAAACAAGCACGAGTTATCCACCATGCATTCAGCACCTGGGTTAACTAAATTTGTTGTGGGTTCAGCCTACCATGGTCTATACATTGACATGAGATAAGCCTCTGGATAAAGTTGTTGAATGTCAGTGGTTAGGGGAATAGGCTCATCTAAATAAGTGAGGTATATGATGCAGCGTTTCCAGGGAAGAAGTATTACACTATGTTTTCTAAAATCAGGTTGGCAGAAGCAAGCCCTGCACTAGGTTAGATTTACCATTTTATATGTTGCTGTGGCTAAGGCTGTAGGCAATTTTGGTGTAGTCAGCAATTGTATGTTTCTCCTTGCTGTGACTGTTGTGTGTTGTGCTTGAGTTTCCTGCTGATTGCCAATAGTAAATAGCACTGATGTGTTCCCATGAGTGTGGGATAGGTTTTGCAGGTGCTCCTGACAGTCCAAGAAGAAAGTTGTTAGTCTAGCCACACACCAAATTAGATCCTGAATTATGAGGCACTCACATATGAGTGAACAAAACAGGTGAACCAAGTACTTTTTAAAAAATACGTATCGGCCGGGCACGGTGGCTCATGCCTGTAATCCCAGCACTTTGGGAGGCTGAGGTGGGCAGATGACAAGGTCAGGAGTTCCAGACCAGCCTGGCCAATATGGTGAAACCCCGTCTCTACTAAAAATACACACACACAGACACAAACACACACACACACACAAATTAGCCAGGTGTGGTGGCACTCTCCTGTAGTCCCAGCTACTTGGGAGGTTGAGGCAGGAGAATCACTTGAACCCAGGAGGCAGAGGTTTCAGTGAGCCGAGATAGCGCCACTGCACTCCAGCCTGGGTGACAGATCAAGACTCCATCAAAAAAAAAAAAAAAAAAAAAAAAAAAAACAATTGTATCAAGACATAGGTCCCATTTATGTTCCCTTGTATTGCAACATTATTGTGTTGTGTTTCAGTGGGGGACCAAATGCTTTATGGACTTCATTTTAGGGTAATCTTTCATAGAGAAGAGGTTTGTATACCTTTAATAACCTCAGGAGTGGCCTGTTAGGAGGTGGCAGTGTGACTACACCAATACATTTCCTCCCAAGTACTCATGGACATAAAGTGTCTATTGAGACACTGGAGACTACTAGAGGGGGATGGGGGAGGGGATTAAGGATTGAAAAACAAACTGTTGGGTGATATGCTCAATACCTGGGTGATGGGATCATTTGTACTCCGAACCTCAGCATCATGCAATATACCAAGGTAACAAACCTTCACATGTGCCCACTGAATCTAAAATGAAAGTTGAAAAGAAAATGAAAAGACATACAAATGTTTTAATAAAGAAGAAAAACATTCCTCCCAAGTTAGTTTCACTACAGGTCTTCTCAGTACAGTTTCTATCTTCTATAGGTTTGGAGTGTGTATGGATTTTTAAGGAGCCCCCAGAAAAGTAACATTGGGCAACAACTCCGCTCAAATATTTTCTAAGTTTTTAATGATTGTGGCTNAACTAACATTGGGCAACAACTGCCCTCAAATATTTTCTAAGTTTTTAATAATTGTGGTTTTGGACAAATTTCATAATAGCTATAAGGAAATCGTTATCAATGTGGGTGGAGAAACTTCCATGCGAAGAGTAGTTAGATTTCTCCCTGAGATCAAATATGGTTTTTCTAAGAATTGTCTGTGCTGTGACACCCACAAGCTATGATTTGTTCACTGTGGGTAGCCAGCATTGCAATTGCTGTAGAGTCCACTTCCACTGAGTGTTATGTAAAACTTGCAGTTAGTATATTGAGATTAGGTTAGGGAAGAATTCTCAAGCTGGTTGTAGTGACTGTGTGTGTCTGTGTGTGTGTGTGTGTGTGTGTGTGTGTGTGTGTGTGTGTGAGAGAGATTTTTTTTTAAGAAATGTCTTGGCCCAGGTAATGTCATGTAGTATGCATTGCCTTCCTTGTATGCATTGATTAGCAACCAGGGAAGAAGTCCATGGTAAGGTTCACTTGGCCGCTTGGCTAATACACTTTCTTTCCATCTCAATAGTGGGGATTCTAATGGAGGGAGAGAAAGATCATTACGATTAATATGAAAAGAAACCAGTAACTGTAAAGGTATACACTGTGGGTGTTGATTGCACTTATTATAATTCCAGGGATAAGAAAAAGCTATCATTTTATCTATGCAATCCCTTAGGGCTTGTGGGTATTGTATCTGGATTATAGCATTAATAACAGCACCAATCACAAGCATCCTGGTTGTAATATTTGATGCATACTATCTCTGGGCATTCCTTAAATGAGGCTCCATTGGTAGTGGCCCATTACTTCATTTGTTTAATGGCACATGAGTTAATAATAGTGGGTTTCATCTAATGTGAAGGAAAAGGTGGCCCACAGAGTTTAGAAAGCATCTATGAATCACAAGTGAAATTGTAGAATCTGACTTAGCTGGAAGGATGTTACTAAGTGGTAGTAGAGAGAGAAGGAGAAGTGCTAACCTCAGTGCTGATGTCTGCGGACTGACCCAGTGAAATGGGAGCATGTTTCCCTTGGTTCCCAGTCTGACCTATGTTGGGTCTCCCTGTGGGGTGTATGTGGCATGCTGTTTCCATACATACTTTGCTAGCAGTAGGGTGTGGATTACCACGGATAGGGTGATCCACCAATCGAGGTATAATTGACATTGGTGAGGGTAGGAACTTTCTCAGGTAAGGAAGGTCAGAGCAACAGCATAGGCGTAAATGTTGGAGGTCATTTGCAGTCAGCAGTAGGGAATCTGATTGTCCTCTGGAAGTCACCCATATGGTGTTACCAGATACAAGAGTTGTTGGTTCAATCTCCTGGGTGTAGGGAGCAGGTCAACGTTTGTTCCATAGTGCCCTTAGTGGAGCAAAGTAGATGGGCAGAAAATGAGGATTCTTCCCTCTCCAGATAGTGGTGGGTGGTTTGCTAGGTTTATGCTGGGTAATGAACAGACTAAGACTGAGAATGCACCCAGAGTGAGTGGTCCATGCCAGGTCCTTGTCAGGATTGAGGGGAAATGAAATGACCAGGCTCTGGATTTTCTATGAGGAAGAAGGAAGAGGTGAAAGAGCCCAGTTCCTTTGCTGTGGGTGGTCACTTCAGGGCCCCATATTCTTGAATACTGGTAAATCATGTTGTGTCCAGTGGGTACATACATCAGCAGAGGTTGCAGAATCTCTGTTGGTGGTCTCTTCTTTTGCTGTGAATTAAAATATAGTGTGGTTATGCCAGAGAGGTATGGGTTTAATGTAAGCATGACTGTGGTAGTATTTTTGGCTACTGGGAGTACTACTGTCCTGCAGGTTCTTTCAATATCCCTTGTTTTAAAAAACCCATTGGGTCATTCTGTGATACCTGCTACTGTACGACCAGAGAATAAATGAGAAATCCAAGCAGTGTTCTTTGGTAATGCCTACGGTTGAATCTTCTTTGCAGAGAAGTGAGAGTCTTGATCTGACTGGATAAGTTTGTGTAACGTTTGTACTCCCAAAGGCCATACAAACTATTTTATCAACTCTTCAATAACATTAGCAGAGATTGGTGTGTTTCGTGGGTAAGCCAAGAGTAAGCCTGTGTCGGTATTACTACACTGTTGTGGCATATGTAATAGTTCCTGCTGCTTCAGAGAGAGGCCCAATGAAATTGACTGGATTTGCCAGCTCTGATATAGCCCTTCTCCTCCTGTACAGTAGGTCCAAGTCTCTAGATTTCTGGCCTGTGGTACAGTCCCTAACGGCTTTGTGTAAATGTCTCTCTGCTAGGTCTATTTCTCATTAGCAGTTGATTTTCACGATCTCATGATGCCCAAATGCCCTGACCTCTCCTGTGTAGGGTGTAGGGTAGCTCTTACCAAAGTCCTGGTGTCTCCCCTCTTTTCAAAAGGATTAACTGCTTTGGTAGTTTAGCTAGTTTGTCAGCTTCCAGATTGTATTGTTTGTTGTGAGCTGAGGTATGGTGTACAAAGATGTGCAGAGTGGAGGCCAATGTGCTGATATTTTCCCCCACATCTCCTTACCCACAATGTCTCAGCCTTGTGTGTTCCAGCCTTGATTTTGCCCAAGTCCCAACCCAATAGCCCATTAGCCACTGACCAGGAGTTGCCAAAAATGTGAAGCTTAGTAAAATGTTTATCGAAGGCCTTCTCTATTTCTAGGGGTGTTGCACACAGCCGGGCCCATTGGAGACTTTGGCTCATCCGCTCTGGAAGTTGGAGTATTTGAATAAGGGTGGTAGGATGTTGCTGTCCTTTATCTGATTCCCTTATACCTTGTGCTCACTCCATTGGTAAAGAAAAACATTAATTTTCTTGTTTTAAGACTGCTGTCCATCCTCCCTCCATTCCCCAATGAGCAAGAGCCAGGGACATTTCCAAGGGTTTTGGCAAGTTAACCTCACTGACAGAGTATGTGGCCATTTCCTCACACAGTAGTGACACTCCAGGAGGGCCAGGTGTAGTTTGATCCTATAGATACCATTTTCATTTTAATAAAGAAGCTTGTGTTGCTGATCCAATTTTACAGGCAGCTCTGTCCGTTACCCACGGCGTAATAGGAATCTCGGTCCATAGGGTAATTGTTTCTGCCCCACCAGGGCTTCAGTTTTGATATGTGCCCTGTATGCTGCCAGTGGGTGCCTGTCTAGTGAATACTTTAGGCTGAGGCTGAGAGCTGCTTACACCAAAAGCCCATGGGTAGGCATTTACCTGTCCATTTGGTCCAGAGGCTCCAGGAAGCAAATTTGGGAGGAGTGGAAACTTATAATTGCAAATCTTGTCCTTGGGAGCACTAGAGGGAAAGCCAAAGTATTAGCCTCCTTTAGCTCACCCAGTGCCTGTTGTTGCTTAGGTCCCTACTGAAAAAGGGAAGCATTACAGGTGTCTCGATAGACAATTCAGCAAGGGTCAACAAATGTTGGAGGTGAGGAATGCATTGTGCTATCATTCCTAATGAATGTTGGGGGTTCTTTACTGATGTGGGCAGTTTAAGCATGAGGAGCTTGTCTTTTATCAGATTGGAAATAGTCTGAACACTATTTCTGTCCTGCCAAAGTGTAGAGATCTTATTCATAGATTTAGACTGCCCTTATGAATCAGCTCAGATAATGGGCGAGCGTTTGTGGCTGACTTGGTACAGAAAATAGCAAAGGTATTGAGGATCACATGGAAACTGCATGCTGCCTACCAGCCTCAAAGTTCCGGAAAGGTGACCGAGTGTGGATCAAGGACTGAAACATAGCCCCTTTGCATGCACGGTGGAAAGGACCCCAGCCTGTCATCCTGACCACTCCCACTGCTGTGAAGGTAGAAGGAATCCCAGCCTGGATCCACCACAGCCATGTAAAACCTGCAGCGCCTGAAACTTAGGAGGCAAGACCAAGACCGGATAACTCAGGCTGCACTCCCCCTGTCGGAGAGTAAATCCCAGGTAATGTACATGTTGTCGGCAGATCTAGGCTTTCTTCTTGGACACCTTATACCCACAGTCCTCCAGGTGCCAAAGTAGGACATCCGTTCCCTTTGCAAACCTGACTGCTGTGGGGTGTCCTAGCAGAAAGTCATCAATGTACTGGAGCAACATGCAGCCTAGGTCTCTGGCAGGAAACTTCGGGAAGTCCCGAACCAGTCCTTCCTCGAAGACGGTGGGGGAGTTCTTGAACCTTTGGGGAAGCCGGTTTCAAGTGTACTGAGTGGTGACACCTGACCCCGGATCTTCCCACTGAAAGGCAAACAGCTTCTGGCTCTTAGGGGCCAGTCTGATGCCAAAGAAAGAGTCTTTCACGTCCAAGCAGGTGAACCAGCTGTCCTCAGCTGACAGCAACCCTAACAACGTGTACGGTTAGGTACTTTTGGATGTAAAGTCACTGTAGCTTGATTGACCAAGCACAAGTCCTGTACTGGCCTGTAGTCCTTGGTTCTTGGCTTGGGAACAGGCAGGAGGGGAGTGTAGTATTCTGAAGTCCGAACAGGCAGAGTGGAAAAACACCCTTCCGAGTTCCTAGTGTAGCCCTCAAATTTTACAGACTTATACCTTACATGGTATAATTGCCAATCCACTCTCAGTGAGAGGTGGTTTACTGAGGGTTGTGATGAACTGTGAAACAGAGTCCTGGTCAGGTTCTGTGAGGAGGATGTCACCGATATAATGCCAAAGCGTAGTTTCTGGTGAAATTGTGGGGCAGGTTTCTATGTCCTGTTGGCAATGACTGTGCAATTGGAGGGCTATTTAAGTAACCCCCAAAAAGCTAGCATCACAATGAATACAAGGGGAAACAAATAACCCAAAGCAAGTGGGTGAAGGTATACTATTGTCTCTCAAAGGTGGAAGTGAAATCTGTTTGACTCAACTGTGAAATTTTTACTAAATAGAACATGTTAGCCAAGTCTATAACTCCAGATTCAAATTCTGAGGCCTTAGATGCCCTGGATTAATATAAGCTTAGCACTGATATTTTGAATGACACCCATTAAGGCAACAATGTCCTATAGAGGTGCTCTAATAAAGGGAACAGCCCTGTTGAACTCTCTATGGTCTATAGTCTCTACTCATTTGTAGTGTCTCTTAGTGCAGGCCATTTGGGGAGTTGATAGGTGAAGTAGTAGGAGTCTGTGCTCCTTGTTTATCTATGTCACCTGTGACAGGCCATAATCCTTCAGTATCCTGCCTCAGCTTCTGCTGTGGTGTATGAACCATCAGAACCAGGAGGGGCAGGTTAACTGGTTCCCACCAGGAAGTACCCACCAGTAGCATAAAAACCTTAGTCTTGTGTCATGAGCTTATCTGCTGCCTCAGAAGGTCTGTTCCAATAATGGGGAAACAGATAATCTTGGAGGGGAGGCAAGCAGGACAGAAGCATATTTTCAGCAAAACTGGGCCAATTTTAATAGTTAAGAGGGGAATTATCCCTTTAATTAATTCCTTTAATTAACCCCTCCCAAGCAGATAACCTACTTAGGGGAGGGGTTCCTTTTAAAGCATGTGTGTGTCTTGCCATAAGGGAGAATTGGGCACCCCTGACTGACATAGCCAGTGTTGTTTGTCAGAGCCCAAGCCACAGTTAATATGGTAAGAGAGCTGTCAGAAGGGGCCTTCCGACACTGCAGAATCCCTATGTGAGAGAAGATTCTTAGCCATTTGACAGGCATCAGAGACAGGTGTGGAAGATAAGGCTGCCTCCAAAGGGAAAGCCAGCTGGGGTGGGGGGTGGGGCCGTAATCTAATCCTAGTAAGTATTGCAATTGCTCCAAGATTCACCAGAGATCATCCAACTTGGGACTTTCTTGTGCCTTAGGGTCTAACATAACCTCTTTTGTTTATCTTATGGTTGATGCATACATGGGAGCCTAGCCATAGGCAGTTTGTTTGGCCCAGGAGGGGACAGCCTGAGTGTTGATAGTAACTTTGATTTAGGCCAGGTAGGGTATTGTAGTGTTAGCAGGCAACACCTGACTCTGAGTTTGTCTTTCATGAGTTTCTATTAAATCCAATGCAGCTATGGCCTCTTGAATTGTTTTAGCACTAGCCACCATGCCCAGTAAAGAAGATTTTCCCAGAAGCCCCACACCCCGAGAAACAATTGAGTGGACTCAGGACTCGATTCAGACTCCTCCAGTCTTGTCAAGCCATCCTGCCACACCTCATTTGTTGCCTCCACTCCAACATGTCCAACTGGTGGAGGAGATCTTTGGCCTTGGCTAACCTTTTCCCTGGACAGTCTTCCCAGGCCATTATGAGGTCTAATGTAGGGTGGGCAGCCTTCTAATCCACAAAAATACACATCAGCAATACAGATGTGAACAGAGGTCCAATGCCTCTGTGTGGCTTCTTCCCAAATTCTACTCTAATTATACAGGATACTTTAGTGGGGACACAATTTTTCCATCATGTACTATCGCCCCCAATTGTTTAATTTAATTCCCCATTAAGTAGAATCTGTCCCCTGCTAGATAGATTCTATAGAGCCAAGCAGCCCTTTGTTTATTTGGTTATTGGCCTCGGTACTTAAGGAGAGACTGGGGCTCCGGTAAGAGAGAGGATGGGACTCCTCCTCTGAGCAAGAACTGATTCTTCCTTCTTGGCTCTCCCTTTTGTCTTTTCCATTTTTATTACTTTCTGGGTGGCTATAGACACAGCAGAGGGTAAATTATCCCAGTCCCTGCATGGTGACACTTGCTGCTTTTTCTTCTGGAGAGCACCTATTCTCCTCTCCAGGGACCTCTTGTCCAAACTGTCTCTCCCAGGAGTTTGGGCTCTTACATATTCTCTGGGTGGCATCCTGGTGATACATTGCTGCCAGCAAGGTCAGCACATGCCTCATGGTTAGGATTGCCTGTTCAACCTGACAGCAACCTCCTGTAGAGTTCCGGGAGGAGTAAGAATACAAACTTTTTGCCTTCAGTCACTTTAAGTAACACTAGCTAGCTCAGCCCAAAGATTGAGATATTAATATCCCTCTGGAGAGGGGATAGCATGATGACAACTGCAACATCATAATTGAGTGTAACAACAGTAGAGGCATGCTGCCTGCTTTCAAAGGCCTCTCCACCAGCCGCCCTTAGGAGACCAACCTTGGCCCGATGTCTCTGCCTTATTGGCTCATTTACTTGCCTAGCTGTCTCTGGGGAGGAGGACATCCTCACATCTCAGACTACCCCAAATCCTCAACTCAGCCACAGGGAGCATTTCCCACCATAGCCTGTTATGCAGTACAGGGTGGCTTACCCTTGTTCCAGAGGCATGCACGCCCTCTCTTTTTCTATTCAGGTGCACAGTGTCCAATGTCAACTGAGTGGGGGACCCAGGCGAGTGGGCTGACCTCCTTCCCCAGTACCTTGGCATCTCAAACTCCAAATCTAGTTCTAATGGTGTGGGTTCACTCAACTACTGGTGCTACCTCCAGGCCAGGTCAATGAGGTATAGAAGAAGACTGCAAAAAGTATATTGTTGCAGTACAGCAATGAGCGATGCTGCACAAAACTGCTACAGAGGCATTCTAAATGTAGAGTCTGAGCACTTAAGGCTGCCTAGGACTGATTTTTCAATTGATTGTCCTACTGACTGGGTAGACACTATGCCAATTTCTTGTTCAAGAAAATCCCATCCTCCTCACCACTTGCGGTGAGTGCCATGATTTCTTGGCTGATCAATGAAGAAGACATGACTACGAGATGGCAGTAGCGCCCAAGAACCTTTGTTGTTGTTGTTGTTGTTGTTTGTTTTTGTTTTTGAGAAGGGAGAAGGAGTCTCACTCTGTTGCCCAAGCTGGAATACAGTGGTGGGACCTCCGCTCATTGCAACCTCCGCCTCCCGGGTTCAAGTGATTCTCCAGCCTCAGTCTCCCATGTAGCTGTGATTACAGGTGCCTGCCACAATGCCCAGCTAAGTTTTGTATTTTTTAGTAGAGACGAGGTTTCACCCTGTTGGCCAGGCTGGTCTCAAACACCTGACCTCAGGTGATCCACTCGCCTCGGCCTCCCAAAGTGCTGGGATTACAGGCGTGAGCCACCGCGCCCAGTCAAGAAGCTTTTTATTTCGGCGGTGCTTTGACAGGTTGCCAGAGAGGGAAAGTCTTTCACATCAGACCTTCCAGAGGCAGTAGCAGAGGACCACTGCCCAGAAGGGGAAGAGGGCAAGGCAACTCCTGGGGTAGAGAAGAATAGGAGAGGGCCTTATATGTCTGGGCTATATGACTCAGCAGCAGGAGAGGGAGTCTCTGGGTCAGAGAGCTCTGGAGGCAAGCATTGGCATGGGGTCTTTTATAGCCTCTGCGTTTGCCTTAACTGTGGCTAGCAGATGTCAGTGCAGTTTTGTGGGGCATGCAAGGCAGGCAAGCCCCAAGTGGCTACATATATGCTTACCTGAGCTACATTTAAAGCAATTGCATGTGTAAAAAAATGTCGAGTGTGGCGTTGGCAGGCTTTCAGCCTGCTGTGAGGAAGTATAATGGCAATATAGAGGCCAATATATGGAAGTCATCTTTAACCCACTGATATAATAACATGCCACTTAGTCAGCCACTCTGATTAATCTGACTGGCGTAGTCTGAGATCAAATCCATTCAATCTGTACTATCAACAGGACTCTAAGCAGCAAGGTGAGATCAATCTGCAATGTTCACCCGAACTTAAAACGTTAAGCGCACACGTACAGTACTACTGCTCCTGAGATTTTATCTAAGGGAAATGAAAGCATAGATCCACATAAAGACGTGTACATGAATGTTTAGAGCAGCTTCACTTGTACTAGTGAAAACCTGGAAACAATCCAAAATACCATAAAATGAAATATTATACTGTGACAAATACTAATGAACTATTGATAGAAATAACAGCATGGGTGAATCTGAAAATAACTATGCTGATTGTAAGAAGACAAAAAAGAGTATACAGTGTATAATTCTATTTATATAGAATTCTATAAAGCACAAACTAATCTATAGTGAGAGCAAGCAGATCAGTGGTTGCCTAGGGACAGGGATGGGGATGGGTAGGGAGGTAAGGAACATAAAGGGGCATGCGAAAGCCTTTGGAAGTGATGAAAATGATTGTCATTTTGAATGTGGTAAGGGCTTATGATTATTGGTAAGGAGTTATGCTTATAAAATATAAATAATTTATATTTTATGAATTATATAAATTACATATAATTTCATTTAATTTTAAATGTAAGGAATGGCAACATGTCTTGAGTCAAAGAACCCTCAAAACAACACCTCAAGTACTGCAAAGTCTTTGACTATGTATTTGCCAGTTAACTTATCTTTAAACATCAATAATAAATAAAAATTGTCAAGACTTACTTGTTTCTATTTGTTTATTTTAGTGTGCTGATGCTTTTTCACATTCTGGGTCATATTTTCAAAGTATTGTTTCACATTGTGTAAATGTATGTTTTGTTTTTTTTCACTATTGGTAAAGAGCATCTCAAGCAAGGTCCTGCTTTATACTATGGTATAGGAGCATGTTTTACTCAGATATGAACCACTTGCAGGCAGCTTTATGGATGAGAAATCTGATAGTTAAGGAACACTCTGGATTAGTTTCCCACTGGTGAGAAAATAAAAAAGCGATGGGCACTTTTTCCAAATAACACGTAATTAATCAAGTACTCAAAACATGCTAACTGGGTTTAGACTATTCTATTACCAAAATATTCCATTCAATTCCTATGGACAGTTTGTAAACTGTCATTCCCAATGCCTCCTCATCCTTCAAAGTCCCAATCAAAGGTCTCATAGCTTGTCAGACCTTTGGGGAAGTGCTTTTATTTTTAAATTAAAAGTTAAGTCATGTGCGGGACAGAGTGACGCAAAATACAGTCAGTGGTCAGGACCTAAAGACCTCTCCTCCACCTGGGCCTTGAGAGTTTGGGAGAAGCTTAGGAAGAAAAGCCAACAATCTGAGTCCACTGGGCTTTGAGGCAGGGGTTTTGCATCTGTACATGTGGGATAAATGATGTGAAAACCATTAACTATGCTGCTGATCCAGCTGCAGGGAAAAGCTTTTCCTCTGATCAAGGTGATTATCTGGCTGGTGGACCTCATTTTGCACCAGGTCCTGATCCCTGAGCTGAGCCTGAGTCCACAGTTCACCTGATGGAGAACTCAGAGTCAAAGCCCAGGCCCAAGTCAGGCTGTCTGACTGCTGCTTGAGGGCCTAGGGAGAATACTCCCGGAGTCAGGAGGGTGGAGGTGAGGATGACAGTGAAATGGCCAGAAGGTGAAGATACATGTGAATATTCTATCTTCATTAGGTCACATGGATGAAAGGTAATAGAAAGGCAGCACATATATTTTCGAGAAGTTAAAGCTGATAGTCAGAACACAAAGATGGTTGATTGTTCCACAGACATGGAAGGCAGGGGCTCAAGACCTGTAAAATACCCCACTGACCAGATAACTGAGACAGTACTTCCCAGTGATGCACTCTGCTGGCAGACGGTGTGAAATTTTCCTGGAGAAGGCTCAGGCCATCAGTCCCTGGTCCATCTTCTGGCCCCACAGAGATGCTGATCAGAACACCTTCCACAGGGAGAGCATTGCACAAGTGATTCCCTTTTTAGAAATTCTTCTAAGCCAGTCAGAAGATGACAAGCTTGCAGATGGAAGGGAATCAGAATCTGGGTGATGTCTTTAGTGGCTGAGCGATCCCTGCATGTGGTTCAGAGTGTTTTCACTAAGACAAAACAGTGGGAGAAGGAAAATTCCTGCACCCATACAAACTTTGAGGGAATACTGGAGCTTAATGTAACAGAGACTGGTCATACTAGGAAATTTTATTACATTTTCTGGAGGGGTCGCAGGGCTTTGTGTTTGGGCTGCTTTCCGTGGTGCAGTCAAGCTCGCCAAAAGTGTGACAGAATCACGGAATTACCCTTGGCAGAAATGCGGAATTACTCCTAACCCCTACCCTCATCCTCCACCTGGACCAGAGAGAGAAACAACTACTTGAGTTTTCAGAAACTACCAAACCTTGGCTCTAGCTCGGCATCCTTTGTCAGAGCATGGAAGATTGGGGTGAGGGACATGGTGAACAAAAACTGCATCCTTGAGCTGCTCGCACTTCCTCTTTCCCCCTTTTTCTCTTGTGTGTGGGGTCAGACGTTACCAGGCAGGGGTCACTAAGGTTGTCAGTGGGAGGATGCGACTCCTGGTGGGTTCCTCCCAGTCAGCTCAACATGGGAGGCTCCCAATTCCCCTTTCTCCTGCAAGGAAAGACACCACAGCTGTGTCACCCTCCTTCAGAGACTGCAGATTGGAGGTCTGTTTTCCACAAAACCTAGTTCTAAGCCATTTCTAGCAAGCGACAGTGACTGATTGGAAGCCTAGTGGTGACAGCTGCCCAGGTGGCAGGCTTAAATAGCAACACCTCCTGGTAGTGAACGAATTTCAAATTTCACACAAGAAAACAAAACCATGGGCTATTTTCTCCCATGAATTTTTGCCTATTTTGGGCCTTAAATCAAATTGAAAAAAGCATGACTAAAACACTCAAACTGCCAATACAGTTAGAGTTATACACTTTGTGAGACTAACTCGGGAAACTACTGCCCTGCTTCTGCAAGGATAAGGCTCTGTAAGGCATGACTTGAAATGAAATCCAAGCATATTTTATCTGTTTAACTCTGGTGCAGGAGAACAGAGCAGCATTTACGGTGTAAACTAAATTAGTCTATTCCTGAAGAGAACATTTGCTACTCACATTTATGGTGGAAGAAGCAATCTCACAACACAACAAAGCTCTCCTTGTGAGTGGAGCAGGCCAATCCTAGGTAGAGCCAGACTACAGGGCTTATAGGCTCTATGCTCTAAGCTACTGATGCCCCTTTGTGCCAGAGGCTGGGTTTTGCAGCAAACTCAGCTCAGGCCTGGGAACACTGGGCCCACCAAGAATCCTAAATAGTCAATTAAAACCCCTGAAATAGCCAGGCCTGTTCCTTTAAACATTAGTATTATTTGTATACCTTTAGGAGGTACATGTCACATGGATATATTAGCCAGTGGTGAAGTCTAGGCTTACCAGAGCAACAACAGGATGACTGCACAACAGATAATCTCCCTTGTGCAGTCAACAACTATAACTCTGGCAGATAGGGTGCGTACTATTCATACCGACTATAGAGAGCATGAACGCCTCTAACCTGAAAAAGGATATGAAACCAGTTATCAATTTATTACCTCTTAGCTCCAAATTCACCCTTCAATGTATATTCTTTGATAATGGGGTGATTCTTTAAGCATCTCTCCTTTAAAGTAACATCAAAAAGCACGATGTTACATTTACTTAATAGAGGGCTCTGGAGGGATAGACACTGAAAAAGGAAGTGGTATTTCTATGATTTCTGGCTTTCAGAGGTGTGGAGGTAAGGACATTCAGGATGCTTTGTCCCAGGCCTGGGCCCAGAACAACTGTCCCTCAGCAAATCTGCAGTCCTGGTGTGCCCTGATGATCAGCTTCTTGTGGCCCTCTTGATAGGGATATCCTGTACTCCAAGTCATCTGCCCACTGCTTCCCTCTGCTCACTTGCTCCGCAGCCACACAAACACACACACACACAGCCAGGTTCATGTAGTCCTTTCAATACTGCAGCCCTCTCAACACCGAGCCCCCACCCTGATCCTGTGCAAGGGGCATTGTTTACTCCAGGCCTCCAACTGAGACAGGACTCCCCACCCCTACTTCACACTACATTCTAGCCACCAGCTATGGCTTGTCCACACTACCATGCTCCAAAGGGTGCCTTCTTGCTTCCTCTGCGACCATGGACCAGTTCTGCCTCTGTAGACTAGCTTAGGTACCGGCAAACCAGCGGAACTTCTCTGCCATCCAGTAGGTTCTTCTCCAATGTGATATGAAATCCAGCCTTGGGGAGAAGCTTTCATTCTAAGTTTGTCTTTCCTTGGGTACTCTCCCCCAGCCCCAGAAAACCCCACATAGAGTTGTCTTGTATCCTATATAACATCTTTTATCATCGGTTAATGATTCTTTATACTAAATTTTCCCCTTCTAGATCACTGTGTGTTTCTATCTCCTGATAGAATCCATATTGCTACAGAACACAATATATACAGCAAGCATCATTCTTAATGGAGAATCACTGAAAGCTTCCTCTTTAAGAGCTGCATCAAGTAAGGATGTCCACTATCACCATTTCTATGCAATAGTTTACTGGGGTGGGGTGGGGTCCCAGACAGTGCAGTAGGGAAAGAAAAGGAATAACATATTTGGAAATGAAAAGAAAGACTGGCACTATTTTCAGATGATATGACAGTATATATAAAATTCTACAAGGTATTGCAGACAAATTATTAGAATTGATAGAAGAGATTATATGCTTGTAGGATAAAATCTTAAAAAACAAAAGCCAATTGCATCTTATTTAGAGTTATACATTTACACAATAAAAATTTCAAACATACGATTTGCAAGATATGAAATGCCTAGAATAAAAAACTTGCCTCGTGGGAAAAATATAAGATATTATTTGGGCACATTAAAGGTGATCTTATTAAAAGAAGAGACTGACCATAACCATGAATGGAACATTGAAGATTGAGAAGTCAAATCTAAAATATCAGCACAATCCAAATTAGAACCCCAAACTAGCTGTTAGTTGAAATTTGTATGATTAGTTTATAATTTAAATGGAATTGAAATGGACCAAAAGTAGCCAAGACACTTTTGAAGAACAAAGTAGTATTGACTTGCCTAATCCAAATATCAGAATTGACTATGGATCTGTAGTAATTAAGACAGTGTGGTATTTCAAATGGATAAGTGCTTAATAGAGAGTATAGGAACTAACCCACATATGTGTAGATACTTGATTTATGGCACTGTAAATCAATTAGCAAAAGGCAGACTTTTCAATAACTGGTTTACTGAGAAAACTGGATATTCACTTACATACATACAAACATATATAAATGGAACTCTACATAACACAATACACAAACATCAATTGCAGGCAGATTAAGAACTGACTATGAAGGGCAATAGCATACATATTTTAGAAGAAAATATAGAGAATGCTTTCATGTCCCAGGTTTCCTTAAAACAGAAAATATTTCTTAAAACAAAAAAGCACTAACCATCAGGAAAAGAATGATGAAGTTGACTATATTATAATTAATAGCTTCTGTTCACAAAACAGAGGACAAACAAGTGAAAATACAAACAGAGCAAGGGAGTGTTTTGGTCACAGGTATGAACGAGTATTTAAAATATTTAACAGACTGACGAACAATAGAATAGAAACATGGGTTAAAAGAGGTAAATTTGAATAGATCTTCCTCGAAATAGAAACTCTAAAAGGCTCATTATCACGAAAATGTGCTAAAGCTTAATAGTAATTTGGGTATTACCCACCAGTAGACCGGCAAAATTTAAATTCTGGCAGTACTTTGTGTAGGTGAAGATGTGGATCAGGAAGGACACTCTGTGCTGCTGATGGGATTGACAACTGTCCCAATCACAACAGAGAACAATTTGGCATCATCTAGTAAAGCTCAGGATATCCATTCCCTATGGCCCTGTGATTCTATTCTTGGATATATATCCTAGAGAGATTTTTACACATGTGTCCAATTAGAAATGTGCAAGAATGTTCATAATAATCATTGAAAAGTTAAAGCAATCCTAATCTCCATCTGCTGAGAATGGAGTAGTATAATCATACCATAATCACTTTGCTATAAGCATATGCTGGAATGACAGTCGATGGAGACAAAGTAT
Organism: Rhinopithecus bieti; assembly: GCF_001698545.2. Lineage (NCBI taxonomy): Eukaryota > Metazoa > Chordata > Mammalia > Primates > Cercopithecidae > Rhinopithecus > Rhinopithecus bieti. The sequence goes on from NW_016818579.1 coordinate 18,928, forward strand.
CTACTTACTTATAGCTATTATGAACAACATGGATGAGTCTCTCAAGTATAATACACAGTGAAAAAAGGAAGCTATAAAAGGAAGGATGCTGTATGATTCCATTTATACAATTTTGTATCAACTCTATTGTTTAGGGATGCATACAAAAGTGATAAAGCTATAAAGGAAAGCGGTGAAATGATTATTACAAAGTCAGAGCAATAACTATATCCATATAGGAGAGTGTGGGTTGTCATTGGGAGGAGTACAGCGGCTGTATTCTGGAAGGCTGGCAGTGGTCTATTGCTTGACCTTGGTCCTAGCTAAATAGGTGTTTGCTTTTGTAAAATAATCTAAACCATACAGATAAGTTTTATGCACTCTTCAAATTTCAGATTTGAAAAATTCTTCCTCTAGAAAAGGTGATAGAAAGAAAAGTATGTGGAGTAGAAATTTTGATGAGGTTCAAATAGTTATGGATGAAAAACTTGATCCTCCAGTCAAGAGATCAAGTGTCCACTGTCATTAAAAGAGGGCGAGAGAGCTGGGAGTATTTAAACAACAGGTTACACCTC
>NW_016818579.1:23662-25135 GCF_001698545.2 Rhinopithecus bieti
AAAAAAAAAAAAAAAAAAGAGCTAAAAATAGGGGTTGGTTCTTCTTAGCTGTTTATCATTCTAACCTTTTTCTTATGATGAAGGTGTGTTTTTGTTGTGGAAAATAAAAGGGCTTTTGTTATCACTCAGACCCAAGGTGAAATGTTTGTGGTTTTGAATAAGTTGGCCTTTAATAAGTTAGTCTCTCTTAGCTTCAGTTTTCTATCTGTAAAATGGTCATAGCAATGTGAACATATGTGTTACATCCTAGACTTATTTTTTCTATCCCAGTAGGTTGTATTGAAAGGAAAATGTTATATATGTTTCAGCATGTTTTGGTGAATCTTCATTCCCTTTCCTGCCCCTTGTTTTCCCTCCTCAAAGGGGAGAAATTAGCACAAATTAATATTAGGATTATGCAGGAAATAAACATTTGTGAAGGTTAAGAAAGAGGAAAAGAAAGTTATTTCTTCAACAGATTAAGAAGGATTTTTCTCCACACTGTTCTTTTGTGGCATTGGCCACATGTCCATTAGATCAATTTCATAGTATCTTTGGTCTGCATTCAAAGCAAGCTGATGCAATAAGTATTCAGCCTATTCTTCCAAGACAATCTGGACATAGACCAGAGGGAGATTTTTCTCCCCTCTGTGCCCTAGAGAGCTCATTGCTGGCTCACTCTTAGAGTTGAAATAAGAGAGTTTTGTCTGCATTTTAAGTAGATACCATCTATCTTACATGAGTATAGCATTTTACAGTTTAGCACTTTCACAACTATTATATTTGATCCTCACAATCCTGTGAGGTAATATGGCAAAGTCAGAACTACAATTCATATTAAAATTTACCTAGCTCAGATTACAAATACATTTCACTTAGTAACTATTAATTGTGTGTGTGGCTCAAAACAAAGAGGAAGTATTTCCCATTCTGCCATTTGACTCGAGTTTCACGACTATTTTGTTTATAACTGTTTGCTACCTCCCACCTTAATTGATTTCTCTTACATTCTTTGTACTCCACCCTATTTCCTTGTAGGTGTACACCAGTCCTTGCCATGAATCTCTTTTATTTATGTTTGAATTAGACAGGTCTCTTTCACGGTCACCATCTCTCAACCATTCTTCTTATGGCCCATTTTTCAGTCACAGTATTGCTGCAAGTATGTGCGTACATTGAGAAGTTATTTTCTTGATTTAGATGGCAATGTGTTTATACATGAATCAGATAATAATGGAGATATTTTATATAAGGCGTTAGTGAGAAGTAGTTCTACTTTTCCTTTTCTACAATGTGGTCATGGTAGCAAACACTATTGGTTGCTTTCAACCATTGTAACCAACTACTGTTTACATGTGGATACTTGGGGATAACAATTATTATGGCACTTTAACAGTACACTTTAATATTTACCACCTTGATTTACTGTCTTTACAATTTTTAAGTTGGTTGTACTTATTCAATGAAAAAGCAAAAAATACACATACATTTGTA
>NW_016818580.1:0-2783 GCF_001698545.2 Rhinopithecus bieti
GTCTAATGGGAGGTTTGGGGTCATGGGGTTGGCCCCTCATGAATACATGAATGCCCTCTCTGGGGAGGGGTAAGGTCTTACTCTATTAGTTCCCAAGAGAGCTGCTTGTTCAACAGGACCTGGCCCCTTTCTCCTTCCTGCTTCCCTCTCACCAGGTGATCTCTGCACACACCAGCTCCCCTTCACCTTCTTCCATGCTTCGAAACAGCCTGAGGCCCTCACTGGAAGCCCAAACCTGAAACTTCCAGCCAGCAGAACTGTGAGCTGAATACACTTTTCTCTAGAAATGACCCAGCTTCAAGTTCTCTTTTATAGCAATGAAGTGGACTAAGAAGGGCTCTAATCCCATTCATGAGGGTTCCACCTTCATGACTCAATCACATCCACAGGACCCACCACCAAATAGCATTACCTTGGGGGTTAAGGCTTCATTATATGGCTTTGATGGGGATGGAAGGATTCCATCCATTGCATGGGTCAAAGGGAGGCCATAGCTGTGGGGTCATTCTCATAATAGTGTTCTGGGCCTGCTCACTGCCCCTCACTCCCAGGCCTGCCCCATCCCAGTCAAGGCCTTCATGCTGCTCTGAGCCACCTCTCCCAGGTCCTGCATCCCAAGCAAAGGTGCTGGCTCAAATAAGGTCTCTTGAGGTCACTCCCTGCCCCTGCAACAAGATGGCCATGTCCTTGTCAAGTTCTTCTCTAGGAAAATGTGGAAGTCACATAGAGACTTGTACCTACCTGTGTAGAGGTTGTCCAGAGCCTCCTGTCACCCCCTCTCTCTCATCATTGGTTTTTGGCTTCAGTCTCCCCTTCTTGGTGATGTCTTTGTCCCTGTGTCCCTCTAATCAAAGTAGGTCCCCAGTTCCCACTGTGTCTCTCCATTTCACTCCTCTGTTTTAGTTTCTTCAGAACAATTGTGACCAGAGCAATTGCCTGAGTTATTCACCAATTTTGTGGTATATTTTCATATTTAGTGACTGGTTTCTCCAACACTAATCACCACACCTAGAAAAGCTCCCTAGTACGTGGTCAGTGCTCAATAAATATTTGTGGAATGAATGAAATTGAACTCTAAGCATGGCCACAGTGGGGTTTTTAAGTTCTTCTGTGCTGTTATTTTCTGTGATTTCCAAACTGTTTCTAAATCCTTATTAAAGGTTGCATCCAACACTGTTTTTTGCAGTGGGAAACTGAGAGGCCCATGTTGCACTCAAACAGAGCAGCAAAGCATTCGTCATCCCTCCCCTCGGGGCTAGGACTAACAGTAGGGCCTTCCTCAGCAGAGTATAGCTATGCCAGCTGAGTGACAAATGCTCTAGTCACAGAACACAGTAGCACAGCAGGCCGGCATGGTGGCCACAGGGAGAGTTCACACTTGGCCACTTGTGGACAGGTGCAGGGTGGCAGCCCTGAGGAGGTTGAGGTGACCAGGGACATCTTGAGGGAACAGCATCAGTCATGAACCAGGATATAAATATCCATGCTGCTTATTTAACAGAATGTGTCATCAGATGGTGGGAATACCTCGAAGCCAGTAGGGAACAATGAAGCAACCCAGAGGCTTTTAAACACAGGAAGCCGCTACCCTCCTAGGCTAGAGAAGCAGAGGAGGCAGTGCTGGGGGCAGACCCTGGGCACCCTGGAGGAAGCAGCAACTATGGAGGGCCTGAGAGAGGCAGCCAGGACGACTGCAGGGATGGACGCTGCTGTGTCCTCCAGAGAAAGGAAGAAAGGCACGCGGACTCCAGCTTCCCTTTCTGCTCTCAGCAGTACCTCAAAGTGGCCAAGCCCAGCTGGAAGGCAGCAGGTAGAGAAGGGCAGTACCCAGGGCTGAAGAGGGCTGCCCTCCTGGGCTCTACAGCAGAGCAGGAGAGGGAGGAGAGAGGGGCACTAGGCAGGCAGGAGTTTGTCAGGCTGATCCTGGCCCCCGTCCTTGGTGGGGTATGAATGAAATCCAGCGCCGCCTGTAGTTCAGGCTGATGGGGATGTAAAACCCAGGAATGCTGGGTTATGTAATTGTCATGGTGTTCACTGAGGCAGATAACTAGAACACATGAAAAACAGTATTTGTTCCTGGGAAAATTCTTAAATCTCATTAAGGCTTAAGCATTCACAAGATTGAAGCCACCTTTGCCAGAAGTTAGGATTAATAGGTGGCGCTAATACCCTACCTGAAATTCAGTTCCAGAAATATTTACTGAGTATCCTTTATGTGGAAATCAGTGTTCCTAGTGTTAGAAATGCAAAATGTTTTGTTCTTTTGTGCCGCAAGGAAAAATAGTATTCAGACCAAAAGTTCTCTCAGTGGGGCAATTTTTACTTTCTGCAGAAAGGGTACCCCTTGCGGATGGAACAATGGTGAGGGCACACATAGAATAAAGAGACATCAGAACATTTATTCCTTATGCATGAGGTCCCTATTGCTGTATCCTTTCTCCACTGGCTGGAGCCAGACCTCACAATCTGAATTAAAACCTGATTGGCTAATTTCAAACTTTTTAAAATAGATAGAAAAGTAATAATATTCCCAAATAAGGAAGGGGCATAGGCTGTGAGCTTGGACATGCCTATGAGCATGTCCAACACACATATCTTGGTTAAGGTACAAGGACATAGGATGTATATATGCCTGTGAGCATGTCTAACAGCTGTATAGCATAGGGCTTAAAGTTATTAGCATAAAGCAAGGAGGCTTGAAGGAAGTTAGTCTTTAAAAGAAACTATCATTTCTAACATGAATTATTTCACAAGGAAAACTTTGAAGAGGAAACTTGACTTTT
>NW_016818580.1:5300-9487 GCF_001698545.2 Rhinopithecus bieti
GTGCTATACACATAAAATAAATTTATATGCTTTTCTCTCATGTGTTTTATGTTGTCGTTGTTCATTTTAGTGAAACTTCAAAGGATAAAGATGTAAGGTTTCCCTTTTGGCCCTATAACCACAATCTCGTTTTGAAACACTTCATCACCGGAAAAAATTTCTCTGTCCATCTCCAGGCAATCCCTGTTCCCAACACCAGCTCTAAGTAACCTCTAACCTACTTTCTGTCTAGAAAGCTTCACCTCTTCCAGAAATCTTATAAAAATCCAGTCAAACAATTTTTTAAATATTTGACTTTCACTTGATAAAATATTTGTGGTTGTTTTGCTCCTGCCTGTACCGATAGTTTGCTCCTTCTTATTGAGAAGTATTTGTTCCATTGTCTGGATGGTACCACATTTTATTTCTCTATCTACCAGTGAATGGAGTTTAGATTGTTTCTAGTTTTTGGCTATTATGAGTAGTAATGGTACAATGAACGCTTTTGTAGGAGTCTCTGAACCTACGCTTTTCTTCTGGGTGATTGTCTAGGAATGGAACTTCTGGGACCTAGGATAAGTGTATGTTCAACTTGTTAAACTGCCTCACGGTTTTTCAATGTGGCTGCACCATCTTGCATTTTTCATTAGCCATGTTTAATGACTCCTGCCCAGAGGGAGCTACCTCATCCTGTTTTTCCACCTTTGTTTGCTGACTGTGCCCACCGGTGTTTCTAGGTCATGAGCCTCCTCAGTTCCCAGTCCAGGATACACAGGAGGCAAAAGGATCCCGAGGACCCACTGCCTAGTCATCTCCTGAGTCCTGGGGTCTAGGTCCCTAGAAACCTACTTTCTTTTCTCAACATTTCAGAGACTTTTACTGTTTTTAGGTGTAATGTGTAGGGGGGAGCACATTTAAGTGTGACACTACATTTCTGGAACCAGAAGCAGGTGTCATGGTTAAGAGCATGGGCAAATCTAAGTCACATTGCTAAGTCTCATCTCCTGGCTCCGGATTACTTCTCCCAGGTCCTGGGAGAAGTCCAGCAGAGGCTCTGGCTCCAAATGGGGTCTCCTGAGACTCACAACCCCTCCCTCCACAACAATATAACCATGTCCTTGCCAAGTTCTCCTTTAGGAAAGTACTTGAGTCACACCAAGAATTGTACCTGTCTAAGCAGAGGTTCCCTAGAGCACCATGTCACCCCCTCTATCTTCATCATTTGGTTCTGAGCTTCAGTCTCATCTTAGTGAGGTCTTCATCCCTGTGTCACTCTATTCAACGTAGCTTCCCAGTCCCCATTATCTGTGTCCTTCTCAACCCTTTGTTTCAGTTTAAGAATTGTCACTATTATTATTTGACTTATTCGCTTATTTCATAGTGTGTTTTCATAAATAGTTTCTGATTCTTCCAACTCTAACTACCACACCGAGAAAAACTCCCTAGTATTGAACACATCTTTGTTAATCAAAATAGGAATGATTACAACCAACACATTTTTGCCAGTGAGAAATACATTTGTTCCTGTAACATAAGAATCCATGCTTCAGGATTCTGTGAACTCTTGGAAAGCATTTTCTGTATCAAGCTGGTTGTGGAAGCATTTTTTTCTGCAAAAAGTTGTCAAGACGCTTCAAAAAGTGCTAGTTGGTTGGCGAGAGGTCAGGTGAATATAGCGAATGAGTAAAAGTTTTGTAGCACAATTCCTTCCATTTTTGACAAGTTGGTTGTGTGACGTGTGATTGGGCGTTGTGGAGAAAAAATGGGCCATTTCTGTTGACCAGTGTCTGCTATAGGCATTGCAGTTTTCAGCACATCTGATTTGCTGAGCCTACTTCTCAGATGTGACGGTTTTGCTGGGATTCAGAAAGCTGTAGTGGATCAGACCAGCAGCAGACTACCAAACAGTGACCATGCCCTTTTTTGGTGCAAATTTGGCTTTGGGAAGTGCTTTGGGGCTTCTTGGTCCAACCATTGAGCTGGTCCTTGTCAGTTGTCTTATAAAACTCACTTTTTGTTGCATGTCACAATCAAATCATGAAATGGTTCATTGTTGTTGCATAGGATAAGAGAAAACGAAACTTCAAAATCATGTTTCTTTTGATTTTTTGCTCAGCTCATGAGGTACCACTTATTTCACCTTTCCAGTTTGCTTCAAATGCTCGACATCTGTAGAATGGTCGATGTTGAGTCTTTGGCAACTTCTTGTAAGAGGATCAGCTCTGATTGTTCTCAATTGGTAGTTGTCAGCTTCCGATGGCCGGCCGCTACATCTTCAAGACTCTTGTCTTTGCAAAACTTCTTGAACCACCACTGCACTGTATATTAGTTAGCAGTTCCTGGGCTAAATGAGTTTTTGATGTTGCGTGTTTCTGCTGCTTTACAAACCATTTTATACTTGAATAAGAAAATCACTTGAATTTGCTTTTTGTCTAATGTAATTTCTAGTCTAAAACAAACAGCAAGTAGGAAGTCACTAGCAAAATACATAGTGAGAAATGCCCATTAAAATGATACATAATATAATTAAGAATGTATTCTAGTATCACAGCAAATTCCAACAATGGGAAAACCACATTTTTAAAAATTTAAGTTCTGGGATATGTGTTCCGAACGTGTAGGTTTGTTACATAGGTACACAAGTGCCATGGTGGTTTTGCTGCACCCATCAATCCATCTACATTATGTATTTCTCCTAATGCTATCCCTTCCCCAGCTCCCCAACCCACAACAGGCCCTGGTGTGTGATCTTCCCCGCCCTGTGTCCATATGTTCTCATTGTTCAATTCCCACCTATGAGTGAGAACATGTGGTGGTTGGTTTTCCTGTCCTTGCAATGTTTTGCTCAGAATGATGGTTTCCAGCTTCATCCATGTCCCTACAAAGGACACGAACTCATCCTTTTTATGGCTGCATAGTATTCCATGATGTCTATGTGCCACATTTTCTTTATCCAGTCTATCACTGATGGACATTTGGGTTGGTTCCAAGTCTTTGCTATTGTGAATAGTGCCACAGTAAACATATGTGTGCATGCGTCTTAGAATGACTTATAATCCTTCAGGTATATACTCAGTAATGGGATTGCTGGGTCAAATGGTATTTCTGGTTCTAGGTCCTCGATGAATTTTCACACTGTCCTCCACAACGGTTGAACTAATTTACACTCCCACCAACAGTGTAAAAGCATTTCTATTTCTCCACATCCTCTCCATCGGTTGTTTCCTGACTTTAATGATTGCCATTCTAACTGGCGTGAGATAGTATCTCATTGTGGTTTTGATTTGCATATCTCTAATGAGTAATGTTGAGCTTTTTTTCATATTTGAGTGCATAAATACAGTCTTTTGAGAAAAGTCTGTTCATATCCTTTGTCCACTTTTTGACGACTTTTGTTTTCTTGTAAATTTAAGTTCCTTGTAGATTCTGGGTATTAACCCTTTGTCAGATGGATAGATCACAGAAATTTTCTCCCATTCTGCAGGTCGCTTGTTCACTCTGATAGTTTCTCTGGCTGTGCAGAAGCTCTTTAGTTTAATTGGATCTTATTCGTCAATTTTGGCTTTTGTTGCCATTGCTTTTGGTGTTTTAGTCATGAAGTGTTTGCCTATGCCTCTCCTGAACAGTATTGCCTAGGTTTTCTTCTAGAGTTTTTATGGTTTTAGGTCTTATGTTTAAGTCTTTAATCCATCTTGAGTTAATTTTTGTATAAGGTGTAAAGAAGGGGTCCAGTTTGTTTTCTGCATATAGCCAGTTTTCCCAACACCATTTTTAAATAGGGATTCCTTTCCCCACTTGTTTTTGTCAGGTTTGTCAAAGATCAGATGGTTGTAGATGTGTGGTGTTATTTCTCAGGCCTCTGTTCTGTTCCTTTGGTCAGTATATGTTTTGATGCCAGTACCATGCTGTTTGTTACTGTAGCCTTGTATAGTTTGAAGTCAGGTAGTGTGATGCCTCCAGCTTTGTTCTTTTTGCTTAGGATTGTCTTGGCTATACGGGCTCTTTTTTGGATCCATATGAAATTTAAAGTAGTTTTTTCTCATTCTGTGAAGAAAGTAAATGGTAGCTTGATGGGGATAGCACTGAATCTATAAATTACTTTGCACAGTATGGACATTTTCATGATACTGATTCTTCCTATCCATGAGCGTGGAATGTTTTTCCATTTGTTTGTGTCCTCTCATTTCCTTGAGCAGTGGTTTGTAGTT
>NW_016818580.1:10760-14251 GCF_001698545.2 Rhinopithecus bieti
TTTTTTTTTTTTTTTTTGTGGATGGGGGTAGTTTTCTTGTCTCCGTCTCTGTCAGTTCTGCTCTAATCTTATTTCTTGTCTTCTGCTAGCTTTTAAATTTGTTTGCTCTTCTCTAGTTCTTTGAATTGTGATGTTAGGGTGTCAATGTTAGATCTTTCCTGCTTTCTTCTGTGCTCATTTAGTGCTATAAATCTGCCTCTAAAGATTGCTTTTAGCTGTGTCCCAGAGATTCTGGTACATTGTGTCTTCATTCTCATACGTTTCAAATAACTTAATTTATTTTAGCCTTAATTTCGTTATTTACCCAGTAGTCACTCAGGAACAGATTGTTTAGTTTCCATGTAGTTGTGCAGTTTTGAGGGAGTTTCTTAGTCCTGAGTCGTAATTTGATTGCACTGTGGTCTGAGAGACTGTCATGATTTCCATTCTTTTGCATTTACTGAGGAGTCTTTTATTTCTAATTATGTGGTTAATTTTAGAATAAATATGATGGATGTGGTGCTGAGAAGAATGTATACTCTGTTGATTTGGGGTAGAGAGTTCGGTAGATGTCTATTAGGTCTGCTTGGTCCAGAACTGAGTTCAAGTCCTGAACATCCTTGTTAATTTTCTGTCTCCTTGATCTGTCTAATATTGACAGTGGGGTGTTAAAGTCTCCCACTATTATTGTGTGTGAGTCTAAGTCTCTTTGATGGTCTCTAAGAGCTTGTTTTATGGATCTGGGTGCTCCTGTATTGGGTGCCTATATATTTAGGATAGTTAGTTCTTGTTGCATTGATCCCTTTAACACTATGTAATGCCCTTATGTGTCTTTTTTGATTTTTATTTGTTTAAAGTCTCTTTTATTAGAGGCTATGATTGCAACCCCTGCTTCTTTTTATTTTCTTTGCTTTTGCTTGGTAAATATTCTTCCATCTCTTTATTTTGAGCCTGTGTGTGTCTTTGCACCTGAGGTGGGTCTTCTGAACACAGCACACTGATGGGTCTTGACTCTTTATCCAATTTGCCACTCTGTGTCTTTCAATGGGGGCATTTAGCCTGTTGACATTTAAGGTTAACATTATTATGTGTGAATTTGATCCTGTCATTACGATGCTAGCTGGTTATTTTGCCCATTAGTTGATGCAATTTCTTCATAGTATTGATGGTCTTTACAATCTGGTATGTTTCCGCAGTGACTGGTGTACTGGTTGTTCCTTTCCATATTTAGTGCTTCCTTCAGGAGCTCTTGTAAGGCAGGCCTGGCGGTGACAAAATCTCTCAGCATTTGCTTCTCTGTAAACAATTTTATTTCTCCTTAACTTACGAAGCTTAGTTTGGCTGGATATGAAATTCTGGGTTGAAAATTCTTTGCTTTAAGAATGTTGAATGTTGGCCCCCACTCTCTTCTGGCTTGTAGGGTTTCTGCAGAGAGATCCACTCTCAGTTTGAGCTTCCCTTTGTGGGTAACCTGGCCTTTCTCTATGACTGCCCTTAACATTTTTTCTTTAGTTTCAACCTTGATGAATCTGATTATGTCTCGGGGTTGTTCTTCTCAAGGAGTATCTTTGTGGTGTTCTCTGTATTTCCTGAATTTGAATGTTGGCCTGTCTTTCTAGGCTGGAGACTTTCTCCTGGATAATATCCTGAAGAATGTTTTCTAACTTGTTTCCATTCTGCCAGTCACTTTCAGGCATACCAATCAAACGTAGGTTTGGTCTTTCACATAATCCCATATTTCTTGGAGGCTTTGTTTGTTCCTTTTCTTTTTTTCTCTAATCTTGTCTTTGCACTTTATTTCATTAAGTTGATCTTCAATCTCTGACATCCTTTCCTCTGCTTGATCAATTCAGCTATTGATACTTGTATATGCTTCATGAAGTTCTCATGCTGTTTTTCAGCTCCATGAGGTCATTTATGTTCTTCTCTAAGCTGTTCTAGTTAGCAATTCCTCTAACCTTTTTTTCCAAGATTCTTAGCTTCCTTGTGTTGGGTTAGAACATGTTCCTTTAGCTTGGAGGAGTTTTCTATTACCCACCTTCTGACGCCTACTTCTGTTAATTCATGAAACTCATTCTCCATCCAGTTTTGTTCACTTGCTGACATGGAGTTGTGTTCCTTTGGAGGAGAAGAGGCATTCTGGTTTATGAAATTTTCAGTCTTTTTGCTCTGTTTTTTCGTTTCTCTTCTTTGTGGATTTATCTGTCTTTGGTCCTTGATGCTGGTGACTTTTGGATGGGGTTTTTGTGTGGGCGTCCTTTTTGTTGATGTTGATGCTATTCCTTTCTGTTTGTTAGTTTTCCTTCTAACAGTTAGAATGCTCTGCTGCAGGTCTGCTGGAGGGCCTACTCCAGACCCTGTTTGCTGGGTTTCACCAGCAGAGGCTACAGAACAGCAAAGATTGCTGCCTGTTCCTTCCTCTGAAAGCTTCATCCCAGAGGGGCACCCACCAGATGCCAGACAGAGCTCTTCCTGTATGAGGTGTCTCTTGGCCTCTGTTGGGAGGTGTCTCCCAGTCAGGAGGCACAGGAGTCAGGGACTCTCTTGAGGAGGCAGTCTGACCCTTAGAGCTGAAGTGCTGTGCTGGGAGATCGGCTCTCTTCAGAGCCACCAGGCAGGAACTTTTAAGTCTGCTGAAACTGTGCTCACAACTGCCCCTTTCCCCAGGTCCTCTGTCCCCAGGGAGATGGGAGTTTTATGTATGAGCCCTTGACGGGCTGCTGCCGTTCAGAGATGCCCTACCCAGAGAGGAGCAATCTTAGAGAGGCAGTCTGGCTATAGTGGCTTTGCTGAGCTGTGGTGGGCTCTGTCCAGTTCAAACTTCCCAGTGGCTTTTTTTACACTGTGAGGGGTTAACCGCCTACTCAAGCCTCAGTAATGCCCCTCCTTCCACCAGAGCTTCCCAGGTTGACTTCAGACTGCTGTGCTGGCAGTAAGAATTTCAAGCCAGTGGATCTTGGCTTGCTGGGCTCTTGGCAGAGGGTGGGATCTGCTGAGCTAGACCATTTGGCTCCCTGGCTTCCGCGCCCTTTCCAGAGGAGTGAACCGTTTCAGTCTCGCTGGTGTTGTAGGCACCACTGAAATATGAAAAAGATTGCAGCTAGTTTGATGTCTGCCCAGTTGGCTGCCCAGGGTTGTGCTTGAAACCCAGGACCCTAGTGTGGTAGGCACCCAAGAGAATCTCCTGGTCTGTGGGTTGCAAAGACCATGGGAAAAGTGTAGTATCTGGGCCAGAATGTACCATTCTTCACAGTACAGTCCCTCCCAGCTTCCCTTGGCTAGGGGAGGGAGTTCCCAGATCCCTTGCACTTCCCGGGTAAGGTGACATCCCACCCTGCTTCGGCTTGCTCTCTGTGGGCTGCATCCTCTGTCTAACCAGTCTCGATGAGATGAGCCACCTACCTCAGTTGGGAATGTGGAAATCACCCATCTTGTGTGTTGATCTCACTGGGAGCTCCAGACTGGAGCTGTTACTATTTGGCCATTTTGCCAGCCACCCTGGAAAACAAAAG
>NW_016818581.1:0-703 GCF_001698545.2 Rhinopithecus bieti
ACACACACACACACATATATAGATACACACACACACATATAGATACACACACACACACATATAGATACACACACACACATATATAGATACACACACACACACATATATAGATACACACACACACACACACATACAGATACACACACACACACACACATATATAGATACACACACACACATATATAGATACACACACACACATATAGATACACACACACATATAGATACACACACACACACAGATACACACACACACATAGATACACACACACACATATATAGATACACACACACACACATATATAGATACACACACACATATAGATACACACACACACATATATAGATACACACACACATATATAGATACACACACATATAGATACACACACACACACACACATATATAGATACACACACACACATATAGATACACACACACACACATATAGATACACACACACACATATATAGATACACACACACACATATATAGATACACACACACACACTATAGATACACACACACATATATAGATACACACACACACACTATATAGATACACACACACACATATATAGATACACACACACACATATATAGATACACACACACACACATATAGATACACACACACATATATAGATACACACACACACACATATAGATACACACACACACATATAGATACACACACACATA
>NW_016818582.1:0-3156 GCF_001698545.2 Rhinopithecus bieti
GAAGAAGAGGAGGAAGAAGAAGAAGAGGAGGAAGAAGAAGAGGAAGAAGAAGAAGAAGAAGGAAAGGAAAAAAAGAAAGGGGTTAAACGGATTGTAAAATTAAAAATTAGGGGATGGGTATAAATGATAGCTCAGGTTCGCAATCCGACCTCTTGTTTTCTAAAGAGCACATAAAACAGTACGAAGTCAAAAAAGAATTATAACTTCACAGGGATAGTGGAAGCGCTGGGAGGCGATGGCGGGAGGGCCTAGACCCTTTTAGTACAGCGTGGTACAAACATCCGAAAGGTCTCTGGAGTCAATGAACTAAAAGGACGCCTACGCGGTGCCCAGAGCTTAGTAACCTCGTGGTCTCTCAACCCAAAACGAAGGGAAGAGCCCGAGCGGGGGAGGCTGAGAACACCGTAGCCACGAGGCTAAGCAGCTAAAGCTGGCGTCGGCTTAACTCCTCCAGCGCCAAGAGATTAAAGAGTAAGCAGAGGGAAGCAGAAAGGAGGAAAGAAGATCCCGGGAGGGAACCGTACGAGCTGCCGCAAAACAGCTGGGAGCTTGAAACCCATGGAGAAGTCACTTCTCTTTCCCTCGCTGACCACTTCTGCCAGGAACGACCGGGACAGTCGCAGCCGAAGCGGCGGGGGCGAGTCGTCGGGGGAGACTGGGTCGGAGTCGGGGCCCGGCGCTCCCAGAGGGCCAGTGACGCCGCCTTCCCCCGCCAGAGGCTTGCTCCTTTCTCCCGCCCTCACTTGCCTCGTCAGGCCTCCCCCAACGCCGTCCTCTGCCCTTCCCAACCCCTAAGCGAATCCAGGTTCAAGAGGTAGAAAAGCCGATGCTGGCTCAGCAGCGCGGGACACTACCGGCCGGCAGAAGCCCCCCAGCGGCGGCCGCCATTTTGGAGCTGGAGACGCGGCGTAAACGAGGAGGACCCAGGGCGAGACCATCTCCGGGGGGTGGGCACGGGGCTTTGGGAAGGCGACGGCGCTCACACCTGCACGCCTCGTCTGAGTGGAGCGAAATTGTATTCAGAAATCATTGGTAATGTTTGGAAGCTAAAAAAAAAAGAGAGGAGTCAACCCTGAGGAGGAAGAAGTAGTATGATTTGCTGGCGTCACCCCTCTGCTCCGTGCCGGCGCAGCGAATGGCAGGTCCCGAGGTCGCAGCTTCCACTGGCGCTGGTGGCTCAGTTGCCCGTTGCCCTTGGTCTCGGGGTCGCTGTCGGCACTGAGGCTGCAGGTGGGTCTGGGGAGCCTGGGGGGCCGCCGCGCCCTGGATCACGGCGAGGGTGACGCGGAGGGCTCTAGGCAGGCCGTCAGTGCTGTGCGTGTGTGGAGGGGTGGTCTGGGCTTCCCCGGGGCTTCCGAGCGAAGGTGACGGGAAAGGAAAAGGGGGTTTTCTTCGGGTGGAGGATGGGATTTCCGGGCCGGAGCTTTTGGAATGGGTTTTCTGAGGCTGTCATAACAGGAAAACGTCCGTAGAGATGTGACCCAGTGACCGCCCGCTAGCCGGTACCCCATGCCTGACCTGAAGCAGGGAAGACGCTGGCTGCCTCCCCTCCCGGAGCAGCTTACATTCATCTAAGTCCTAGCCTTTTGTCTCTCTAACCTCGCTCTCTTCCAAACCGCAAATCCTCTTGAGCCGACACCGTTGCACCAAAATGATGCGCTTACCCTTTTGGTTTGCTTTTTTATTTTTATTTTTGAGACAGAGATTCACTGTTGTCACCCAGGCTGGAGTGCAATGGCGCAATCTCCGCTCACTCCAACCTCCGCCTCCCGGGTTCAAGCGATTGTCCCGTCTCAGCCTCTCAAGTAGCAAACATTACAGGCGCCCGCCACCACACCCGACTAATTTTTTGTATATTTAGTAGAGACGGGGTTTCACTATGTTGGCCAGGCTGGTCTCGAACTCCTGATCTCGTGATCCACCCGCCTCAGCCTCCCAAAGTGCTAGGATTACAGGCGTGAGCCACTGCACCTGGCCGACCTTGCCTTTTAAAAGAAAAACGTATGGCCAGGCGCGGTGTCTCACGCCTGTAATCCCAGCACTTTGGAAGGCCGAGGTGACCGGATGAAGAGGTCAGGAGTTCGAGACCAGCCTGGCCAACAGTGAAACCCCCGTCGCTACTTAAAAATACAAAAATTAGCCAGGCATGGTGGCACGTGCCTGTAGTCCCAGCTACTCGGAAGGCTGAGGCAAGAAAATCGCTTGAACCTGGGAGGCAGAGGTTGCAGTGAGCTGTAGTTGCACCACTGCACTCCAGCCTGGGCCACAGAGTGAGAATCTGTCTCAAAAAAAAAAAAAAAAAAGCCGGGTGTGGTGGCTCACGCTTGTAATCCCAGCACTTTGGGAGGCCTAGGCGGGTGGACCACGTGAGGTCAGGAATTCAAGACCAGCCTGACCAACATGGAGAAACCCCGTCTCTACGAAAAATACAAAATT
This sequence comes from Rhinopithecus bieti, assembly GCF_001698545.2. Classification (NCBI taxonomy): domain Eukaryota; kingdom Metazoa; phylum Chordata; class Mammalia; order Primates; family Cercopithecidae; genus Rhinopithecus; species Rhinopithecus bieti. The sequence continues at coordinate 2,437 of NW_016818582.1, forward strand.
AGCTGGGCATGGTAGCGCATACCTGTGATCCCAGCTACTCAGGAGGCTGACGCAGGAGAATCCCTTGAATCCGAGAGGCGGAGGTTGCGGTGAGCCAAGATCGTGCCCTTGCACTCCAGCCTGGGCAACAAGAGCGAAACTCCGTCTCAAAATAAAAAAGAAAAAAAAAAGGAGAGAAAAATGTATGAATTGTATAACTGCCAATCAGTGTCAGAGGAGAGGCAGAAATTCAGTCTACATAGGCCTATCACAGCTTAGTGCTAAGCAGTTTTGTTGGCAATAATGTATTGTCTTTCTAGGATGTTGTCATATGTCTTCTCAGTCATTGTACATGATTTATTAGTTTAGGTCCAAATGCATACAGGTGTATTTTGAATTCATCTGTATGCACGAATTTTTATAGGAAATTGGCAATCCAACTATGTTTTTATTGAATCAGTGCAATTTATTTTCCACCTGATGACTATTACAGGTTCAGCATCCCTGATCAGAATATTGGAAATCCAAAATGCCCCCAAATGTGAAACTTGGGGCCACAAGTTTGAGACCAGCGGCAACATAGCAAGATCTTTTTTAAAGGATTTTTTTAAATTAACAACTGTAGCTCCAGCTTCTCAGGAGGTTGAGGTGGGAAGATCACTTGAGCTCAGGAGTTCAGGACTGCAGTGGACTATGATAACTCCACTGCACTCCATCCTAGGTGACAGAGCAAAACTATTT
>NW_016818583.1:0-1155 GCF_001698545.2 Rhinopithecus bieti
TATTTTTGGGAGGTTTCACCCTACTACAACTAGTATATATAACATATAAAGAATTCTCAAATTTCAACAGAAAAAAATAAAATTTTATTTAGATAATGAGCAAAAGACCTGAAAAGACATTTCATTGCACAGAATATAAAAGATGTTTGACATCAGTTATTAGACATTAAGGAAATGCAAATTTAAACCACAATGAGGTTTTGTAAATCCCAAAACTTTAAGAGGATCACATGAGGCCAGCAGTTTGAGGACAGCCTGGGCAACATTGCAAGAGTCTATTTCTACAAAAAACTTAAAAAAAAAAATAGCTGAATGTGGTGGTGTGTGCCTGTAGTCCCAACTACTTGGGAGGCTGAAGCAGGAGGATTGCTTGAGTCCACGAGTTTAAGATTGCAGTGAACTGTGATCAAACCACTGCACTCCAACCTGGGCAACAGAGCAAGACCTTATCTCAAAAAACAAAACAAAACACTCCCCCTACAAAATCACAATGATATACTATTCCATATCTATCGGAATGGCTAGAATAAAAATTAGTGACAAAGCTAAATGTCAAGGATGTGGAGAAACTGGATCATTCATACATTGCTGGTGGGAATGTAAAATGGGACAGCAGCTTTGGAAAACACTTTGGCAGTTTATTACATGAAGGGGTGGCCTGTCCCTCCACACCTGTGGGCGTTTCTCGTTATGTGGAACTAGAGACTTGAGAAAAGAAATGAGACACAGAGACAAAGTATAGAGAAAGAAAAAGTGGGCCAGCCCAGGGGAGCGGAGCTCAGCATACAGATGACCCACGCCGGCACCGGCCTCTGAGTTCCCTCAGTATTTATTGATCATTATCTTTACCATCTTAGAAAAGGGAAGTGGCAGGATAATAGGATCATCCTAGGGAGAAGGTCAGCAGTAAGACATATGAATAAAGATCTCTGTGACATGAATAAGTTTAAGGAAAATTGCTGTGCCTTGATATGCATATGCAAACATCTCCATAAATCTTTTTAGTGCATAAAGAGCAGCATTGCTGCTAGCACATCCCACCTTCAGCCCTAAGGCGGTTTTCTCCTTTCTCAGTAAACAGAATATAAAATCGGGTTTTACACCAAGACGTTCCATTGCCCAGGGACAGGCAGGAGACAGATGCTTTTCTCTATC
>NW_016818584.1:0-696 GCF_001698545.2 Rhinopithecus bieti
CGGGACAGAGTGTGTTTCATTGGTTCCGGTGCCAAGAATGAGCGCTGTACTATGGTAGTTCCCTTAGGATTTGTGTGTGCTCTGGGCTCATGAAGCTATTGCATCACGAGCTGCAGCAGTTGTACTCTTTTTTGATGACCTAAAAAGGAATTATTTCTGAGGAAGGAATGAAAGGCTCCCATCATTGACTGTGGATGTGGAAAATTCCTAGCTTAGAGCATTTGTATCTGGAATACATTTGAAAATCAGAGTTCATGTTACCTGTTTTAATCACATGACTACATGTCCCAGTATACAAAAGGGTGCTGGCTGGCATTCTTCTTAATGTATTTAGTACGGATCATAAGAAATCCTTTAAGAGTTTAATGTCTCTGGAACAGGCATACAGGCTCTAGTCAAGAATGATTTAGAGTGAACGGTGATTTAGTGTGACACCTGGCTTTCCTCTCTGTTCATGGAGCTTCTTTGAGGCTTGAAGATTGATTTTACCATCTAGACCTCTCTGGCTAATACCTATTCTTCAACCACCTTGGTTACCCTGACATAGGAATTTACTTCTTTTCCTTGAATGGAAAACACTTTCAAAAATAATAACAAGCATTATCATAAACTAATATATGTGAGAGTACTTAGTCGAAACAGAAAGGAGTTTTAGTAGACGGTATTATACTATCTTTAAAAATCAAGGAGAATTTT
>NW_016818586.1:0-694 GCF_001698545.2 Rhinopithecus bieti
CCACATACTTGACCTCCTGCTCACAGGCGAACTCCCACCTCCTGGCCCCTCTCATAGGATCACTGGGCCTGCCTGCACTGTGGGGCCAAGCTCCGTCTTTTTCCCAAGCCCTCAAGCCCACGCATGAATGTTCATCCAGACTTGGTGGGGGGCTTTTCACCCTTACAAGATGGCAAAAGATTCACTTGGTTTTTTTTTTTTTTTTTTGAGACTGAGTCTTGCTCTGCCGCCCAGGCTGGAGTGCAGTGGCCGGCCCTCAGCTCACTGCAAGCTCCGCCTCCCGGGTTCACGCCATTCTCCTGTCTCAGCCTCCCGAGTAGCTGGGACTACAGGCGCCCGCCTCGTCGCCCGGCTAGTTTTTTGTATTTTTTTTTTTAGTAGAGACGGGGTTTCACCGTATTAGCCAGGATGGTCTCGATCTCCTGACCTCATGATCCGCCCGTCTCGGCCTCCCAAAGTGCTGGGATTACAGGCTTGAGCCACCGCGCCCGGCCGATTCACTTGGTTTTTTAAAAATTTGTTTTCTTTTTAAAAATCCCAACCCTTGGATAGCAGGGAGGTGCTGGAGGGGTAGGGTCAGGAAGAGTATGTGAGAGCAGTCATTTCCCAAGACTGCCCTCTGCGGGACTGTATTTCAGAAAACACACTGGTGGGGCTACCTCTCCATTCACATGTACTGCCCTAGCCTCTTCCC
>NW_016818587.1:0-2110 GCF_001698545.2 Rhinopithecus bieti
CGCCCGGCCAGTTTTTTTTTTTGTATTTTTAGTAGAGACGGGGTTTCACCGTGTTAGCCAGGATGGTCTCGATCTCCTGACCTTGTGATCCGCCCGTCTCGGCCTCCCAAAGTGCTGGGATTACAGGCTTGAGCCACCGCGCCCGGCCGTGATCATCTTCAGTAACATCTTACATCAGTGAGATGATCTCACCTGAACAGGTTTTAGAACTGACTTTTCCAGCCTTCTGTCTCCCTACTAGTTGATTCTTATCATCACTGTCAGATTAATAAATCACTTTTCCCAAGCTGTTGTCTCGCCTAAATATCACCAGTGGTTCTGCGCTATTTCAAGATCAAGTTCAAACTTCTTGACCCAGAATGTAAGCGTTCTGTTGGCTGGCCTTAGCCCAACTTTTCAGCCTAACTCTTCTCCAGTCAGATTTACCAATTTGCTGTCTCCTTTTACATGACCTATTCGTTCCCAATTCCGAGATGCCCTTTCTCTCTTTTCTTTATATGACTAAATCCTTTCTTCTTTTTAGGCCTTGTTATACAGGTCACACAATTACTCTTCCTTTTTCTCGATTTAATAATTATTAAAACATTGTGAAACATCTATTTGAGGTTTATGTATTGCTTCTTGTTTTTGTACTCTCTTATTTAATATTGTACAAGCCAGAGTATATAGGACAAAGAAGCAAAAACAAACACTTGTGTACTATCTACTTTAGGAAATAGAACATTTCCAGCAACTTTGAACCTGTCTGTGCTCACCTGCCCAGTTGTAACTCTATTCCTCCCCTGTAGAGGTATTATTATTATTATTTTGAGAAAGAGTCTGGCCTTGTTGCCCAGGCTGGAGTATAGTGGCGCGATCTCAGCTAACTGCAACCTCTGTCTCCCAGCTTCAAGTGATTCTCCTGCCTCAGCCTCCCAAGTAGCTGAGACTATAGGCGCATACCACCATGCCTGGCTAATTTTTGTGTTTTTAGTAGAGATGGGGTTTCACCACGTTGCCCAGGCTGGTCTTAAACCCCTGACCTCAGGTAATCCACCCACCTCAGCCTCCCAAAGTGCTGGGATTACAGGCGTGGGCCACTGCACTTGGCTGTACTGTTCTATATTTGGATAACAATTTCCTTAGTTTTCTTTATAGCTTTATCACATTTAATACTTCTTAAGTAGTATATTGTTTAGTTTTATTGCTTTTGACCTTTACTACAAACTTTTCTTCTCTGAGTTACTTTTTTTCATTTAATATTCATTTAACATCGTTCATAAAGATGTATGAGTTCACTGCTGAATGGCAGTCATGCAAATATGCCCCGGTATCATATCGATCATCACAAACATTCTGTAAGATAGGCCTAATCTATATTCTGACAACTTCCAAATGTATTTCTCTAGCCAGAACCTCTCCCTCAAATTTTAGGTTTAAGTAATAAACTTCCTACTCAACAATATGAGTCACACTGGTCTCCTTGCTTGACTTGCTCTTACCTCAGATCATTTGCACTGTTTTCCCTCTGCTGAGAACACTCTGCTACTAGTAAGATTGGGGAGAGCTTGGCAGAGAACGCAGGATTTGAGCAAGAGTCTTTGAAGGAAATATTGAATTTGGATGAACAAAGAAGGAGAGGTGAGAAAACATTTTGTTTTTTGGAGACAGGATCTCACTCTGTCACCCAGGCTGGAATGCGGTGGCACGATCAAAGCTCACTGCAGCCTTGAACTCCTGAGCTCAAGTGATCCTCTCACCTCAGCCTCCTGAGTAGCTAGGACTACAGACTTGTGCCACCATGCCTGGCTAATTTTTTTTTTTTTTGAGACGGAGTCTTGCTCTGTCGCCCAGGCTGGAGTGCAGTGGCCAGATCTCAGCTCACTGCAAGCTCCGCCTCCCGGGTTCCCACCATTCTCCTGCCTCAGCCTCCGGAGTACTTGGGACTACAGGCGTCCGCCACCTCACCCGGCTAGTTTTTTGTATTTTTAGTAGAGACGGGGTTTCACCATGTTAGCCAGGATGGTCTCGATCTCCTGACCTCGTGATCCGCCCATCTCGGCCTCCCAAAGTGCTGGGATTACAGGCTTGAGCCACCGCGCCCGGCCTGCCTGGCTAATTTTTTAAATTT
>NW_016818588.1:0-2336 GCF_001698545.2 Rhinopithecus bieti
GAAGCTTAACTAAGCGAGAGGAATTAAGACGACATAGAGTAGTTCCACGGAAAGCTTCATTCTGGATTTTACCTAAGGATACATCTTTTCTATGTTCTAAGGATCGTTCCCAAATGTCCTTCCTCAGATTCCACAAAACAGTGATTTCAATCTGCTCAATCCAAAGAACGGTTTAAATCTAGGAGATGAATACACACATTGCAAAGCAGTTCCTCAGAATGTTACTCTGCCGGATTCATCGGAATGTGTTTCCTTGCTCACCACAAGCCTCCAAGCGTCACTAAACATCCCTTCACAGATTCTTCAAAGACAGAATTTCGAAATTGGGCAGCATAGAGTAAACATAAATCCTCTGAAGTGAATGCACATATCAGAGAGCAGATTCTTGGAACGCTTCTTCCTGGATTTTATTTCAGTATATTTCACTATATGCCATAGTCCTCACTGTGCTACGAAATATCACTTTTCGGTATCCCAGGAACAGTGTTCAAACCCTGCCTTGTGAGAAAAGAGGTATAACTCCGAGTGGAATGCATACATCACAAAGTAGTTTCTCAGAAAGCTTCTTACGAGTTCTTATCTGATGATATCTCCTCTTTCACTGAAGACCAGAATGTGCTCCTGAATGTCCCTTCACGGATTCGTGCATGACAGAGTTTCCAAACTGCTTATATAAGAAAGGTTTTAACTATGCGAGATGAATAGATATATCTAACATGAAGCTGTTTCAGAGAAAATTCTTTCCAGTTTTGTCTGAGGATATTTCCTTTTCACTATAGCCGTCCCTATACTCCCAAATGTCTCCTGGTAGCTTTTCACCAAAAGGGATTCCAGAATCCTCTAGGAGAAGAAAGGTATATTTCTGTGAGTGGAATGCACACATCACAAAGCAGCTCCTCAGAAAGCTTCTCTTCAGTTCTTATCTGAAGACGTTTCCTTTCTCACCATAAGCCTCAAAGCCCTCCAAAATATCTTTTCTCAGAGTAAACAATAACAGTGTTGTGATACAGCTCAATGAAAGAGAAGCTTAACTGTGTGAGCGGAATTCACGTGACACAGAGCATGTTCACAGAAGGCTTCCTTCTGGTTTCTCTCTGAGGTTATTTGTTTTCCAGGATATTCTAAAGAGCATTTCCAAATGTCCTTTCTCAGTTTCCAGAGAAACAGTGATTTCAAACTGCTCAATCCAAAGAATGATTTAATTCTGTGAGATGAATATAAACATCACAAAAGAGTTGCGCCAAAATCTTCTCTAAAATTTTCAGTGGAAGACATTTCCTTGCCTCACAAAGGCCTCCAGTTGCCACTTAGTATCCTTTTGCAGAAACCTCACAGACCAACTTTCCAACTGGGAACTGAAGAGTAAACTTTAATCCTTTGAAAAGAATGGACATGTCAGTGAACAGTTTATTCGAATCCTTCTTTATGTTTTCGTATTGGACGACATTTCACTTTTTGCCACATTCTTCAATGTGCTCCGAATATAAGTCTTTTGGTATTACAATAACAGTGTTCAAACTGTGCCTTAACAGAGGAAAGTTATAACTCCCTGAGTGGAATGCACACGTCACCAAGCTGTTTCTCAGAAAGCTTCTCTCCAGTTTCTATCAGACTATATTTCCTCTTTCACCATAGTCTCAAATGTGATCCCAAATATCCCTTCGTGGATCCATCCTTGAGGCTGTTTTCAAGCTGTGTAATGTAAAGAAAGCTTCATCTATGTGAGATGAATAAACATAACAAAAGCAGATTCACAGAAAGCTTCTTACCAGTTTTATCTGAAGATATTTCCTTTTCACCATAGTCCAGAATGTGCTCCTGAAGGTCCCTTCATGGATCCATCCATGACAGTTTCCAAGCTGCGTAATGTAAGGAAAGCTTTATCTATGTGAGATGATTACACATATCACAGAGGAGTTTCCTAGAAAGCTTCTTTCCAGTTTTTGTCTGAGGCTATTTCCCTTTTCAACATCGGCATCAACATGCTCTCGAATATCACTTGGTACCTGTTTCTCCAAAAGGCTTTCCCCAACGCTGTATGAGAAGAGAGGTATAATACTGTGACTGGAATGCACACGTCACAACGCAGTTCCTCGAAAACTTGTCTCCAGTTTCGGTCTGAACATATTTCCTTTTTCACCGTTAGCCTCAAAGTGCTCCCGAATATCCCATCACACACTAAACATACACAGGGCTAGAAAACTGCTCAATGAAAAGAGAGGCTTTTCTGAGTGAGAGAATTTAAGACGAAAAAGAGCAGTTTCACAGAAAGTTTCCTTCTGGATTTTACCTGATGATATTTCTTTCTCCAAATTCTAAGAATCGTTCCCAAATGT
>NW_016818589.1:0-1438 GCF_001698545.2 Rhinopithecus bieti
AAATACATAAAGTCTTTTCAAAATTTTACAGTTTTTTTTACCAAATAGAAAAAATATTGAAAATAGTAGTTCATTTAAAATAGAAATGTAAAGGTAATAACAAATATAAATTATTTGAAAAGAAATATAATACATGAAAACTTTTATTAAAAGTGTGTCGAAGTAAAACTGGTTCAGAAAGTAGAATTATTTGGAAGGGAGGTCAGCATGATGGTGAAATTGGAATGCCCAGCTCTTGTTCTTCCACAGGAACGCAGTGTGAAAATGATATACAGCCCAAAATGCCTTTATGATAAGAATTTAAACATCAGATTTCTCAGCAGAAACCTTGCAGGCCAGAGGAGAGGGATATGATATATTCAAGATACTAAAACAAAACAAAAGCTGCCAAACAAGTACACTATATTCAGCAAACATGTTCAGAAATGAAAAAATGATAATTTCTCAGACAAACAAAATTTGATGAAATTTATTAGCACTAAGTGTAAGAACAGAAAGTGGAACAAGAGGGTCATCAAGTTAAAATGAAAGTATGCTACACAACAATATGAAAGCATGCAAAGTATAAAATTCATTGGTAAAGGTAATTATTTAATATATAGATAAATGCATAATACTGTAATATTGTAATGTTGACATGCAGATCATGTTTAACTTCAATGTAAAAGTTAAAAAATACTAAGAATCACAACAACTAAATAATTTCATGGATATTCAACATAAAATATGTAAATTTTGCCACCAATAACTTAAAAAATCAGGGGAGGGAGAATCAAAATTGCAGCGTTTTGTATGTGATTAACATTAAATTGTTATCAACTTAAAATAGACTGTTATAAAATGTCTTATTTAAGCCTCATGCTAAGAGAAGAAAAAATATCTCCATTGGTATAAAGAGAAAAAAAGACAGGATTAACGTATATCACTAAAAAAAAAAATCATTAAATGAAACAAGAAGACAGTAAGAGAGAAAGAGAAGGGAAAGTTAACTGCCAAAAGACAAAAAATATTTAACAAAATGGCAATAATAGGTTTTTACCTACAAAGAATTACTTTAAATGTGAATGGATCAAACTGCACCAACAAAAATAATGGAGTGATTGAATAATAAAAACAAAAGATCTAATATTATTAATTACAAGAAATTTGCTTTAGATTTAATAATATACATAAGCTGAAACTGAAGGGATGGAAAAATATATTCCATGCAAATGGCAGCCAAAAGAGAACAGCAGTGACTATAACAGACAAGATAGGCTTTAAATCAAAACTGCAAAATAATACAAAGGAAGTCATTAGATACTGAGAAGAGGGTCAATGTGTCAAAAGAGAAAATTGTATTATGTATAAATATATATAATTATATATTATATAATTATATATGACAATATAATTATATATATCACATATGCATTATATTATACAATATAATTCAATG
>NW_016818590.1:0-2345 GCF_001698545.2 Rhinopithecus bieti
AATTAGCTGAGTGTGGTTCATGCCTGTAATCCCAGCCACTCGGGAGGCTGAGGCCGGAGAATTGCTTGAACTTGGGAGGTGGAGGTTGGAGTGAGCTGAGATCACGCCAATGCACTCCAGCCTGGCGACAGAGCGAGACTCCTTCTCCAAAAAAAAAATAAATAAATAAAATAATAAAATAATAATAGTTTAATAACCCAACCGTCTTCTTAGCCAGTCATACTCAAAGCTGTAGGGTTATGGTTGCCTCTTGACTACTCCTCTCCCTCTAAATTATCTCCAACTAAGAATATGACAATAGACTCCTAATTGAATACTTACACTCCTTTAGATTAAATGTTCTAATGCATAACTTGATTGTGTCCCTCCACTGCTTAAAAACCTTCAATAAATCCCCATTGCTTAAAGAATTATAAGTTAACACCTTAGTCTCTCATTCAAGCACTCCATGATATGAAGCCAACCTAATTTTCCAGAATGACCTCTATACTTCTATACTATATATATCCTATTTTCTTACTGTACTGTTTGCCATTGTTGAAAAATGCTTTGAACTTTCTTGCCTCTGTTTTTCGTAATGACATTTCTTTTGACTAAAATGCCCACTATCTCCAACTCCAGCTCTCACTGTTGGAATCCCAACTCATCCTTCAGTCTTTTCCTCCATGACCATTTTTCTGATATATCTGATAATGCATGCTAGTCCCATCCTCTGAAGTCACGAAGTATGTTATTAACACCTCTTGTATGATACTTACTATCTTCTGCCTTATTCTGTATTCTTTCTGTGCTTCTTATGGTTCCTATAATACGCAGGGTCTTATAATTAAAGGAAATCTTATCTTAATTATTTCTACATCTTCCCTCATCATGTATAGCACAGTACCTTTTACAAAGCAGATGTACAATAAATGAATATTTAGGAGCTCATTTCCTAATCTCTGATTTTGACATCAGCAAAGCTTGTGATCTGGGTTAATATTCAGCTAGTATGCACCAGTACAACCAGCGTCACTATTTATCACCTGTGTACATTTCGACTATTTGGGGGCTGTGATACACCAGTTAATATTTTCTTTTTTCTTGTTTTTGAGTCAGGGTCTGGCTCTGTCATCCAGGCTGGAGTGCAGTGGCATGATCTCTACTCACTGCAACGTCTGCCTACCGGGCTCAAGCAATCCTCCCACTCAGCCTCCTGAGTAGCTGGGACTACAGATGATCCTCTCACCTCGGCCTCCCAAAGTGCTGGGATTATAGGCGTGAGCCACCATGCCCAGCCTTTTTGTTTGTTTCTTATTTTAAAAAAAATTGTCAATTATCATTACTGATATGATAGTCTGCCTTGAAATGTCTTTTGGTACTTAACTGAAACAGTACATTCTGCTGAGTGGGCTGGAGGCAATATTTGGAAGCTCCTTCTGAGTTACTAAACATGGTAGGTCTTGGGTAGGCTCAGAGTGGGCGATTTATAATTTAGGCAATTAATCATACCATTTATTAACATTTTGATTTTCTAATGAAAAATACAGACTATCACCTTATTTTGTTTACATATAAAATTAAAAACATTACAATTAGATGGCTGGGCACGGTGGCTCACACCTGTACTCCCAGCACTTTGGGAGGCCCGGGTGGGCAAATCACCTGAGGTCAGGAGTTTGAGACCAGCCTAGGCAATAGGGCGAAACCCCATCTCTACTAAAAATACAACAATTTGGCTGGGCATGGGTGGCTCACGCCTGTAATCCCAGCACTTTGGGAGGCCAAGGTGGGTGGATCACGAGTCAGGAGTTTGAGGCCAGCTGGGCCAATCTGGCAAAACACCATCTCTACTAAAAATACAAAAACTAGTTAGGGGTGGTGGCAGGCACCTGTAGTCCCAGCTACTCGGGAGGCTGAGGCAGCAGAATCACTTGAACCCGGGAGGTGGAGGCTGCAGTGAGCCGAGATCATGCCACTGCACTGTAGCCTGGGTGACAGAGAGAGACTCTGTCTCAAAATATAAACATTAAAAAAAAAGAAGAAGAAAATAAAAATACAACAATTAGCTGGGCATGGTGGTACGTTCCTGTAATCCCAGATACTGAGGAGGCTGAGGCACGAGAATCTCTTGAACCCGGGAGGTGGAGGTTGCAGTGGGCTGAGATCGTGCCACTGTACTCCAGCCTGGGCAACAGGGCAAGACTCCATCTCAAAAAATAACAATAAATAAATAATAAATAAAAAGATCACAATTAGAAACACAATGGTAGAGCTCTGTATTTTACATAACAGTAATTCCTATCTATAAGCGATGGTAAATGAAAATGGCAAGCAGGGCAGTAAGAACATCTTTGCTGATTGTG
>NW_016818591.1:0-1445 GCF_001698545.2 Rhinopithecus bieti
ACTCAAATCTGCAAAAGCATTTGTAGTGCCAAAGCAGCCATAGACAATATGGACAATAGTGGACATGTCTGTATTCCAATAAAACTTTATTTACAAAACCAGGCAGTGGGCTGGACTTGGCCTGTGGCCCATAGTTTTCCACCACTAAAAGATCAGAGTAAAAAATATTGCCTTTTTTTTTTTTTTTTTTAGATCAGAGTAAAAAATACTGCCTTTTTTTGTTTGTTTTTTTGAGACGGAGTCTTGCTGTGTTGCCCAGGCTGGAGTGCAGTGGCACAATCTCGGCAATCTCTGCAAGCTTTGCCTCCCAAGTTCACATCATTCTCCTGCCTCAGCCTCCCAAGTAGCTGGTGCTACAGGTGCCTGCCACCACCCATGGCTAATTTTTTTTGTATATTTTAGTAGGAATGGGGTTTCAACATGTTAGCCAGGTTGTCTCCATCTTCTGACCTCATGATCTGCCTGACTTGGCCTCCCAATGTGTTGGGATTACAAGCATGAGCTACTGCACCTGACCCTGCCCTCTTTTTCTTATCAGTTTATATAGTGGAAATTAATTATGACAATGAAAGCACTTTGAAAAATATAAAGGAGAGATTTCTGTTTCTGGCTAGGATTGGGTAATCTGAGGCAAACTAATGATCCCAAGAAGAACAAGAAAAAACATATAATATACAGAAAGCAACATTCTATTTAAGGACGTCTTACAAGTGTTGAAACAATGAGGAGTAGGGGGGCTAAAATATCAAGAAGAGAGCTGTGGAGAGGTCAGCTGATGGTCTATAGCTACTTTATTTCTGGGATATTTCTAATTCTGAGTGGTGACAAAATAATGGGGACCTAGGCTTTGCTTGGGTAGAGTGTTGCAGCTCGGGGAAATATAAACCTGCAGAGGTTTTTCTCTTAGGACTGGAATGGAGAGACAAAATTGGAGACTTGAGGAGCCTGAAATGCAGAGTTGGCTTTATCTTCAAGACTGATGCTAAATTCTGGACTGCATGGGACAACAAGTTCAAAAGATAAGCAGAATCCCTCTGGAAATTAGAAAGGGTGTTGAGTAATCTTCTGGTACTGAGACAATAAGCATTATAGTTTGGATCTGCTTTTGGAGGTTGGGAGGGGTTAGGGCATGGTGAACACACCAGGCTCTCAATGAAATCCAGGAGGGCTAAGTCCTAGCAAAGGGTGTAGCCAGGAGCAACCTGAGTCTTGTAATAGTTCTTGACTGGTTTAGGTCATCAGCCTGCACCCTCATCCCCAACTCTATCTTCCTGGCAGAAAAAAGGAGAGCCCCCTTTTGGGGAAGACAACTTCATCAGAAATCTTTTCAACTTTCTAATATATGATGTCTGATAATCAATAAAAAATTATTAGGTATGTCAATGTGACTACCCCTGAAAAATAAGAGAAAAACAAATGATAGAAACAGATCCACAGATGATCCA
>NW_016818592.1:0-2813 GCF_001698545.2 Rhinopithecus bieti
GACAGTAGTCCCATAAGATTATAAGGGAGCTGCCCTATAGAGATGTATAATTTTTCTTTTCTACCGTATTTTTATTGTATCTTTTTTGTTTTCAAACACAAACACTTACCACTGTGTTATAACCGCCTACGATATTCAGTACAGCAACATGCTGTACAGTATTGTAGCCTAGGAGCAACAGGCAATACCATATGGCATAGGTGTGTAGTAGGCTATTCCATCTAGGTGTGTGTAAGTACACTGTATGATGCTCACAAACCAAAATCACCTAAAGATGCATTTCTCAGAAGGTATGCCCGCCGTTAAGCAATGCATGACTGTAATAAAAAAGAATAGACCGGCTGGGCACAGTGGCTCACGTCTGTAATCCCAGCACCTTGGGAGACTGAGGCGGGCAGATCACCTGAGGTCGGGAGTTCGAGACTAGCCTGACCAACACGGAGAAACCCCATCTCTACTAAAAATACAAAATTAGACGGGTGTGGTGGCGCATGCCTGTAATCCCAGCTACTCGGGAGGCTGAGGCAGGAGAATCGCTTGAACCCAGGAGGCAGAGGTTGCAGTGAGCTGAGATCGTGCCCTTGCACTCCAGCCTGGGTGACAAAAGCCAAACTCAGTCTCAAAAAAAGAAAAGAATACACCATTGACATTATTCATCCTCTTTCTTCGGCAGGAGGAATGTAAAACAATTTCAATAATCTCTTCTTGGCCAGGCACAGTAGCTCTGCCTGTAATTCCAGCACTTTGGGAGGCTGTGGTGGGTGGATCACCTGAGGTCAGGAGTTTGAGACCACCCTGGCCAACATGGTGAAACCATGTCTCTACTAAAAACACAAACAATTAGCTGGGCGTGGTAGTGGGCGCCTGTAATCCCAGCTACTGGGAGGCTGAGGCAGGAGAATCACTTGAACACGAGAGGCAAAGGTTGCAGGGAGCCCAAGATCACGCCACTGCACTCCAGCCTGGGCAACAAGAACAAAACTCGTCTCAATAAATAAATAAATCTCTTCTTGACTTACTACAATAACCATATGTAAAGACTCCTTGGTGTCTACTGGTAAGTATCAAAGATCTATACCAAGCATACATTAAAAACACAATTCAGATAGCAGATTACCACAGCTGCTGAAGATGTGTAGATTTTAAAAGGCACATACACAAAATTAGACTCCACCAAGCAACACCACTTACAATGAAGAAATATAAAATTTGGGTAAATTAAACGTAAAGCAGGCAACTCAAGAGACTGAAAAATCAAACTGATAATTTTCCTTTCTCACGTATCTTTGCCGATCAGAACACAGGATAACCATCATTTATGATACACAGAAACATAAAGAATTATTACACAGGGACAGTATTGAACCACGAACTAAAGTCCTGAACATATAGCCAATGCAGAAGAATATAAAGAACTTTTTTATTTTGTAGACTGAGTCTCGCTCTGTCACCCAGGCTAGAACGCAGCGGCGCGATCTCAGCTCACTGCAACCTCTGCCTCAGCCTCCCAAGTAGCTAGGACTACAGACACGCACAACCACGCCCAGCTAATTTTTGTATTTTTAGTAGAGATGGGGGTTTCACCATGTTAGCCAGACTGGTCTTGAACTCCTGATCTCGTGATCCGCCTGCCTCAGCCTCCCAAAGTGCTAGGATTACAGGCGTGAGCCAAGACACCCAGCCAAACACTTTTAAAATAGCCTATGTCTTTAAAGTTCCTTCCTTACTCTCCAACAATCAGTCTATACTGATTGCATATACTCCAACATCAGTATATACTGATGCCCACACCTGAGACTATCCCTTTCCCTTGCTATTCTCCCCAACTCCCAAAATGGTACTCCATTATATAGCAAACTGTACGTTTTAGTTTTTTAATTTTTTTTGAGACAGGGTCTTGCTCTGTTGCCCAGGCTGGGTGCAGTGACACAATCATGGCTTACTGCAGCCTCTATCTACCAGGCTCAGGCAATCCTCCTGCCTCAGCTTCCCAAATAGCTGGGACCACAGGTGTGCACCACCACATCTAATTTTTAAATTGTCTGTAAAGATAGGGTCTCCCTATGTTGCCCAGGCTGGTCTTGAACTCCTTGGGCTCAAGCGATCCTCCCACTTTGGCCTCTCAGCTTCCCAAAGTGTTGGTATTACAGGTGTGAGCCACTGTGCCCGGCCGATTTTGGTTTAAGTTCAAAAGTCAACTTGCAGCATCAAAAACTGAAGTCTGCCATCTATTATAAAGAACCCAAAGCAGAAAGATTATGCTATTCTCTGTTTACTACCTTCCCACATATGACTGTGGGTGGTATCAGTTAAACATGCACAATATTAAGCATTACTAAACTGCGTATTTTCACATCTAACCCTAAATTCCCAAAGGAATAGATCTGAGCCTTAGCCTGTCTCCCAAGCCCATCCCATTTATTTTAATCCATAAGTCCTCAGGTGACCGCAGAAGTCAATAAAGTTGAAAAATAAATGTAGAATTTGATTTCAAGAAAATCTTATTTGAGCGTTTGGGCTTTAAAAAATCCTAACTAAATATACTTGAAAGTTACCAAAGTCATCATGTGTTGGTGTATTAGTTTAGCTATTGCCTCACCACAATAAAATAAATCTGATGCCACAATCCTTACCATCTACTAAGAATATTTGTATATGAATAAAAATTTGAAATATGTCACCTATTTTCCTTTAACATCCTTCTAAAGCTAAAATTCTGAACATGAAATACACAAACAGACTAATGATAACAGTCACAAAATGTCTGTTCCCAGACTGGGGTGAAATTTTGCTATAAATTATATATCCATTAT
>NW_016818593.1:0-1589 GCF_001698545.2 Rhinopithecus bieti
CTTTTAAATTAAAATACATGTAGGCATTAAAGATTGATTTAATAGAAATAAAGGGCCTTACGGCCCTTTGTGGTCATAGGAAATACTTTTTTCACAAGTGGTACCCAAGTGTATTTTCGTGGAAATCAGCTAGTGCTTGTAGGCTCACCTGTTGTATCTTTTTATGTTTTGTCTTTTAGTTTTTATAGGTTGAGATAATTGTCTTTATTTGTAATTGGTTAAAGAATTAGAACAATGCTACAAGCTTGTCTGGAAATGTCCTTTTTAAATCGTTTCTGGCTGGGCGCAGTGGCTCACGCCTATAATCCCAACAATTTGGGAGGCCGAGGCGGGTGGATTACTTGAGGTTAGGAGTTCGAGACCAGCCTGCCCAACGTGGTGAAACCCTGTCTCTACTAAAAATACAAAATTAGCTGGGCTTGGTGGCGTGTGCCTGTAATCCCAGCTACTTGGGAGGCTGAGGCAGGAGAATTACTTGAACCTGGGAGGCGGAATTGTGCCACTGCACTCCAGCCTGGGCAACAGAGCGAGACTCTTATCTCAAAAATAAATAAATACATAGGTCCATTAAAGCAATTTTAAGTGGAGATGTCCTTTGGAGCTGGGAGTGAAGGTAGCACTTAAGCGGTGGCTTTCACGTGTCTTGATAAAAGTAATGAGTTGTTTGCCTCAATACAGCTTCAACCAAAATTGGGATTTTGAGCTCAAAACCTGTTAATGCCCTTCATAGAAATTAAGGGCAATGGAAATCTTTTCTTAACATTTTACACCTCTACCCCTAAAATTTTAAGAATTGTACTTTATAAAAATGCGCAATTTTCATACAACAGCCCAGTGTTGATAATAGAGGTTAATGATTCCTTATTGTTAGAGACCTATCTTGTAATTAGAGAGTTATTTATGTTTTCTACAGTTGAAGAGGAAAAATACCGCTTATTCTTGCCTCCTTTTCAGGATTTGTTTTGGCTTCTTGAGTAGCTGTGATATTTTTGAGAGACTCCTACAGGCCGGACAGGGTGGCTCATGCCTATAATCTTAGCTACTTAGGAGGCTGAGGTGGGAGAATTGCTTAAACCCGGGAGGCAGAGAGCCGAGATCGCATCACTGCACTCTAGTCTGGGCGACAGAGCGAGACTCTGTCTCAAAAAGAAAAAAAAAAGCAAACATTTATCTGTACCAATTTGGAATTAAAAGTTTTGTGTGTAAAGATTTTTTGTTAAAGAATAGAAGAAATGGGGAAGGGTCTTTTCTGAAATCTGAGAATGATAGGGATGATGACTACTTATTCAAAACCCAGCTCTGTGACTGGGTTGTTTAAAACAAAACAAGGGGCAGTGACTCACGCCTGTAATCCCAGCACTTTGGGAGGCTGAGGTGGGTGGATCACAAGGTCAAGAGATGGAGACCATCCTGGCCAATATGGTGAAATCCCATCTCTACTAAAATACAAAATTAGCTGGGCGTGGTGGCGTGTGTCTGTAATCCCAGCTACTCTGGAGGTTGAGGTAGAGAATCATTTGAACCCAGGAGGTGGAGGTTGCAGTGAGCCGAGATCGACCAGTGCACTCCAGCCTGGTGACAGACGAGAC
>NW_016818594.1:0-3841 GCF_001698545.2 Rhinopithecus bieti
TCCACTGTCTTCTGGCTTGCATTTTTTTTTTTTTTTTCTGTCCTGTGTATATAATATGTTGTTTTTTCCTCTGGCTGCCTTGAGGATTTTCTCTATCACTGATTTGAAGCAATTTGATTATCATGGGCCTTGGTGTCATTTTCTTCAAATTTATTGTGCTTGGGTTTGTTGATTTTCCTAATTTTTTTTATTTTTAATTTTTTAGAGACAGGTCTCCCTCTGTCACTCAGATTAGAATGCAATGGCACAATCATGGCTCACTCCAACCTCAAACTACTGGGCTCAAGCAATCCTTCCAGCTCAGCCTCCTGAGTAGCTGGGACTACAGGCGTGTGCCACCACACCTGGAAAATTTATTTTATTTTAATTTTGTAGAGCTAGGGTCTCACTCTATTGCTCAGGCTAATCTCAAGTGATCCTCCTACTTCAGCTTCCCAAAATGCTGGGATTACAGGTGTGAGCCACCAAGCCAGCCTGATTTTAGTCATTTTTGAATGCACAGACTTAGCACACTACCTGATATGTTGTAAATAAATTAAAAAGTGTTTTCTGAATCCAACCAAATGATTTAGTAAGGCAAATCAAATATATAAATGCATCTATTTGGATTTTCAAATATTTTAATCTGTTAAACAAAAGTAACTTCACCTTCAAGTAGCACCTTTTTCTGTGGGCTCTTACTTTCACTCAATCCCCTCCCAACTCCTGCCTTCCACTTTAAGCTCCAGTAAATCTGAATTAGTTTAAGATTTCTAACCCATCAAGGCCAGGTGCGGTGGCTCACACCTGTAATCTCTGGACTTTGGGAGGCCAAGGCAGGCAGATCACAAGGTCAGGAGATCAAGACCATCCTGGTTAACACAGTGAAACCTTGTCTCTACTAAAAATACAAAAAATTAGCTGGACATGGTGGCACGTGCCTGTAATCCCAGCTACTCAGAAGGCTGAGGCACAAGAATCACTTGAGCCTGGGAGGCAGAGATTGCAGTGAGCCAAGATCACACTACTGTACTCCAGCCTGGGTGACAGAGCGAGAGAGCGAGACTCTGTCTCAAAAAAACCAAACAAACAAACAAACAAAAAGATTTCTAACTTGTCATGCTGTTTGCTGTGCTGTTCCTTCTGCGTTTACCTCCTTTGTATATGTGAACTACTATTCATCTTTCAAGACCCAGCTCAGATGATTCAACTTCCAAGGGGCTTGAGACTTCTTTGACTCAAGCCCCTTTCCCATCTGATGGACCACTCCTTTCTCTGAGCCCTCCTTAATTTGTGCATACATCCATCACTGCATTTATTACATTTGTCTATTTAAATACTTCTAGCTCTCAGTCCAATTCCAGGCACATTGAGGTGCTCAGCAAATGTTACTTGAATAAGTGGGAATTTGGAGAAATTTTTTAAAAGAATACAGAAATTAGGAGAAAGTGATATGGGGAGGTTGCCTTCAGTTGTTTTAAATCGAATTTGTATTGAGGTATGCAGATAAACAAACAAGTAAAAAAGTCTGAAACTTAAGTGTACATTTCCATGCTTTTCACAAAGTAAACAAATCCACGTAACCATGCCCACATCAAGAAATAGAACATGACTGGCCAGGCATGGTGGCTCATGTCTGTAATCCCAGCACTTTGGGAGGCAGAGGCGGGTGGATCACTTGAGGTCAGGAGTTCGAGACTAGCCTGGCCAACATGGTGAAACCATGTCTCTACTAAAAATACAAAACTTAGCCGGGCGTGGTGGCACACGCCTGTAGTCCCAGCTACTCGGGAGGCTGAGGCACGAGAACCGCTTGAACCCAGGAGGCCGAGGCTGCAGTGAGCAGAGATGGTGCCACTGCACTCCAGCCTGGGTGACAGAGCTAGATGCTGTCTCAAACAAACAAACAAAGAAAAACGAAAGAAATAGAACATTACCATAACCCCTAAACCTGCCTTGTACTCTTTTCCAGTTACTACCCATATCTCACCAAGATAACCTTTATTATGACTTCTAACATCAGGGGTAAATTTGTATAACAACTTCTATATTATAGGCAAGACTAGATCAAAATTTGTTACTTACAGAAGACTACTAACAGTTAAGACCTATTCAGTACTTTCTATTTACCAAGCACTGTTCTAATTGCTTTGCATATAGTAACTAATTTATCCTTACAGCCACCCTGTGAAGTAGGTGTTATAATTACTCCCAGTTTACTCAGGAAGAACCTAGGATACAGAGAAGCTAAGCAGATTGCTCAAGAACATGTATCAGTTGGATAGTGGAGCTGGTATTTGTACCCATATAGTTTCCAGAGTTTGTGTGATGTAATGTATAAATATCATCAAAGTGTATCTTCGCAAAATATGGCATGAATAGTTTGAAAACTATTACTATTCATTACTTGCTGTTAGAAAATGTGAATGTCAGAACAAGACATAGCTGGAATATAAGGTCTCCCTGACACTAGTGGTCAGATGCTCTCTTATATGTCAATGCTGCATAGTCATTGAAAGACTCCAGAGCCAGACCTTCCTGAGTTCAAACCTCAGCTCCACTTACTAATTGTGTGACATTAGGCAGGTTACTTAATCTCTGTGTGCTTCAGTTTTCTCATCTGTAAAATATAGGAATAGAGAAATGAAGAGAAAGTGACGTGAGGGAGGCTGTAATAATAGTACCTACATCATAAGATTGTTGTGAAGATTAAATGAAACACTCCTGGCACATGGTGTGAGCTCAATTCATTAATCTATTCATCTATTCATTCATTAACTGTTCCATGCCTACCATGTGCCAAGCAGTGTGCTTGGTGCTTTGTATGTATCAGTGAACGAATCAAAGATCCCTGCCCTCTTGGAGTTTATGGTGTAGTGCAGACTGGGGGCAAGGGGTGAAGGAAGAACAGAAGATAACATACTGGAGTATCTTAGAAAATAAGTGCTATATTTAAAAAATTAGAGCATGGTAAAGAATAGTGGGAGTGCTAGGGAAGCTATAAGTTAGCAGTAGGTGTCACCAAGAAGCTAGGATTTCAACAAAGATTTGAGGGATTTAAGGAAGTAAGATATGTAGATGTCTTGGAAAAGAGCATTCAAGGCAAAGGGAACAGGTTGAGCAAAGCCCCTAATGGTGGGAGGGTGCCTGTGTATTCTCCGAACAACAAGGCAGCCACTGTTGTTGCGTGGTACCAGCAAGGGCCAAAGGCGTAGGAGAGGAGATCAGAGAGGTATTGTGGGTATGGGTGTGGAGTTAGAGGATTCTTGATGCTAATCCCGTAGGGCCTATTACAAAGGCTTTGGCTTTTACTAAAATCAAATCAAGAGCCTTTGTAGGCTTTTGAGCAGAGTTGTAACATGATTTGACTTAGTATTTTGTAATGGTCTCTCTGGATACTGTGCTGAGAATAGATGCTGGGCAGGTGTTGTGGGTTGAATTGTGTCCCCCCAAAAGATATGTTCAAATCCTAACCCCCAATACCTATTAACTTGATCTTATTTAGAAATAGGGTCTTTACAGGGCTGGACTCGGTGGCTCACGCCTGTAATCCCAGCACTTTGGGAGGTGGAGGCGGGCGGATCATGAGGTCAGGAGTTCGAGACCAGTCTGACCAACATGGTGAAACCCCATCTCTACTAAAAATTCAAAAATTAGCTGGGCATGGTGGTGCACGCCTATAATCCCAGCTACTCAGGAGGCTGAGGCAGGAGAATCACTTGAACCTGGGAGGCGGAGGTTGCTGTGAGCTGAGGTTGTGCCACTGCACTCCAGCCTGGGCAACAGAGCGAGACTCTATCTCAAAAAGGAAAGAAAGGAAGAAAGAAAGAAAGGAAGGAAGGAAGGAAGGAAGGGAGGGAGG
>NW_016818594.1:6483-11291 GCF_001698545.2 Rhinopithecus bieti
ATTTTTAGTAGAGATGAGGTTTCACCATGTTGGCCAGGCTGGTCTCGAACTCCTGACCTCAAATAATCCGCCCGCCTCGGCCTCCCAAAGGGCTGGGAGTACAGGTGTGAGCCACCGCGCCTGGCCTAAGTCTGAGAAGATCATTTGTTGATTCAACAAAATACAATGTTTAAAATCTATAACACAGTGAAAAGCATTGACTTCTCACCCAACCAAATCCTGGAAGTTGTGAGCAACCTTTGAAGTAGGAAGAGAGTACTTTGGGGACTAATAAAAGGAAACAATTTTACACTGTCAGTAGTGTGGAACTAGTTGCCCCCAATGGGTTTTAAATTCAAGTAGGGTGCAAGAATGGGTTACAGAAATTCCTGAGCGGCAAATGAGGAAACCATGGGCTCTCTGAGATACAAGCCCAGTCTTCCGTAGGGGCATATCCACGGGCACAATGCTCTCCTGACCTAACGTCCTTAAAACCTTGGTCAGAAGTCAGACCATTGTGCTAATGCGTGAGGGTGTGCGTGGGCATGGAGGGTGGGGTGGAACTCCTGCATAGTTAGCAACCCTGCACCAAATCCTGGCGACCTTCCAGGGCAAACCCTCCACTATGTCATGCTAATAACAGCAGACCTAGGAAATGGCCCTATGCTACGCAGTCTTGACCCCCGCACAGTCACAGTGTCCAGGTGGCTTTGTGAGTCACCCAGACCCTCCGTAATAATCCCACTGCGGGTGGGGCTGCCTTGCAGTTACTGGCCGCTTCCCAACCTGACTCAGCTCTCCTCCCATGAGCTCCTATTTCTTGCCCGGCAGAAGCTGCCGCGGTACCCGCTCCACCCGTCATGCTCAGTCCTCGGGCCAGGCTTTGACTGCTGGACGCCTGCGCCCGGCCCCCTGCGCGCGTCCCGAGTGCCGGTCCCTTTAAATCTGGCAGGTCCGTTGCTAGGCAACCGCGCGGCCCTCTCTAGCGCTGCACTGCGGTGGCTCGGCCCCGCGCCGGCCCGCCAGGGTCGCGGTGGCCAGAGCCGAACGAGGGGCTGCCGCGCGCCGGTGGTGGTTGGCTTTGAGGAAGAGAGGTTCGGGCTCTCCAGACCGCATCCACGTTTCCAGGTATGTCTGCGCACGGGAGAGCCGGGGATTCCCCGGGCTCGCCCCTCTTCTTCCCTCGCCCCTCTTCTTCCCAGACACAGGGGTCGAAGGGGCGGAGAGCCAGGGGCAGGGGCCCAAGTCCGCACCCCGACCCCCACTGCAGGTTATTTCTGTCTTTAAAGGCCCAGGCCGGGACTGGAGAGCGTTTGGGAGGGAAAGGACCAGGGCGTGGGAGTGGCAGTGCGGAAAGAGGAGTGGGGTCAGGCCTCTCCCGCCGCCCGCCAGCGACTAGGTCGGGACTGGGGAGGTGGAAAGTGTCACCTGCAATGGGGACCGAAGCAGCGCCCCGACCCCGAGCCACCTTCTCTCCTCTGGAGGCAGCGATGGCAGGAGTTTCAGTTAACAATTTACAGAGAAAACTCCCAAACTATGCATACAAAGATACAGCTTTGTGGCAAGAATGTGACTTCCATACTAATAAAGTCTCAGCCTTCGGAATTAAGGTGACTCGCCGTATCTTTTCTTATAGAAGGAATAACTTCACACTAATAACAAAGAATTGGGGAGTAATAACCTGGGGTTCAGTTTTCAATGGTACTTTTCTTCCCCCTCAATAGCTGCCAAGCAATAGAGAAGACAATTTGTCCCGGGGAGTGGACACTTTGGCCCAGATATTAGGACCCTGACAGATGAAAGCAAAATCAGGATGACTTCCCTTTTCGATGTTTTGTTTGTTTCTTTTTTTTTTTGAGACGGAGTAGTCTGGCTCTGTCGCCCAGGCTGGAGTGCAGTGGCCGGATCTCAGCTCACTGCAAGCTCCGCCTCCCGGGTTGACGCCATTCTCCTGCCTCAGCCTCCCGAGTAGCTGGGACTACAGGCGCCCGCCACCTCGCCTGGCTAGTTTTTTGTATTTTCAGTAGAGACGGGGTTTCACCGTGTTAGCCAGGATGGTTTCGATCTCCTGACCTCGTGATCTGCCCGTCTCAGCCTCCCAAAGTGCTGGGATTACAGGCTTGAGCCCCCGCGTCCGGCTGTTTGTTTGTTTCAAATTAACTGCACTCTGAGGGAGGGAGGCAAGGTCTGGGTTCCAGCCTTTTGCTAATGCGGTTCGTGGCCTGCTAATTAACAACGAGCCAGGCTCCCTCCTTTGCTCAATAGGTGTTAAAAGTGAGGAGGTACTGTGTTGAATAAAATTTCCTCATGATTCTTGTCCCATTTGATATCTGTATGGCTTGGGGAAGGAAGACTTAGTGGCATAATAGTTGGGGAAATGGGTTGACAAAAAGAGAAATTACCTCTTAGTGTCTGGTATCACATTTCAGATAGACCAAGTGACATTCTAAGTATATCACTTGTCCTGTAGCCCAGGTTGGAGTGCAGTAGCGCGATTTCGGCTTATTGCAGCCTTCGCCTACCTGGTTCAAGCGATTCTCCTGCCTCAGCCTCCTGAGTAGCTGGGATTACAGGCACGTGCCACACCGCGCCTGGCTAATTTTTGTATTTTTAGTAGAGACAGGGTTTTGCCTTGTTGGTCAGGCTGGTCACTCCTGCCCTTGTGATCCGCCCGCCTCAGCTTCCCAAAGTGCTGGGATTACAGGCGTGAGCCACCGCGCCCGGCCATCACTTGTCATTTTAATCTACATCTCAGATATAAACACAGGTTTGGGCATTCTGGTTAAATATATTTCCTGATTACACGGAGGGAGGTGGAATTTTCTTTTTTCCAGTTCAAACTGGAGAAGGAGGGCAAGGATATCCAGTAGATAGAAGATCTTGGACCCCAGGAAGTGTAAGTACAGTCGTGTTAGCTGATATTTTGTTGGGGTGTTTAGAAGCACAGAGCCTTAGGCAACATAACTCTTCAGCCTTGTAATTGATCATCTGCATTGTCAGTAAGCTCTCAGGAAGGCCTCATAAAAATACAAAAGAAAAGTGTTCTGCCGGGAGAGGTGGCTCATGCCTGTAATCCCAGCACTTTGGGAGGCCGAGGCGGGCGGATCACGAGGTCAGGAGATGGAGACCATCCTGGCTAACACGGTGACACCCCGTCTCTACTAAAAATACATAAATTTAGCCGGGCGTGGTGGCGGGCGCCTGTAGTCCCAGTTACTCGGGAGGCTGAGACAGGAGAATGGCGTGAATCTGGGGGCGGAGCTTGCAGTGAGGCGAGATTGCACCACTGCACTCCAGCCTGGGTGACAGAGCGAGACTCCATCTCAAAAAAAAAAAGAAAAGAAAAGAAAAAGAAAAGTGTTCTGAAGACTTTTAGCTAAGCCAAATAAACTTCAAGGGAAAAAAAGTGCTTTCCCTAAAATACCATCCCCCTAAACTTTGTAAGCCAGAGGAGAAATTATGTCAAAAAAATTTTAAAAAACTAACTTAGAATCAAAGCATTGTAGAGATTTCAGGAAGAATATTAAGGATCATTCATTAAACAGATATTTATTCAGGGCCACTATCGATCAGGTAACAATGCCAGGCCATCACAGCATATTTGTATAACAAAGGTCTATGTGAAATGCCACAGAAGCACAGGAACAATTCAGAATGCAAAGTCATCCTTGCTAATCTTCAAACGAATACTCATTTCTGAGAAGTTATTGGTGACTCTGAAATACAGTGGGACATTTGGAAAGCTCTTGGTAAAGCAATTGGTGATTTTAAAATGCTGATATATTAGGGTGTAGAAAAGACTACCACTTTTTTGCTTAGATAAAATCAATTCAGCTTCAGAAATTTGGGGACATCAACAACTAACTTACAGAAGTTAGGGCTCATTTTTCCCTGAGGATGCAGATTAAATTAATCTGAGATTGGAGTTTAGGCTTCCTTATATTTGTTTTAATAGTACCTACTTTTTTTTTCAAACTAACTTTTTCTGAGGTCTGATGACTTCCGGCTGGCCACTTTGGAGTACATATCTCTGGAGAAAGTTTAGGTTGTTTAACTGGCTGGTTTATGTTCAAAGGGAGGGTAAGGAAAACCTGAAAATGAACAAAACCCATTGTTTACAGTACACTTTAAAATTGCTTTCATTTCCATTTTCATTCATTTTCTTAATCACCTGTGAAACCGATATATTGTCCCTATTTTACACCTGAAGAATCTGAGGCTCACAGTTCTAAAATGTGGGGACCAAGATATCTGACTCCTTCAGTCTTTTTTCCACCATAGTCCACACTCAGTTCCTTTGTCAGGAACTTCCTTCTCCTTCTTCCCCACAATTTTGCATGGTAATACATATTGATCCATCTTGACTTCAGACAGTTCATTTGAGTCCTTCTTTTGGTATTTAAGAGTTTTCTGCAAGTCAGTGAAAGAAGGTGGAGAATGGGGAATCTCCCCTATGGGGGCAGGTCAGAATCTTCTAAGGAAAGAGGGTAATGATGGGAGTGTTTTTGTGTCTGGAAACAGTGGAAGCAGGAAAAAGAAAATTTAAAAAAAAAGGTTGAGAACCACTGCTCTGAAGTGAGAGTAAATTGGACAGTTGAGAAAGACGCAAAACTAGTGATTTCCTTTGTAACAGACTTGTTTCCTAGTTTGGTGGAGCAGTTTTTCTAAGGGTCCAGAGAACAGACTATCCAAGAATAAGGGGAGAAAGTTCTTTATGCTAAGAGGAGCCCTTTGTCTTACTGCCCCTGGTTAGTGACTGAAAGCCATGCCCCTTCTTTTTTTTTTTTTTTTTTTTTTTTTTTTTTTTTTTTTTTTTTTTAGATATTTCT
>NW_016818594.1:11645-15911 GCF_001698545.2 Rhinopithecus bieti
GATAGTCCTGAAAATTTGAAACCAAATTCTTTTTTTTTTTAAGGAGACAGAGTGTCGCTCTGTTTCCCAGGCTGGAGTGCAGTGGCATGATCATAGCTCACTTCAGCCTCAACCCCCTGAGCTCAATCAATCCTCCCACCTGAGCAGTTAGGACTACAGGCATATACCATCACACCTATCTAATTTTGTTTTTAATTTTTGTAGACACGAGTCTCACTATGTTGCCCAGGCTGGTTTTGAACTCCAGGCATCAAGTTATCCTTCCGCCTCTGCCACCCAAAGCACTGGGATTACAGATGTGAGCCACTATGCCCATGTAAATGGGATAAGACAACAGAAAAAAAAAATTTATTTATGTCATCGAATTTCCCTAAAGCCTGTGATTTAAAATATGAATATTTTAGAAAACAAATAATTAAATTTCACAGTCACTTTAATATGATTATATTCTCTAGGGCCCCAGCTCAAAAATGAAACTGAGATGGTTTGTAGATTTCTCCTTTCACAGTAAACAGTAGTGTATTATTTTCTGAAGCTATTTGAGAATAAATGTGCATTCCTCTAAGATTTTTATGGAACAGTGCACCTACAGGTCCATTGTAAATGTCTGTTCTTTGCTTAGCTCTCAACATTCATGTTACATCATGTTATATATAAATTCATCTTCAATTTATTTTATCAGTGGTTCTCAAATTCTTTAGGTGAATACAAACCACTTTCATGAGACAAGAGATCTCTTACTCTGCAAAAATATTCTATTACTTTGCCACTGCAAAAAAAAAAAAGTCACCCGAGGATAAATGATAATGTTTTCAGCGAGACACTAACTAGAACCATCAGGAGTCCATTATTAATTCATGTCAGACACAAATGAATAGATGTAGTCATATTGTAGACACATACGCCTTAACAGTGCAGTCCTGAGGGCTTCTGGGGGATTGCTATCTTAGAGGACTACTGATGTTGTTTTTGTCCTATGACTTTTTATTGTTTTCCTGTCTGTGTTCTGGATTATTTGCTTCTAAAGAAACCAGTTTTTCATCCCCTCTAGGCCTCTTTCCCCTACCCTTCTGACCTTCAGTATCCAGTGTAGTGTTGAGTAGGCACTTACATTAATGTCCACAACTGACCCACTAACAGGCATGCCTACACTTTCAATAATGGCTTCTGGTTTGGTTTGCCTTATGCTGGAACAAATTACCTAGTCAAGTTTATTGAGAACAAAATGGCTGCCAGCCCAGGGTAAAGGAGTGTCATTGCCTTAAAGCATATTCCTTGTTCTCGCCAGAGAATTCTAATGCCATACTCGTTCTGCATAAAAAAAACAGACAGTGCAATTTGTGAAGAGAAAATGAGACTGGCAGCTTTTACCCCGAGTCTGGGCTTTGCCACATTCTGTGACTAGATTTGGGAACAAGCCCTTAAAGGATATCTTGCCAATGAAAGAGAGAGAGAGAAAAAAAAGGAGCAGCTCAGAGACCCCTTGACCCTGCCCTGTGTAAGCCATGGGAGGGAAATTCCAAAAGGCTTTTCAAACCTTTCTCTTTCTGTTCTTTGAAATGTGACATGCAGTTCTCCTTACCCTCCCCCCTTCACTTTTCCTCTCTTCTTTTGTGGCCTTTTAAAAGATACCTAAGCTCTGAAAATAGTGGGTTGTTTTCTTTCAATTTGGGGAATGAAACCTAGCAGATGAATAAAGAAGAATTTTAGAACAAGCACTGACCTGGGAGACAGGGTCCTCAGTTTTACTACTATGGGCTGTGTGGCCTTGGTCAAGTCACTTAACTTCTCTGGGCCTTAGTCATAAATGGATTCTTCCCATTTCAGTAACTATACAGGCTTCACTGAAAGGCATTTCCTTTCAGACACCAGGAAATTATACAGAGGCTCAGGGAAGAAAGACTGAAAATTAAAAGTGTGTGTGTGTGTGCGCACGTGTGCATGTGTGCATATGTGTATGTGTTTTGTCAGAGATTTATGGGATGGTTGGATGTAGAAGTTACTTTTCAAGGAGCAAAATTATTAATGAAAAGAGTTTTTTATTTTAACCTTTATCCATACCAGACCTCTATCTCAGATGTGGCATTCTTGCTATCTCCAGATATAAAGTGGCCACACTTTACTTGCCCCTGTGCTCACCTCCTTCCTAATCAATCCCACCAATGCCCTTCATCCAGAATTAAGAGAAATAGTAATCTCTCTGCCATTGCTACCTGATTAGAAACATTTTATCATCTATAGAATTGTTGGGTAAAATTTGACTGCTAAAAAATGTGACTGGCAATTAATATCACCCTCTTTTCTCCTCTCTCTGTTCCTTTCCTCTGTGATTGCTGTAATAATTCCTACTGATTTGCATTCACATTTCTAGAGAGGAGGGAAACCAAGAAATGATGTTTCCCTTTAAGAACAGATTGATCAATGATGCTTCTGGATGGTGACTCGTAGCATAATAAAAGTCAGAAAGGACTGTTTCAAAAGAAAGAAGATGATACTCCAATGGCAAATACGTACTGTGAATTTCAGGTCTGAGTTTATCACTATGGTCTGATTGACCTCAAGAAAGCTTGGCTTCTGGCTTTTGGACCAATGATTTTAGTACCTTCACTGAACTCTCCAAATAGTTCATCTTAAGAATATGTGTACCTTCTCCTTTCCTCAAAGCCAAGTAGTTGCCAGTAGGGATGTACCCTTGGGGATGGTGAGTCCCTTCCATCTTTTGTGTGGCAAAGGGGAGAGATATGTTCGGTGCCTATAGGTATCAAGTTTATTCCTTCATTGCTCATGGTAAGGAAAACCTGTGTTATTTAAAATAAACTACTGTTTGTGAAAAGAAAAGAAAAGATCATACACCAAAAAGTAGTTATCTCAGGGCCATGAGATTATGAAGGAGATTCCTTCTGTTTTATGTGCTTTTCTGTATTCTCCAAAATTGTTATAATAATCAAAGAAAATATTAATTAAGTTATAAATACAACATTTGCCATTTCTCATTACCAGCAGGAAATTACATTTCAGTGCATAGATAAAAGAGATGCAGGCATACTTTGACTTTTCTCCATGGTAATACTACAAATATGTCTTGATAAATTAATATATAAAATGAATAAAGTGACCCTCTCCGTCTTCTCCTCACCCTTTAGGGCTAACTTCAGCTACCGGTTGGTGGTTTCAGGTGCCAGTGGCCCTCCACATGCTGCTTTGGTTCTTCTTTCTCCCTTCCCTCAGAAGTAGTCATTTATCAAATATTTCAGTGCTGTGGGAAAGCTGTACATTAAGAATTCCCTTTGGGTAGGGAAGACTCTTTTTGAAACAAAATAATCATCCTCATATTTTTATAAACTTGGAAAGTTGTTCGTGATTTAGTATGCTGAATTTTCACCAAAAAACTACACTCAGAGTCAATATCTTGAGAAAAACACATTTGGTGGCATTAATATTTTCAATTGTTGACATTAGGTTCTCCTCAAGAAATTGCTGTCAAAACAGATAGAATTCTGTACACTTGGCAGTCTTGCCTGAAAGCAAAGCCCAAGACTGGAATAGCAGGAATTTATAGGTCAAGACAGAAGGGCATTTGGCAGAGTTAGTCATAAGGAAGTCGGCATGGTATACTTTACCAAAAGCAGCTCACATCTCATTAAGCCCTGATGTTTTAGTCACTTTAAAGAATGAATAAACAATAGTCCAATCCACAAGAACTAGAAAGGCATCAGACACATTGAAAGCACAGGTATTACCAACATTAACCTATTAATTTCAAATCACTTTTTTTATTTTAAAGCAGTCTGTTTTTATGTGTACAGTTGTTTTCTTATAGAATCACTTTCTGTGTGTACAGTAAGTAGCTAAATGTGTCAGTTTACCAGTTCTATTTCATAGGATCAGAGACTTTTAAAGCTGGAAGCATCTGTGGAACTTAGCTCGTTCAGCCCTTTCCATGTATAAATGAGGGAACTGAGGCCCAAGTCATTTAGTGAGTTAGAGAGAGAGCCAGCACTCAAATATTCAGATTCTTCACCCATGAGCCAGCATTCTTATTTCTTTCTGCTATACTAGCTACTAGTGTAAATAATGTGCCTGCCTTGGTTTTAAATTGTGTTTTCAGATATTGGAATAGGTGCCTGGAGAAATGGATGCTAGAAGAAAACACTGGAAGGAGTATATGTTCACTCCTTTTTTTAGTGCACAGGATGTTCTAGAAGAGACTTCTCAGCCTGAATCTTCTTCTGAGCAAACGACTACAGATAGCAGCAAGGGAATGGA
>NW_016818595.1:0-3692 GCF_001698545.2 Rhinopithecus bieti
CTTTTCACCATAGGCTTCTATGAGTTCCAGAAAATCCCTTTGGAGATTCCCCAAAAAGAGTGCTACCAAGTTGCTCAATGAAAAGAAAAGTGTAACTCTGTGATATGAATTCGCCAATCACAAAGCAGTTTCTCTAAAACTTCTTTCTAGTTTTTTCTGAGAATATTTCTTTTTCACTATAGGACTCAAAGCACTCTCAAATATCCCTTTGCAGATTTCAGAAGAACAGTGTTAACTAACTACTCCATGAAAAGAAAGGTGTATCTCAGTGAGATGAATTCACATATCACAAAGAGCTTTCTCAGAAAGTTTCTTTCTGGTTTATTCTAAGGGTATATCCTTTGTCACCATAGGTTTCAATGCAATCCAAAATATCCCTTCTCAGATGCACCAAAAACAGTGCTACCAATCTGCTCCATGAAAGCAATCGTGTAACTTTGGGAGATGAATGAACACATCAGAAAGTGGATTCTCAGAAAGCTTCTTTCTGGTTTTTATATGAGGATATTTATTTTGTCACCACAAGCTTCAATGCACTCAGAAATATCAGATTTCACTTCAAGAAAGCAGGGTAAGTAAACTGCTCAATGCAAAGAGCAGTGTAATTCTGTGAGATTAATTCAAACATCACAAAGCAGTTTCTCAGAAAGCTTGTTTCTAGTTTTTGTCTGAGGATATTTACTTTTTCACCATATTCCTCAATGCACTCCTGGATATCCAATTTCAGATTAAACTAAAATAGTGTTAGCAAACTTCTCAATGAAAATAAGGATGTTACTCGGGGAGATGAATTCACACATCACAAAGCAGTTTCACTGAAAGCTTCTTTTTGGTTTTTATCTGTGGATATATCCTTTGTCACCATAGGCTTCAATGCTCTCTAAAATATCCTATTACAGGTACCACAAAATCAGTGTTATCAAAATGTTCAATGCAAAGTATGGTGTAACTCTGTAAGATGAATTCACACATCACAAAGCTGTATCTCAGAAAGCTTCCTTCTAGTTTTTACATGAGAATATTTACTTTTTCACTACAGGCCTCAATGCACTCTAGAATATCCCATTGCAGACTATATGAAAACAGTGTTAACAACCTGCTCCATGAAAAGAAAGGTGTAACTTTCTGAGATGAATTCACACATCATAAAGAGCTTTCTCAGAAAGATTATTTCTAGTTTTTATCTGAGGATGTTTGCTTTGTCACCATAGGCTTCAATGCGATTCAAAATATCACTTCTCAGATTCCCCAAAAACAGTTACCAAACTTATGCATGAAAAGTATCGTGTAATTCTGTGAGACAAATTAACATATCACAAAGTGGTTTCTCAGAAAGCTTCTTTCTAGTTTTTATATGAGGATATTTCCTATGTCACCATAAGCTTCAATGCACTCCAAAATATCCCATTCCAGATTCCAAAAAAACAGTGTTAGTAAACTGCTCAATGAAAACTATAGTGTAATACTGTGAGATGAATTCACACATCACAAAGCAGTTTATCATAAAGATTGTTTCTACTTTTAACTGAGATCTTTTCTTTTCACCATAAGTCTCAATGCGCTCCAATGTATACCTTTGCAGATTCCACGAAAACGGTTTTAGCACACTCATCAATTAAATGAACGGTGTAACTCTGTAGGATGAATTCACACACTACAAATAAGTTTCTCAGAAAGCCTCTTTCTAGTTTAAATCTGGGCATATTTCCGTTGTCACCATAGACTTCAATGCGATCCAAAATATCCCTTCTCAGATTCCCCAAAAGTAGCGCTACCAAACTGATCCATGAAAAGTATCATGTGACCCTGAGAGATGAATTCACATATCCCAAAGAGAAAAAATCTTGCTAGTTTTATCTGAGGATATTTCCTTTTCACCATATTCATCAATGCACTCCCAAATATCACATTGCAGTTTAAATGAAAACATTGTTAACAAACTTCTCAATGAAAAGAATGGTAAAACTCTGTGAGATGAATTCACACATCACAAAGCAGTTTCACAGAAAGCTTCTTCTTCGTTGTTATCTGAGGATATTTCCTTTGTCACCAAAGAGTGCAATGCACTCCCAAATAACTCTTCTCAGGTACCAGGAAAAGAGTGACGCTGGATTGCTTCATAAAAAAAAGGTTAAACTCTATGAGATGAATACACACATCACAGAACCGTTTCTGGAAAAGCTTCTTTCCAGTTTTACCTGAAGGTATTTACTTTTAACCCTAAGCCTCTAGGAGCTCCCGAATATAACTTTGCAGATCCCACAAAAACAGTGCTACCAAGCTGCTCAAAGAAAAAAAAGGGGTAACTCTGTGTTGAATTCACCCATCACATAGAAATTTCTCAGAAAGCTTCTTCCTAGTTTTATCTCAGGATATTTCCTTTTCCATCATCCGCTTCCATGTGTTCCCAAATATCCCTTTGCAGATTCCATGAAAACAGTGTTAGCAAACTGCTCCACGAAAGGAAAGGTGTAACTCTGTGAGATGAACTCGCACATTACAGAGAACTTTCGCAGAAAGCTTCTATCTAGTTTTTAATCTGAGGATACTTCCTTTGTTACCATAGGCATCAATGTAATACAAAATATCCCTTCTCAGATTCTTCAAATACAGTGCTACCAAACTGCTCCATGAAAAGAATCATGTAAGTCAGTGTGATGAATTCACAAATCACAAAGCAGTTCTCAGAAAACTTCTTTCTTTTTAATATCTGAGGATATTAGCTTTTTCACTATAGGACACAATGTGCTCCAAAATATCATTTGGCAGATTTCACGAAAGCAGTGTTAGCAAACTCTTTCATGAAAAGAGAGGTGTAACTTAGTGAGATGAATTCACACATCACAGAGAAGTATCCCAGAGAGCATCTTTCTAGTTTTTATCTGAGGATATTTCCTTTGTCACCATAGGTTTCAATGCGCTCCCAAATATCTTATTGAAGATTCCTCAAAAACAGTGCTGTGAAACTGATCCATGAAAAGTATTGTGTAACTCTGAGTGGAAATAACACATCACAAAGCGGTTTCTCAGAAAGCTTCTTTCTGGTTTTTATATGAGGATATTTCATTCGTCACCATTAGCTTCAGTGCACTCCAAAATTTCCCTTTGCAGATTCCAAGAAAACAGTGTTAGCACACTGCTCTATGAAAAGAACAGTGTAGCTCTGTCACATCAATTTACACATCACAAAGCAGTTTCTCAGAAAGCTTCTTTATAGTTTTTATCTGAGGATATTTCCTTTGTCACCATTGGCCTCAAAGAGCTCTCAAATATCCCTTTGCAGATCCCATGAAAACAGTGTTAGCAGACTACTCCATGAAATGAAAGGTGTAAACCTGTGAGACGAATTCAACATCAAAAAGCAGTTTCACAGAAAGCTTCTTTTTGGTTTTTATCTGAGGATATTTCCTTTGTCACTATAGGCTTCAATGTGCTCCCAAATATCCTATTGCAGATTCTGCGAAAACAGTGTTATCAAACTGCTCAATGAAAAGAATGGTATAGCACGGTAAGATGAATTCACACATCATATAGCTGTGTCTCAGAAACCTTCTTTATAGTTTTTATCTGAGGATATTTCCGTTTTCACCACAGGCCTCAATGTGTTCTGAAATATCACTTTGCAGATTTCACAAAAACAGTGTTAGCAAACTGCTTCATGAAGAGAAAGGTGTAACTCTGTGAGATGAATT
>NW_016818596.1:0-490 GCF_001698545.2 Rhinopithecus bieti
CAGAGGCTGTGACAAGGGCTGTGACAGAGGCTGTGACAAGGGCTGTGACAGAGGCTGTGAAAGAGGCTGTGACAGAGGCTGTGATGGATGCTGTGACATGGGCTGTGATAGAGACTGTGACAGAGACTGTAACAGGGGCTGTGACAGAGGCTGTGACAAGGGCTGTGACAGAGGCTGTGACAAGGGCTGTGACAGAGGCTGTGACAAGGGCTGTGACAGAGGCTGTGATAGAGGCTGTGATAGAGGCTGTGAAAGAGGCTGTGACAGAGGCTGTGATGGAGGCTGTGACAGAGGCTGTGATAGGGGCTGTGACAAGGGCTGTGACAGAGCTATGACAAGTACTGTGACAAGTGCTGTGACAGAGGCTGGGATAGAGGCTGTGACAGAGGCTGTGATGGATGCTGTGACATGGGCTGTGATAGAGACTGTGACAGAGACTGTAACAGGCTGTGATAGAGGCTGTGATAGAGGCTGTGATAGAGGCTGTGAC
>NW_016818597.1:0-1820 GCF_001698545.2 Rhinopithecus bieti
CACTGCAAGCTCCGCCTCCCCGCTTACGCCATTTTCCTGCCTCAGCCTCCCAAGTAGCTGGGACTACAGGCGTGGCTACCACGCCCTGCTAATTTTTTGTATTTTTAGTAGGGACGGGGTTTCACCGTGTTAGCCAGGATGGTCTCAATCTCCTGACCTCCTGATCTGCCTGCCTCGGCCTCCCAAAGTGCTGGGATTACACGGGTAAGCCACAGTGCCCGGCCTTTTTTTTTTTTTTTGAGACAGGGTCTGTCTCAAAAAAAGGGTGTGTCCCTGTCACCCAGGAGGGAGTGCAGTGGCTCAAGCACGGCTCCCTGCAGCCCCAACCCTCTGGGCTCAAGCAATCTTCCCACCTCAGCTTCTCAAGTAGCTGAGACCACAGGTGCAGGCCACCATGCCCGGCTAATTAAAAAAAATTTTTTTTTTGGTAGACGGGGTCTCACTATATTTCCCAGGTTAGTCTTGAACCCCTGGGCTCAAGCAATGAGCCTGCCTCATCCTCCCAAAGTGGTGGGATTACAGGCGTGAGCCACCCTGCTGGGTTCAATATCCCTTTTAAGGAAATGATCTTCTTACCCAGCTTTCTGATGTGTGAACGCACAGAGAAGCCTGGCCTCCAATTGTGGGGGCCAACAGAGTCAATGGGAAGAGTCGGGGGACAGCGTGGAGTGTGATGACAAGGAGACAAACCCCAAGGCAGTGGAGAGAGGGAGTATGGAGCTGCCCTGGGGTCACCTGCTGGTAGGTCCTGGCTCCCACTCCAGACATCTGCCCTGCCGCAGGTCCGGCCAAGACCTGCACAGGGGCGCTGGGCCGGCTCCCCCAGGGTAGGAACTGCGCCCAGGCGTGCTGGTTTGAGGCTGGTTCCAGCCTCCACTGGGAAAGTGAGGGGCAGGAGGTCCCAGCTGAAAGTCACTCACGTTGCAGTACCCAGGCCAGCTTGGGCAACCCCGGCCCGTGGGGAATGTCTCTCCGCCTCAGGCGAGCACAGTCCGAGCCCTCACCCCCGCGACCACTGCGTCCCCGAGCCCGCAGGCCTCGCTGGAAGCTGCCTCCCCTGGAGATCACCTGGCCGACTGTCCAACTTCGGGCCCCGGGCTTCCCGCTTCCCGCCTGCCAGGGCTTGGGTCCCTCCCACTGCGTGGCCAGGCGTGGAGGGCCGACCTGGCCCCGAAAGCCGTCTCAGCACTCCGGGACCCTGGGGCGGAGGGCAGGGGTCTCGCCGGCCAGCCCGCCGGGTCCCGCGGGACCGAAATTCTGATGAGCCACCTGGCCGGGATGGCTGGCAAACCGGCCGCGTCGGGGGCACCCGACGCCGCCCCTCTCAGGACCGAAACCCCCGGCCCGCGCATCAGGGACAGTCCACCCGGGGCCGGCGGGCGGGGCGGGGCTGGCGCTGGTGGGAGCCGCGGACACTCGGCCACCGGGCCACGGGGGCCGCTGGGCTGCGCCGCCAGGGTCACGCGGCGCGGTGCCTGTCTCGGCGCGGGGTCCCTGGGCGTGGCCGCTGTCCCCCTCGTGTGCGGTACCCCCGGTCACCGTGTGGCGTCCCGGTAGTGTGTGGGACCCCAGAGGCGTCCGGGGCCTCCCGCCGTGTGGTGTCCCACCCTGGGAGAACCCCGGCTGCGTGGCGTGGCCCCCCGGCCTCCCTCAGCTGATTTGCGGTCGTGGCGGGGGCCTGTGGGTTTCTGGGCCCCGGCGGCGGCGAGACAGGCGCCTTCCCAGCCGCGCAGGAAGCGGCCTCGGCCGGAAGGGGGGCCCCGGGCGCCACCGCCGCCTCCGCCTCCGCCCGCGCCGAGCGGCCTTCGACGGGCGGGTCC
>NW_016818598.1:0-1820 GCF_001698545.2 Rhinopithecus bieti
TTAACACAATTTCTATCAAAAATCCCAGCAAGATTTTTTATAGATATAGACAAGATTATTATAAAATTTATATGGAAACTCAAAAGACCTGGAATAGCCAATGCAATTCTTAAGAATAAGAATAAAATTAGAGGAATCAGTACACCCAGTTTCAAGAATTATTATGTAGTGACAGTAATCAAGACTTCAATATTGAAGGAGGCATAGATACATAAATCCACGGAATAGAATAGAGAACTCAGAAATAGACTCACACCAATATATCAAATTGATTTTTGACAAAGGTGCAAAAGCAACTCAATGGAAGATATTCTTTCCAACAAATGGCTCTAGAGCAAGACATATGAACAAAAAATATGAACAAAAATGACATGTGAACAAAAAAATAACAAAAATATGAACAAAAAATGACACATGAACAAAAAATATCGCCAAAAAATGAACCACAACCTAAACCTCACACATTATACAAAAATTAACTCAAAATGGATCATAGGAATTAGGTAAAACATACATTTATAAAAACTTTAGAATATAAGATAAGAGAAAACTTTAGGACCTAGGCTTCATGAAGGGTTCTTAGGCATGACAACAAAACCACAATCTGTAAAGAAAAAAATGAATAAACTAACAGCTTCTCCTCTGTGAAAGACCATGTGAAGAAGATGAAAAAATAGGCTATGGACTGAGAGAACCTGTTTGCAAACAACATATCTGACAAAGGACTGATATGAAGAATATATAGTGAATTCTCAAAACTCAAAATCAGAAAAAATAAACAGTCCCATTAGAAAATGGGTAAAAGGTCTGCTTGCTTTGGCAGCACATATACTAAAATTGGAACGATATGGACAAGATTAGCATGGCCCCTGCACCAGAAAATGGGTAAAAAGGACAGAGTCATTTCACCAAAGAAAATATATAATTAACAAATAAGCACATGAAAATATGTTCAACATAATTAGACATTAGAAAAACGCAAACTTAAATCACAAAAGATATTACTGCACATCTATTAGAATGGATAAAGAAAAGAAATGACAGGTGATGCTAGTGAGGAGGCAGAGAAACTGAATCTCTCATACATTGCTGGTGGGAATGCAAAATCTAACAGCCACTCTGGAAAACAGTTTGTCAGTTTCTTATAAAACTATATATTGCAATTACCATATGACCCAGTAATTGCAATCTTAGGCTTTTCATTTCCAGAGAAGTGAAAACTTATAGTTGCATAGAAACTTGCATACGATTGCTCACATAGCTTTATTTGTAGTAGCCCAAAACTGAAAACAACCAAAATGTCCCTCAATAGGTGAGTGTGTAAACAAACAGTGGTATATCCTTACCATTAAATACTATTCAACAATAAAAAGGTATACATTTATGATGCATGTAACAACTGGGATTTGTCTCAAGAACATTATGGTGAGTGAAAAAAAGCTAATCTCAAGAGGTTACATATTGTATGACTTCATTTACATAGCTTTCTCAAAATGATAAAGTTACAGAGCTGGAAAACAGATTAGTGGTGTCCAGGGGTTAGGAATGATAAAGGGATGGAGTATTGGGTGTGACTAATAAGAGGTAGCAATAGCAATCCTTGTGGTGACGGTATAGTTCTATGTTTTGATTGTGGTAGCAGCTCCACTTAATATATACACAAAATAAAATGACATAGAATTAAATATATTTTGCCAATATCAAACTCCTGAGTTTGATATTGTACTACAGTTTACTAATTTGCAACCATTGGGGGAAATTGAATGAAGGGTACTTGGGCTTCTGTACTATTTTTCCACCTTTTGTAAATCTAGAATTAT
>NW_016818599.1:0-3252 GCF_001698545.2 Rhinopithecus bieti
GGGTTTCACCATGTCAGCCAGGATGGTCTCGATCTCCAGACCTCGTCATCCGCCCGTCTCAGCCTCCCTCTTTTATTTTTTTAAATATCTTTTTTAGAGAGGAGGTCTTGCTAGTTTCCCAGTTTGGACTCAAACTGCTAAACTCAAGCAATCCTCCAGCCTCAGTACCCCATGTAAGTGGGACTACAGGCATATGCCATTGCACTTGGCTAAAAAAGTTTTGATTGGGCCGGGCACGGTGGCTCACACCTGCAATCCCAGCACTTTGGGAGGTGAGGCAGGTGGGATCACCTGAGGTCAGGAGTTCAAGACCAGCCTGGCCAACATGGTGAAACCCCCATCTCTACTTTAAAAACTATAAGAATTAGCTGAGTGTGATAGCGGGTGCCTGTAATCCCAGCTACTCAGGAGGCTGAGGCAGGAGAATCACTTGAACCCGGGAGGCGGAGGTTGCAATGAGCTGAGATCACGCCACTGCACTCCAGCCTGGGCGACAGAGTGAGACTGTGTCTCAAAAAAAAAAAGAAAAGAAAAGTTTTGATTGCGTATCTGGCTTGCATTCTGTTTCTTTTCCCCTCCTTCCTTCCTTCCTTCTTTTTCTTTTTGTTTTTTTTGAGACAGAGTCTTGCTCTGTCACCCAGGCTGTAGTGCAGTGGTGTGATTTCAGCTCACTGCAAGCTCCGCCTCCCGGGTTCACGCCATTCTCCTGCCTCAGCCTCCCCAGCAGTTGGGACAAGAGGTGCCCACCACCACGCCTGGCTAATTTTTTTGCATTTTTAGTAGAGACGGGATTTTACCATGTTAGCCAGGATGGTCTCGATCTTCTGACCTTGTGATCTACCCGCCTCTGCCTCCCAAAGTGCTGGGGTTACAGGTGTGAGCCACCACGCCCGGCCTTCTTTCTTTCTTTCTTTCTTTCTTTTTTTTTTTTTTTTGACAGAGTCTCATTCTGTCACCCAGGCTGGAGTGCAGTGGTGTGATCTCGACTCACTGCAACCTCCATCTCCTGGGTTCAGGTGATTCTCCTGCCTCAGCCTCCCAAGCAGCTAGAATTACAGGTGCATACCACTATGCCCAGCTAATTTATGTTTTTAGTAGAGATGGTGTTTCACCATGTCAGCCAGGCTGGTCTCGAACTCCTGACCTTGAGTGATCCGCCCGCCTTGGCCTTCCAAAGTGCTGGGAATACAGGTGTGAGCCATGGTGTCCAGTTGAGTTCTCCTTCCTTCCTTCCTTCCTTCCTTCCTTCCTTCCTTCCTTCCTTCCTTCCTTCCTTCCTTTCTTTCGACGGAGTTTCGCTCTTGTTCCCCAGGCTGGAGTGCAATGGCGCAATCTTGGCTCACTGCAACCTCAGCCTCCCAGGTTCAAGTGATTCTCCTGCCTCAGCCTCCTGAGTAGCTGGGATTACAGGCACCTGCCACCATGCCTGGCTAACTTTTGTATTTTTAGTATTTTCAGTAGAGATGGGGTTTCACCATGTTGGCCAGGCTGGTCTTGAACTCCTGACCTCAAGTGATCTGCCCACCTTGGCCTCCCAAAGTGCTGGGATTGCAGGTGTGAGCCACTGCGCCCGGCCAGGTCGAGTTCTGTTTCTAGTGTTGAGTCAAGAGTGTTATTTTGTGGTGACAAGGACCATTCTAAGTACTAGGTGTGTAGTTTCTTATTTAGTCCTGAGGACTCTGAGAGGTAGCTACCATTAACCTTTCTATAGGGGAAGAAACTGAGACACAGAGTAAATTGCCCAAGATGAACCACTAGCAAGAAGTCAGCGGGGTTGTCCATCTGCTCTGTTAATGTCATTTACTCTTTAGGAAGAATGAAAAAACCTGATTGATGTTATCAAATGCAAGGGACTGAATGTTCATATCCTTGAAAATTGATATATTGAAATCTAATCTCAATTCGATGGTGTTAAGTGAGGCCTCGAGAGGTGATTAGGTCATGAGGGCAAGGCCTTCACGAAAGAGATTAGTTAGTGCCTTTATAAAAGGGAAACCAGAGAGCTGTCTTGCCCTCTTTGAGCCATGTAAGGATAGAAGAAGTCAACAGTCTGCCACCCGGAAGAGGGTCCTGCCCAGAACCTGACTGTGCTAGCACCCTGATCTTGAACTTTCAGTCTCAGAACTGTGAAAAGTAGATTTCTGTTGTTTATAAGTCACTCGGTCTATAGTATTTTGTTGTAGCAGCCTGAACTAGACACCAAGTTTAATTGCTGTAGGGTGAGAGTTTGAGGGAAGAAGGAAGCCAGGGAGGAAATGGGGTTTAGGAATGATTTACACGAGGAAATCCCTGGTAGGGACCTGAGTGTTCGAGTTCACCAGCACTGATCTCTGAAGCTTCAGTTCTCTTTAGAACTCCACATACCAATGAGAAACTTGCTCATTCAGCGGGTGCCTCGGCATTTCCAGACCACACAGCTTTGAAAAGAAAGGTTTTAGACCTTTGGAGAAGTGGACAAGCGTATGCCCTGGGGTTGGTCTAAGTCGTAGCAGTTTCACTTAGCCGTTTCATAACCAGGCCTTGGCATAAGCCTCCCCAGGTTCAAATCTCAGTTTCCTTACTTATTAGCTGTATGACCTTGGGTAACTCAACCTCTCTGACTCTCAACTCTTCCAGCTGTAAAAGGTGCTAACCGTGCTCATCTCCTAGGCTTGTGGTCAATATTAAATGTCTTGTCTACAGACCTTTGCACATGCTGTTTCACACAGCTGGGAGTGGTGCGAGGCTACTCATCCTTTATGCTAGCCACTTTGCTCTTTTGCATGCACCTTTAGATTCGAGAAGGTAGACATCATGTTAGTCTTATTCATCATCCCAGCCTAGGCAACAGAGCTATAGACTGTGTCTTAAAACACAAAACAGGCTGGGCGCGGTGGCTCACGCCTGTAATCCCAGCACTTTGGGAGGCTGAGGCAGGCGGATCACCTGAGGTCAGGAGTTCAAGACCAGCCTAGCCAACATGGTGAAACCCCATCTCTACTAAAATACAAAATGGCCGGGCGCAGTGGCTCATGCCTGTAATCCCAGCACTTTGGGAGGCTGAGGCAGGTGGATCACCTGAGGTCAGAAGTTCGAGACCAGCCTGACCAACATGGAGAAACCCTGTCTCTACTAAAAGTACCAAATTAGCCAGGCATGGTGGTGCATGCTTGTAGTCCAAGCTCCTTGGGAGGCTGAGGCAGAAGAGTCGCTTGAACTCGGGAGGTGGAGGTTGTGGTGAGCCGAGATCGTGTGCCATTGCACTCCAGCCTG
>NW_016818600.1:0-1003 GCF_001698545.2 Rhinopithecus bieti
CTCAGCCTTCGCCTCCGGACGGGGCTCAACAGGAGCGCTTCCTCCTCCTCCCGGGTCCCCTTAGTCCCCCCGTACTCCAACCCCGCGCCCCCAAACCCGTTGACCTTTAACCTCCTCCGGGCCCCCAGCTCAGGGACGCTCAGGTGAAGGAGACTGCAGGGCGCCGGGGCTCACCCCATTCCCACCGCCGGGCTTCCGGGCGCCTCCTGGCCCTGCCCTGAACCCGCGCCTCCCACAACGGTCGCCGGTACCTCTGCTCTTCGAAGCCCCTGTGTCCGCTGTCGGAGAAGTCGGCGCGGAAGCTCCAGAGGCCGTCCAGCTCCTGGCGCTCCTGCGACGGTCTCTTCCGGGGATACAGCATCCCGCCCGGCAGCGCAGCCACACAACAGCGGCCGAGAGCCTCCCCGGCCACAGCCGCCGGCCAGTCCATGCTTCCTCCTCCCGCTCTGGGCCGCCCTGTGCGAGGATATGAGCCGAGCAAGACACCTGCGGACGGGTCGCCTGACGCACGTGAGGTCTTCCGCGCCATCTTTTTTGAGGGCAAGTGCCAAGCCTGGAGAGGCGGGGAGGCACCAGGCCCTGCCCAGTGGGGCGTGGCTGGAACCCCCCCGCCCCGCCCTTTGGGGAAGCGGGACTCCTGGACCCTCAGCGCCAGCCAAGAAGGGCGTTCTCTGCTCCCCATCCCAGCAGCAGAGGCTGGATGATCCAGGGCGGCAGACCAGGACAGAACCCCTGAGATTGGTAGGATCCCCGTTTCTTCAAGGGGCAGCTCCACTTGCTTTCCCCAGCAGGAACTGGAGCAGGCCCCAGCGGGGCCTCTTCCTTGACTGTTGGATGCAGCTTCTTGCAGGGATGCAGGTCCTTGGGAGGCGGCCATAGCCTTGACCATGGGCCTCTGGGACCCCGACCCTAAGTAAGGGGCCAGAGGCTCCCTCTTGGCGTTGGTAAGACATATGAAGATGCAGGGATAGACACCAAGTGCAGTGGCTCAAGCCTGTAATCA
>NW_016818601.1:0-448 GCF_001698545.2 Rhinopithecus bieti
GCAGTGGCCTGATCCTGGCTCACTGCAACCTCCGCCTCCCTGGTTCAAGCAATTCTCCTGCCTCAGCCTCCCAAGTAGCTGGGATTACAGGCGCTCCCCACCACACCCGACTAATTTTTGTATTTTTAGTAGAGACGAGGTTTCACCACGTTGGCCAGGCTGGTCCTGAAGTCCCGGCCTCAGGTGATTGGCCCACTTTGGCCTTCCAAAGTGCTGGGATTACAGGCGTGAGCCACGGAGCCAGGAGCCAGACAAAGTTTTGTTTTGTTTTATTTTAATTAGCCAGGCATGGTGGCCCCAGCTAACTTGGAAGGCTGGGGGGGTAGTATCGCTTGAGCTCAGAAGTTAGGATTGCGCCACTCCGCTCCAACCTGGGCGGCAGGGCCAAACCCAGTCTCAAAAACGTTTCAAAAATTCGAAGTAAACATTAGAAAGGACACTGCCCGGG
>NW_016818602.1:0-1947 GCF_001698545.2 Rhinopithecus bieti
AGTTTTTAAAGTTGGCTTGTCATTGAATTTTGATCCAAGGAGAAATTAAATTAAATCTTATAACTGAACAATTACAAAAAAAATTATTACATGTCATTCTCTCTGTTGTTTCAAAGACACAAATGCTTGTTGGAAGTATATATGAGAGAAATATTCTGTAATTGTCTTCTTTCAGCAAAAATTTGGTAACCAAGAAGACAATGAAGAACAGCATCTGTAGAATAAATTGAGTGTTTTCACAGAGTTCTTCTTATGGTTTGCTTAACATAGCTAGAAGTCAATGCTCATTCATTAATTCTGAGATATTGATGAAATAGAAAAATC
The DNA here is from genome assembly GCF_001698545.2 of Rhinopithecus bieti. NCBI lineage: Eukaryota > Metazoa > Chordata > Mammalia > Primates > Cercopithecidae > Rhinopithecus > Rhinopithecus bieti. Next base: position 325 of record NW_016818602.1, read on the forward strand.
ATTAATATCTTATTTTTCTCCCTTGCAGAAGTTATACAAGGCTCTGTTTCTAAATCTGACCTGGCTGAAATGCCAAGGGGGGGGGAAAATCAATGAATTCAAAGCTACTTCTCAGTTGTTGTAGTTTTTATGGTTGACAGTATGTTAATTCATGAGACAATTTTATTACAAAGCAAATTTCATTTCTATTTCTAACATCCTGATATGTAGTAGTTCCTTGAGATTGTCAGGCTTCCTCACATACTCAGCTGAAATAAATTTACTAAATATTTTCTGTACAATTCTTACTGAATTTCGGGTATTTGCTTGTGTTGTGTGGTGTCTTGTTTTATTTTGCTAGCTTTGTTAATCTCTTTATTGTATAATATTTTGTGTAGATAAGGGTTGATATCATTTGGCTGTGTCCCTACCCAAATCTTAACTTGAATTGTAGTTCCCACAATTCCCATGTGTTGTGGTAGGGACCTGGTGGGGGTAATTGGATCAAGGGGTTGGGTCTTTTCTGTGCTATTCTCATGATAGTGAATAAGTCTCAAAAGATCTGATGGTTTTATAGAGTTTCCTTGCACAAGTCCTCTCTCACCCACCACCATATAAGAAGTCTCTTTGCTCTTCCTTCATCTTCTGCCATGATTGTGAGACCCTCCAAGTCACGTGGAACTATGAGTCTATTTAACCTCTTTTTCTTTATAAATTACCCAGTTTCAGGTATGTCTTTATTAGCAGCATGAAAATGGACTAACACAAGGGCGCACTATCGGCCAGGAGAGAAAAAATTAATGACATCAGGAAATTCATTGCGAGCCTTTTTCTGCAAACACTTATATTGAGAAGAAATGTGAAAATGCATAGATATATTCAAATGAAAGAATATGCATCAAAGCAGTCAAAATAATAGGAAAAAACTTGAAAAGTAAAATATTCAAGAAGATGAATTATTTTAAAATAATGGTAAAATAATTTTGATAATGAAAATGTTAAATGGCATTGGCATATTCAAATAATAAGAAATTTCTCTGTAATAATTCAGTTTAAAATATCATATTGCATAAGTATTCAGTAAATTTGTTAAAATATGGTTTAGTTAATATCTATCAACACATATATTGGGAGAGAAAGTATTTGTTTATTGATTCACTTGTTTGCAACTCTTCATCCTTCTTGAACTATTTGGCTTAGACAAGAGTAAGTTTTTATAAAAATTTGAAAATAAAAAAATATTACAAAATTAATGTGCTCCTTTTTTTCTCCAACATACACCACATATCAAATTTGTTTTTACTCTCTTTGGTTACTAAGGTGATAAAAACCAACTAAATGTTTAAAAAATAGATTTTATGTGGTTTAGATTAGGGGAATGAATTCCTAAACCTGGATGGATTATATCAAACTTTAATAAAGAACTTACTGTCTCCTAGACTTATGGAAATTGAATAAAATTCTAGAATTTAAATGAGACATAGTCAATTCATAAAGCAGTGAGATACATGAGAAATAAGTAGGTAAAACCAAGAGTTAAAAGAGCAATATTTGCTTCAAAGTAGTTGGTAAGTTGCCAGCTTTAGTGTATATATTGTAGTAAAAGAAATAAGGATAAACAAAGTTTGATAAAACAACCAGTTT
>NW_016818604.1:0-1156 GCF_001698545.2 Rhinopithecus bieti
AATAAATAAATAAATAAATAAATAAATAAATAAATAGGCCGGGCGCAGTGGCTCATGCCTGTAATCACAGCACTTTAGGAGGCCGAGGTGGGCAGATCATGAGGTCAGGAGATTGAGACCATCTTGGCTAACACAGTGAAACCCCATCTCTACTAAAAATACAAAAAAAAAAAAAAAAAAAAAAAAAAATAACCAGGCATGGTGGCAGGCGCCTGTAGTCCCAGCCACTCGGGAGGCCGAGGCAGGAGAATGGCGTGAACCAAGGAAGCGGAGCTTGCAGTGAGCCGAGATCACGCCACTGCACTCCAGCCTGGGCGACAGAGTGAGACTCCACGTCAAAAATAAATAAATAAAATAAAGTAAAAATAAATAAATAAATAAACAAAAATAAAAAAATAAAGTATAGAGTGTTACAACTCTGTCAGTCCCCATATAACACCCCCATGCTGCCTATAAAATAACCTGTGGGCTGGGCACGGTGGCTCACACCTGTAATCCTAGCACTTTGGGAGGCCAAGGTGGGCGGATCACGCGGTCAGAAGATCTGTCCTCCCCCACCCTGGTCCTCACCTCTTCCACCCCTCCCTGCCCAAGAGCATAGCAGACACCACACACCCAGCTCACACATCTTTATTAGCCTGGATATCAGGTGGCCAAACAGGCTGCCCCTGTCCTGTGTCAGCCAGCTGTGGCCATCTTCACCCTCATTCCCCGGAGAGGCCAGCTGCCTGCTGGAAGGAGTCAGAAGTTGGTGGATGTCATTGATGTCTTGGAGGCCCCAGTCTGGCGGGAGAGAAATCCACACCTGTGCCTGGAGTCCTCCTTCCCTGACCCTCTGAACCGGCGCTTAAAATGCTGTCCTGCCTGGAACAGGGAGGCCACATCCAACAGTGCGTCCTCAATGTGCTGCCCCAGCCTGTGGGAATCCTGGAAGGAGAACGGTGTCAGAGCCAGGGGAAGCTGGGAGACGGGATCCTGGAGGCTGAGAAACAAGAGGGACTGGGGTCTGGACTCCTGGGTCTGAGGGAGGAGGGGCTGGGGAACCTGGACTCCTGGGTCTGAGGGAGGAGGGGCTGGGGAACCTGGACTCCTGGGTCTGAGGGAGGAGGGGCTGGGGGCCTGGACTCCTGGGTCTGAGGGAGGAGGGGCTGGGGAA
>NW_016818605.1:0-814 GCF_001698545.2 Rhinopithecus bieti
CATTATCATTGTTGAATGTAAAACTATTCAACAATCAAAATAGGAGTGTCAGGTTAAGAAATCATAAAAAATATCACTTTAATAACTATACTTATTTTGGAGGCTCCTTAGTGAATGCATTAAAAATTTCATATAAAAACACTCATATGACCTTTTTTGTCTCTACTTACTCTAAAAGTTTTAATTCTTTGCTGTCTGCTTCCTTCTTCATGTATCTACAAAGTTTACAACTTCAAGCACTCAATGGTCAATATCAGCTTTCTGGTCCTATCTTGACTGACCTTATTTTTGAGCTCATAAACACTATTACAGAAAAATATACAACAATAGAGACTGAGAACATTAAAAATTTTTGTCTCTTAACTGAACCATCAGTTTTACCCAGAAGTTCTATATGAATATAGACAGCTCATGCTTTAATTTAATGCAGCAGAGATTGCAGTACTCCTCCACTAGCTCCTAACCCAACTTCATTACCTCTGTTATATATTTTACAAGAATGGAAATCTCCCAATATCCTGTCACGGATGTTGCAGTCCTCCCTGTACGTTTCTTCTCCCCTTTTATGGCAGTGAATGTATGTATCATCAACTAACAATAATTCTTCAAATAATGAATTTCAACTACGTCACAGGGATGTGAATCTATTATTTTGCCTATCTTCTATAGCTCCAGTTTCTCTTTTGGCTTAGCTTCATAGCATTAAATATACTTACATCTTTTCTGTATAAAAGTAAATGTCCACACATATGTACACATACACAGAAAACACACATACGGGATACTTCATACATTCTGGTACTTTCTTTCTTTC
>NW_016818606.1:0-201 GCF_001698545.2 Rhinopithecus bieti
TGTTACACATACCATTTCATGAATCACTTTCCTAACATTGTTTTCATGGAATCTGCAAAAGGATATTTGGGAACACTTTGAGACCTATAATGAATTGGATCGTATTGAAGCCTATGTTGAAAAGGAAATATCCTCAGATAAATCTAGAAAGAAGCTTTTGTGAAAGTTCTTTGTGATGTGTGAATTTTCTCACAGAGTTAC
>NW_016818607.1:0-815 GCF_001698545.2 Rhinopithecus bieti
ACTCCAGCCTGGGTGACAGAGCGAGACTCCGTCTCAAAAAAAAAATAAATAAATAAATAAAATGGGGAAGAAACATTGAGAAGATGCTCAATCTCAGCAGTCTTCAGAAAAACGCAAATTACAAACACAATGTCAGCTGGGTGTGGTGGCTCGTGCCTGTAATACCAGCACCACTTTGGGAGGCCGAGGTAGGAGGATCACTTGAGCCCAGGAGTTCGAGACCAGCCTGGGCAACTTGGCAAGACCTAGCCTCTACAAAAAATGTTTTTAAAAAATAATAAATAAAACCACAATGTGATGGCACCACCTGCCCATTGGAATAAATGAAACACAGAGGCTGGTGACGGCATGGAGCAACTAGAACTCTCACATGTTGCTGGACAGAGTATAAGATGCTTTGTTATTTTGGGAAACAGTTTAGCACCTTCTTATAAAGTTAAACTTACTGGCCCTGTGCGGTGGTTGACACCTGTAATCTCAGCACTTTGGGAGGCTGAGGCGGGTGGATCACTTGAGGTCAGGAGTTCAAGACCAGCCTGGGCAACATGTTGAAACCCTGTCTCTATTAAAAATACAAAATTAGCCGGGAGTGGTGGCGCATGCCTGTGGTTCCAGCTACTCGGGAGGCTGAGGCAGGAGAATCACTTGAGCCTGGGAGGCAGAGGTTGCAGTGAGCTGAGATTGTGCCACCACACTCCAGCTTGGGCAACAGAGTGAGACTCTGTCTCAAAAAAAATAATAATAATAAAATAAAATAAAAAAGTTAAACATATGACCTAGAAATTTCTTTTTTTTATTTTTATTTTTATTTTTAA
>NW_016818608.1:0-814 GCF_001698545.2 Rhinopithecus bieti
CTGAGGAATCTGTGTTTTCTCTCCCAGAACTCCAGGTGAGAGCTGGAGAATATTCTCAAGTATTTTGTGGACTCAGTAATATGTTTTATTTATTGATATGCCACCTGCTTGCTTGCTGCACTATGGATAGGCCTAAAATCATTTGTATTTGATTTGTGAATGCATTAGGGGACATGATTGTGAGGTTGAGGTGAAATGAGATGGAAAGGATGAAATTTTACTGATCATATTAAACTGATTTACAGATTAAATTGAATCACCTGACCATACTTTAAATGCCTTAAAAAATTAAAAAATAGTAATTGGCTGGGCTTGGTGGCTCACGCCTGTAGTCCCAGCACTTTGGGAGGCCGAGGTGGTTGGATCACAAGGCCGGGAGTTTCAGACTGGCCTGGCCAACATGGTGAAACCCCATCTATACTAAAAATACAAAAATTAGCCAGGCGTGGTGGCGGGTGCCTGTAATCCCTGCTGCTCGGGAGGCAGAGGCAGGAGAATCGCTTGAGCCCAGGAGATGGAGGTTGCAGTGAGCCGACATCGCATCATTGCGCTCCAGCCTGGGCAACAGAGCAAGGCTCTGTCTCAAAAAAAAAAAAAAGTGAGGCCGGGCGCGGTGGCTCAAGCCTGTAATCCCAGCACTTTGGGAGGCCGAGACGGGCGGATCACGAGGTCAGGAGATCGAGACCATCCTGGCTAACACAGTGAAACCTTGTCTCTACTAAAAAATATAAAAAATTAGCCGGGCACGGTGGTGGGCGCCTGTAGTCCCAGCTACTTGGGAGGCTGAAGGAGGAGAATGGCGTAAACCCAGGAG
>NW_016818609.1:0-7506 GCF_001698545.2 Rhinopithecus bieti
GCTGAAGCAGCTGACCAGCACCGATTGTCCGGCACTCCCTAGTGAGATGAACCCGTTACTTCAGTTGACAATGCAGAAATCACCTGTCTTCTGTGTCGTTCACCCTGGGAGCTGGAGACTGGAGCTGTTCCTATTCGTCCATCTTGCTCCGCCCCCCACTTTGAGGATTTTTGCATCAGTGTTCATCAGGGATATTGACCTATAGTTTTCTTTTTGATGTGTCTTTATCTGGTTTTGGTATCAGGTTAATAGTGGCCTCATAGAATGAATTTGGAAGTATTCCTTATTCCTGTATTTTTGGTGTGGGGGGGCAGGAATAGTTTGAGTAGGATTAATATTTTTATTTAAATGTTTGGTAAAATTCAGCAGTGAAAGCGTCAGGTCCTAGGATTTTCTTTGCTGGTAGACTTTTTATAATGGCTTTAATCTGATTACTTGTTATTGGTCTGTTCAGAATTTGGATTTCTTCATGGTTCAATCTTGGTAGGTTTTATGTGTCTAGGAATTTATCCATCTCTTCTAAGTTTTTAAATTTATTGGCTTATAGTTCCTCATAGTAGCCGCTAATGATCCTTTGAATTTTGGCAGTAACAGTTATAATGTTTCCTTTTTCATTGTTGATTTTGTTTATTTGGGTCTTCTCTTTTTTTCTTAGTTTGGCTAAAGGTTTATCCATTTTATCTTTTAAATAAACCACTTTTTTGTTTTGTTGGCCTTTTGTATTTTCTTTATTTCAATTTCATTTATCTTCCCTGGTCGTTAATATTCCTTCTTATTTTGATTTAGTTTGCTCTTTTCTAGTTCTTTAAGATGCATCAAGTTTTTTATTTGAAATTTTTCTACTTTGTTGATAATAGGCCCTTATAGCTCTAAACTTCCCTCTTAGCACTGCTTTTGCTACATCTTACAGGTTTTGGTATGTTGTGTTTCCATTATCAATTGTATCAGGACATTTTTAAATGTCCTTCTTAATTTCTTCATTGATTCACTGGTCATTTGGGAGCATATTGTTTAATTTCCATGTGTTTGTATAGTTTCCAAAATTATTCTTGGTTTTTGATTTCTAGTTTTATTCAAGCGTTGTCAGAGAAGATGTACTTTATTTCAATTTTTAATACTGTCTTAAGACTTATTTTGCTTCCTAATATATGACCTGTCCTTGAGAATGATCCATGCGCTGAGGGGAAAAAAAAAAAAAGGCATGTTCTGCAGCCTTTGGTGAAACGTTCTGTAAATATCTATTAGGTCCATTTGGTATATAGTGCCGATTAAGTCCAATGTGTCTTCATTCATTTTCTGTATGGATTATATGTCCAATGCTGAAAGTAGGATGTTGACAGCTCTGGCTGTTGTTGTATTGGGGTCTAACTTTTTGTTTAGCTCTAATAATATTTGCTTTATGTATCTAGGTGCTCAAGTGTTGGGTTGCATATATATTTATAATTGTTATATATCTTGCTGAATTGACCCCTTTTTCATTATATAATGGCCTTTGTCTCTGTTTTAGTTTTTGTCTTGAAACCTATTTGTTGTGATATAAGTATAGCTACCGTTGCTCGTTTTTGGTTTCTGTTTGCACGGAATATATTTTTTCATCCATTTATTTTCAGGATATGTGTGTCTTTATAGGTGAAGTAGGCAATAGATCATTGGGTCTTTTTTTTTAATCCATTCAGCCTCTCTATTTGTTTTAACTGGAGAGTTTAGTCCATTTACATTCAATGTTATTGATAAGTAAGGACTTACTCCTGCCATTTTGTTACTTGTTGGTTGTTTTGTGGTCCCCTCTTGCTTATTTCCTTCGTGTCTTTTTTTTTTTAAGTGAAGGTGATTTTCTCTGGTGCTGTATTTTAATTTCTTGCTTTTTATTTTTTGCATATCTTTTGTATGTTTTTGAATTTGATGTTATGAGGCTTCCAAATAATATCTTATAACTCATTATTTTATTTAAACTGATGTCAACTTATCACTGATTATATAAACTAACAAGAGGAAACTAATAAAGATTCTATATTTGATTCCATTTCTCCTGCTTTTTATTATTTCTATCTTCTTATATTATCAATCAGACTGAAATTTAATTCTATAATCAGTGACTGCTGGGCAAAATAAGTTGAATTTACATTTTCATCATTGCTCCTTTTGTCTGGAGAACATTTTAACCTGTTATTGAACATCTTAGTATCTGGTAACACTGTGGGCTTACATTTTTCTGTGTTTACATTTGTATGTTTACATTATGTTTACATTTATACTGCAAGAAATATTAAAAGAGCATGGCGCAGTGGCTCATGTCTGTAATCCCAGCACTTTGGGAGACCGAGGTGGATCACTCGAGTCCAGGAGTTCGAGACTAACCTGAGCAACATGGCAAAACCTTATCTCTACAGAAAATACAAAAAAAAAAAAAAAAAAATAGCAGGGCATGATGGTGTGTGCCTGTAATCCCCGCTACAAAAGGCTGAGGTGGAAGAATTGACTGAACCTGGGAGGTTGAGGCTGCAGTGTGCCAAGATCGTGCCATTACACACCAGCCTGGGCAACAGAGCGAGACCCTGTCTCAAAAAAGACGTATTAAAAGGAACAAAAAACTAGGTGCTTGGCAGTTTTCTTTACCTTTGTTATAAGGAAGGCTTTCATTAACTAAATGCTGTGGGAAATTATTAGCAATATTTCCATTAAGTGGCTTGCGCTTAGACTGGTGGTTCTTAAGGCTTATGAACTCTTTGTGTACTTGTGAGATGGAAGAAGTTATTCATTAAACCCCTATGTAAATTGCTCAGAATGACTTTGTGGAAACTCCTCTCTTCCTTTGTATTCAGAAAGGTACCAGTTGTTCTCTGAAACATAGCATCTGCCAGCTATACAATTATTTGTCATTTCTTAGAAGACAGACATTTTTTAATAGTTTTTTTTTCCTACCCTTCCTGATTGACAGCAGCCTTTCAAGATCTCAAAATTGTGACTCTGGGCCAATTATTTAACGTCTTGTAGAAGAAAGACATTTAAAAGGAAGAAAATACAAGAGTAGAAACAAACATTCCTTTTAAGATAGAAGTTGACTGCTAATCAGTAGGAGAAGTCTTAAAACAAGTGACTTTTTATTCTTTCACTAAACTTGCTGTTCTCAAGATTCTAACACCCCATGAATTAAAGATTTAGAATTTTTATCTGTTTTTTCCTCTTATATACATACATTAGAACCCTTTACATACTATGATAAGTTCCAACGTTTTGTGAAGTATTATGTGGATAATTACATAACCATAAAATCATAATCACTGTGAAAATTGTGATTTAAACATTTTATCTATGTAAATGGTTTTACATAAATAAGTTTACTAAATTTTTCTTTAAAATGTCTTATATTCAAACCTGTAAACATCTGTGACTAAGTTCACTGTCTCTTCCTACTGCAGTCATATTTTTAAAATAATATAATTTCAGACCATCTTTTCCTACTCAAACTCACATATAACACAGTCGATGAAATTAGTATAATAATAGCACTTATAGAAGTTTGGCGAAGATTCAATGTAATATGTTTAGCACAGTGCTTAGAACATTTTAATCATTCCGTAAATGTGAGCTGGTCTTAGTAGTAGCAGTATTGTTTCTGAAATGTTAAGGTAACAGAACTGGATTTTTTTTCTCTCTCTCTCTTCATATAGTCTTTCTAAAAACGTGATATTCCCAAGTGTTTTATATTGTAAATCATCTCATGTAAGACTTTTGAGAGATAGTTTTAGAATAAGAACATTCTCAGGTTGTTCCTAATATCCTTTTTCCTAAACTGGAAATTCTTTTTAGGCATCACCTGACTTCTTCGGGACTCTTTGTTCTTCTCCTTTGTCAGAAAGGATGAAACAGTGAAGGCTGAAACTGCTACATCCACAGATGGCTGATTCATTTCTTAGTGCTCAGAACTTCATATCGGTAGCTGTTTTTTTTTTTTCTTTTCTGATACAGCCAGTAATTGGCTGAGTTCCAGAAACCATACTTTCTGTCAGACTCCCTGATCTTTTTTGGATTCTCTGTGGATAATCAGAATTATGTGCTTGGAAATAATTGTAGTTCTTACTTGTAAAACACGGAAAAAAGACTCTAAACACTCACAGTATAGGGTGAGATAGCTGCTTAGGCTCAAAGGGCACTTTCTTTCCCCTTTCCTTGCACCTGTTCTTCTAGTTCCTTGGCCCCATTTTAAGTGCACACGGAGGTAAGAACCCTGCAGTTTGCATGCTTGCTGTATCTTTAAGCACTGTAGCCTTCATTCCTCTTAAAAGGGCTAGACCAACAGGAGCAATACTCTTGCTTTTATCCTGTTTACATATTCATCTTATCCATTATATATGGAGCCACTACACAGAAAGTTCTTGGAAGAAAAAGAATTTAGGATCTTGATTTCAGGACTATGGCCATCAAAATCCAAGCATATGCCCGTCAAAATCCAAGCATGGTTACAAGAAAATTTTGTAAATTAAAAAAATAAATTTTAATTTTCAAGAAAGGGATTGATTAATGAATAAGAATTTATTGTCGATTCTGTCTCTCATGGGTATGAACTTACAGTGAATAGAGATAAGCCTTCTCAGGTCTGTTCTCTTTTTTCATTCAGTTAGCAGATACCGGATTGTTTATTTTGTGCCAAGCATCACACTAGGTACTGGTTGAATTGCTCCTTGTCATTATATAACTCATCTTAGGTAAGAGAGGCAGATAAAAAGCAGGTAAAGAAACAGATAATTAGGTATTTATGCACTAGCTTTGGTAAATGCTGTGATAGAACCAAACAAGGTAAAGTGTAAAGAATAAACTATATGGAAGTATAGGAAGTCAGGAAAGACTTCTGAGGAGTCTACATTTTGATGAGCACTGAGGGAGTCAGCGATGTGAAGATTAGGGAGAAAAAGTTTCCAGGCTATGTTTCAAAAGTTACTCAGAGAGTTACCAACCAGCAGAAAAGGCTATAATAGGCTCTATCTTAGCCTTTCATGAAATCACATATTTCCAATACAAAGAAACCTAACTGCTACATTCTTGTGTTGGGAAAGTTCCAAGACTACTTCTCACATGTTATAAATAGTATTGGCATTTATTGTGTGCACCTCCATCTAACTAATCATGGAGTATCTTTCATTATAGAGTTACCTTGGGGAAACAAGGGCTTTGTCACATATCTGTATTGATACGTGACAATCAATACAGAATCCATTACAATACAATACAATATCCAATACAAAAATCCATTATTTTAAAACTATCTACCTTTGGGGATTTTTTACACTATTTCATTAGAACATATAATAAAGAGTTGAGAGTGTGTCTCTGTTTGTATTGTAACTCTGTATTACCTAAAATAACTATATTAATGTTCATATAATACATACCTCAACTGTGTTTCCATTTTTAGTTTTCATTTTTACTTTTATTTTTATTTTTTTGAGACACAGTCTCGCTGTATTGCCAGGCTGGAGTGCAGTGGCGTGATCTCGGCTCACTGCAGTCTCCACCTCCCAGGTTCAAGGGATTCTCCTGCCTCAGCCTCCTGAGTAGCTGGGATCACAGGCACGTGCCACCACACTCAGCTAATTTTTTTTTGTATTTTTATTAGAGATGGGATTTCACCATGTTGGCCAGGATGGTCTCGATCTCCTGAGGTCGTGATCCGCCTGCCGTGGCTTCCCAAAGTGCTGGGATTACAGTGTAAAACACCGTGCCTGACCTCCATTTTATTTTAAAATTAGAAAATATTACCAATTAACTATATTAGGAGTCATTAAAATGAAAATATTTTACGTTCAAACTTAATTTTTACATTTTACTAGGGACCCAGAATCAGCCATATGTTCCGAAGTAGGCTCCTGAAAATCAGTGTATGTGTTCTCTAATTAAAAGTTATTTTCATCATATTGAAATTCTAATGTGTGTTCTTGCTAGTTTTGGTAGTATAAACACTGTTTATAGACCAACTAGTTTATCTTTTTTTTTTTTTTACAGTACTGCTTTATCCATATTTGATTTTAACTTTTACCAGTTCCGTTGAAAACTGTTAATCAGAAATTTTATAGGTCTTTGATTTAGCATTTAAATTGAGATGTGAAATGTAAAAGTGGCACTGAGCAGCTACAGTGTTGAAGGTTAAGTTTATCCTAGCCATGGACAAGAAATATATTTTCCCACTCTCTCCTTCCTTACCCAATTATTGATCACACAAGTCATTAGCATCATACCTTTGTGAGATATACAAGTTATTTTTTTATGACAGACATACTGAGAACTATTTCTTAATCATGAAATAGTATTCTTCCAGTGCCCAGATTCTCACATTTGTATGTGTAATAATGAGTTTTGGCATAATATAAATATTTATGACAACTTTCAATTGTAAGTTTTGGGAACCTAAAATAAGTCTTCTAAATAAGTTGTTCACAACAAACACTTTTACTATCAATATGTGATTTTAGACGGGTACCTTTAGTCTCAATAATATGATATTTCTAATTCATATTGGGAGTTACCTAATAAAAATCAGTAAAAAGGAGTTAGGAAAGCTTGCACTTCTCATCATGTGTTTAAGCCCCAGAGTAGCAATGCAGAGTGGGGATTGTATTAATATGCCCCCACTGCTATTCAGCAATACCCATAGGTTAATCAAGCATAAATTTCTATAGTATATAGGTGTCAATGTACCTAACATAATAAATATACATATTTTGTCAATTTAAATGTTATAATTATTATTTTAATATATGGAGCATACATTTAATATATTTTCAAAACAAAGTTTTGTGTGAAAACTTTACAAAATGATTCTAAAGTGGGTCTGGAAAATAAATATGTCACAAAATTGAGAAAACATTGTAAAATAGGGATGTAAAAGAACTTTCCCACATATATGTTAAAACATTTTATAAAGCTATAGTAATTAAAACAATAGTGGGTAGACATGGATATATGTAAAATGAGAACTATTTTAGTGTATGTGGAAATAGAGTATATTGTTAAGGAATAGACTAATATATAGGTAAAGATTTAGAATACAGTAAAAATGATATTTTAAATCAGTGGAAAAACAATTATTTTAAATAAATGGTGTTGGAACAATTATGTGACTATTAGTGGTAGAGCTGGGGTGGTGGCAGAGGAATAAAGTCAGATACTCATACCTATCTTATGACAAAATGAATTCCAGGTGGAAAATCTTAGTAAATGATTCCACTTTTTCAGCAGTTTGTTCTGTTCGAATAATAGTTATTGGAGAATAAGGAAGATTTGTTATACTTTAAGAGCTTCATGTCACAAATATACATCTGAATTTTCCCATTAATTATTCCAAAATTTTTCATATCTATATATACTTGTTTACCTTTGACTTGTTCTGAATCCTAAAATGGTATATTAAAGTCTTGTATCATATGGTAATTTTGTTAAAACATCCTCGAATTTCCAAGACTCTTTGTACTTTTATTTCACTGCTTTCTACTTCCATATAACAATCAACCA
>NW_016818610.1:0-2134 GCF_001698545.2 Rhinopithecus bieti
CTTGTTAAACTATTACTGCTTTGTGAGAGGTACAAAAGTAGGATGTGGGCTGTATCTGGCCGATGTGCTGTGAATTGCTGAGCCATGCTTTAGAAACAGGAATTCCTGATGAATGCCTCCTTTTCAATCTTTCATAGGCCATTTACTGTTTTTCTCATGATGTCCCTGCTTCTCTCAATTTTTCATTTCCTGATACTATTTTTCAAATTCCTCATCCCCTCCTCAAAATACCTTTTCTCTTTCTTATCCCTTTCTTCTTAATTTCTCTTTTAGTCTTTATTTTATTTTATTTTTCATAGAGACAAGGTCTCACTGTATTACCCAGGTTGGTCCCCAACTCCAGGACTCAAGCAATCCTTCCGGGAACCTTGGCCTTGCAAAGTACTAGGATCATAGGTATGAAGCACTGTGTCAGGCCATTCTTGTTAATAATTTCTTAATTTCTTCTCCTTCATGTTGCATTTCCTATTGGCCTCCCTTATGAGCATGCCTTCACTCTGCTTCACAGAATTTATTTGACTTTAGTTGCTACCCTGCATTGCCCCATTAACTCAGCTGTATTTCCTAATTCAAATAACTAAGACAGAGGGAATTTAATTGCTCTCATTTATTATCCCATAATTTTCATGTCTTAACGTAAATCACAGATATTCCCAAGAAATGGTTGTCCCTGAGTCCAGAGTACATCCTCAGCCTAACCAACCGTGAGGAAGTGGTAGTGTAGTGGATCTCCTTCAGTCCTATTTATGGCCACCTCCTTAACATGGGCTGTGTGGCAGATATGTCTACTTAGAAGGAACCTCAAAGCGAGATAGGCATTTTGAGGCTCAATTTGTCCTATGCCTTTTTTTTTTTTTTTTTTTTTTGAGATGGGGTCTCACTGTTGTGGCCGGGCTAGAGTGCAGTGGGGCGACCTCAGCTCACCGCAACCTCAGACTTCCAGGTTCAAGTGATTCTTCTGGCTTAGCAGCCCGAGTATCTGAGATTACAGGCACCCGCCATCACGCCTGGCTAATTTTTGTATTTTTAGTAGAGACAGGATTTCACCATCTTGGCCAGGCTGTTCTCGAACTCCTGACCTCAGGTGATCAACCTTCCTTGGCCTCTCAAAGTGCTGGGATTACAGGTGTGAGCCACAACGCATGCACTTTCTTTTGTTTTTTATATTTGCATGTTACATTTCATCAAATCCTTTCATTTTAGATTATCTGAATCACTTTGATTTTAGGTGTGCTTTTTGTCGAATATGACGTGGTTACCTCAACTTTGGTATGTTTGACTTTAATGGGTTTCCTGACCTTGCTCTATGGTTATCATATACCCTTCTAGGTGACTTTTGTAATCATCTTGCCAATTCTCATAAAATTGTAGTTGTAATTTTGTTTTTTTAATTAATTTGGAGATAAGTGACATCTTCACCAAATTTTATCTTTTCATCTCGAAACGTAATGGGACATTTTATTTATGAAGGCCTCAGGATATTGGGTGCAATCCTGCAGTTTATTTTTATTGTTACTTCTATTTTAAATAAGATAGTTTTACTGAATTTTTAAATTTTACAAAATTGTTGATTAATCATATATATGGAATACGCATACAAACATGCACACAAACACACACACACACACAGTTGCCCCTATATATCCATGGGGATTCAAATCCAGGACCCCTAAATCCCTTATATAGATGGCAGGTAGAATTTGTGTATAATCTACACACAGTTTTCCATATCTTTTTTTTCTTTTTTTTTTTTTTTTTTTGGAGACAGATTCTCACTCTGTCGCCCAGGCTGGAGTGCAGTAGGGCGATCTTGGCTCACTGCAGCCTCCACCTCCCGGTCTCAAACAATTTTCCCGCCTCAGCCTCCAGAGTAGCTGGGATTACAGGTGCCCACCACCACACCCAGCTAATTTTTGTATTTTTAGTAGAGATGGGGTTTCACCATGTTTTAAATAAACTCTAGATTAATAAAAATGTTTAATAGAAAGTCTACACATTGCTTCATTCACTTGGATTCAAATTCAAGGTTGGTGTTATGAAACTTTGTGGAAATTTTTTTTTCTGATTATTTTTAATCCACAGTTGGTTGAATAGTCAGATGTGGAACCCACAGAAATGGAGGACCAATTATATA
>NW_016818611.1:0-1091 GCF_001698545.2 Rhinopithecus bieti
TATGAATAGCCACTTATTTCCTGGAAAAAAACATCTAAATTTCCATGCAAAAATTTAATTCCAAATTCAAACTTTACCATTTAAAAATCAATTTTGATATTTTACAAGATAATTACTAATTATTAAGATTTAATCAAACTGCCTTTATAATGAGTGAAGAAATCTATGATCTGGTCCCTTATTTCTTTCTTTCCTACATTTCACAAATGTCACTTGGCCTGGTTTTCTAGAACACAAATATTTTCCTATATTAATTAATATGATTGTTAGAACATATTTCTAATTTGGCCAATTTCAAAAGTATTTTGAAGTATTCCAAATAGAACTAATTAGTAGCTCATGAGGTAAAAGTACTGCCATATAACTATATCTTGTACACTGAACTATAAAATAGAGTAATTACTGAATCAGTTAAATAGCGCATACAGTCTGTATGCATTTTTTCTTTTAATTGCAAAGGCCTGCAATTTCGCTGAGCTAACTAACATACAATCCCCAAAACTGAGAATTTATTTGAATCATGCTGGGGGAATACCATTAAAGCCAAGGAAAAAAATTAAACAATGATGGTATTGTGGTAGGAGCTCCCAAGACCTCAACAGCAGAACTTCTGAAACCTCCAGCTGGACCTTTATTGACATAAGTTAGCTCCCAATTCTTAGCATTGTTTTTTCCCCTTCCTCTGAGTTGAAATTTGTGAGCACAAAATAAAGAGGGACACAAATAAGATTATGACACGATTGCTAACACAAAAACCATATGTCAGAATAAATATTGAGACAAAGATTTTCACTGTAAAGCATTCCTCTACTGTTTTTCCACTTTTAAACATCATGTGTGTCCTCGGGCTGGGTGTGGTAGTTCGTGCCTGTAATCCCAGCACTTTGGGAGGCTGAGGTGGGTGTATCACCTGAGGTCAGTAGTTGAAGACCAACATGGCAAAATCCCATCTCTACTAACAAAAAAAATACAAAAAATTACCCAGGCGTGGTGGTGTGCACCTGCAATCCCAGCTACTCAGGAGGCTGAGGCAGGAGAATCAATTGAACCTGGGAAATGGAGGCTGCAGTGAGCCAAGATCGTGCCACTGC
>NW_016818612.1:0-1091 GCF_001698545.2 Rhinopithecus bieti
TATATATAGACAGGTGTGGTGGCGGGCACCTGTAATCTCAAACTCAGGAGGCTGAGGCACGAGAATCACTTGAACCCGGAAGGCGGAGTTTGCAGTGAGCTGAGATCACACCATTGCACTCCAGCCTGGGTGATGAGAGCAAAACTCCCTCTCAAAAATTAAAAAATAAAAGAAAAAATAAATAAAAACAAAATTTGATGCTTAAACAATTAAGCTTCATGCATCTCTTTAATTTTTCTTTTATTTAAACTCTAATTTCATGACAGATTAAGCTTCATGAATCTAAAAAATGTGTAGAATCCTCATTCCCAGCCTTCCCTCCCTCTCTCTTGTCCTTCTTTCTGATTTCTTGGAATCAGAAGGAAGATTCAGATATTCAGGAACCATCACACAGGAGGCACCCATGTGACGTGTCCAACATCACTCCACGCAGGTGTCCTTGGGTCCTGGGTGCCCAGGTTCCTGTGAATTGTGACCCCAGGCAGAAGCGTGAGCATCTGCAGAGGAACCCGCCCACCCAAAGCCAGGGAACAGAGGAACCCGCCCACCCAAAGCCAGGGAACTGGCATCCTCAGGGTGGCTGTGTGCCAGGGCATCTCTGACTTGCGCTGAGTCAAATGGACAAAGCCCGCAATGCACCCATAACCCAGATTCGTGAGACGCCGCTTGACTTTGGGAATCCCAGGCATTAGGCTCGGGGCAGTGTCATCATGGCGCTTGCTGGCCAAGTCAGGACACAGCCTAAGCCGGAATCTGCTGGTGCTGGTATAAGCGGTGAGTGGGCGCGTGGGTGGGGGTTGCGGTTAGGGTGTGGACGTCCCAGAATCCAGGGCTCTGTTCACAATTCGTCCACACTCCCTGCTCCCCTCCCTTACAGCACCTCCCTCCCGAGGCCTCCTGAGCCTCTAACCCCCAGATAAGGAAAGGGGTGGACTCAGTTGGAGTCCAGTGGCCGCTCTGGTCCAATCAACTCTACCTGGGGTGAGGGGAAGCTCTTCTGGCCGGGCTGCTCCCTCTGCAGGGCTGTGACTGGACAGATTACTCAAGAAAGGAAGCAGGCCGGGCGCGGTGGCTCAAGCCTGTAATCCCAG
>NW_016818613.1:0-202 GCF_001698545.2 Rhinopithecus bieti
AAGCCCTTACTAGATCAATGGGATTCAAACCCACAAAACTTAGTTAACAGCTAAATACCCTAATCAACTGGCTTTAATCTACTTCTCCCGCCGCAGGAAAAAATGGCGGGAGAAGCCCCGGCAGAAGTCTAAGCTGCTCCTTTGAATTTGCAATTCAACATGAAAATCACCTCGGGGCTGGTAAAAAGAGGACTCAACCTCT
>NW_016818614.1:0-2134 GCF_001698545.2 Rhinopithecus bieti
AGCCACCGCGCCCGGCCCATAGTATTCTTAAAATGGTTAAAGAGGCCGGGCGCGGTGGCTCACGCCTATAAATCCAGCACTTTGGGAGGCTGAGGTGGACAGATCGCTAGAGCCTGGGAGTTCGAGACCAGCCTGGCCAACACGGGGAAACCTGGTCTCTACAAAAAAAAATACAAAAATTAGGTTGGTGTGGTGGCACTCGCCTGTAGTCGCAGCTACTCAGGAGGCTCAGGCAGGAGAACTGCTTAAACCCGGGAGGCGGAGATTGCAGGGAGTCGAGATCGTACCACTGCACTTCAGCCTGGGTGAGCAGAGTGAGAACCTGTCTCAAAAAAACAAAAACAAAACATGGTGAAAGAGTGTCTTCTTAATGTGTGCGATGTACATTTCGTCTGTGTGTTAACTTTTAGGGAAGAAGGAGGGGCCAGCGTCAGTGACGTCAGTGACACCGAGGTGAGCGTGGGCGTCGCCAGTGGTGCTCCGTCAGTGCCTATGGTAGGTACAGCCTGAGACGGCCCCTGAGGGACCGTTTGTCCGCACGGTGGGAGAGAGAGACACCTGATGGTCTGGCTAAAGCGCCTGCCTCACTTGCTTAGTGAAATGTGGATGAGGATGTTTGGCCCGTCTGTCTCGGTGGGTTTGGGGTCTCACACCTGGAAGCGTGAGGCCTGGGGAAGCACTGTGTGAGAATCGCGCATAGCCTTCCTGGTCTCCAGTCACTACTCTTCTATCACCTCCAGGTAGATGTCAGTGGCTGGTGTGAGGTCACCCACTAAGATGCTTGCTTTAAGTACAACGTGTGAACCATGCAGCCTGGACGGCGGTGGTTTGGGGGTCCCCAGGTCGCAAGCAGGATTCATCAGGAAATCACGGCTGTGGAGGCTGAAATCACATAGTGGAAACGAGAAGTCCCCTGAGCCATTGGCGTGGCTCCCTTGTCTGCAGATGTGAGGGGTGTGGGATCGGCTCACGCTCTGGGGTGCGGCTCCGGTGGCCCCCGTGTCTACGGGTGTGAGGGGTGTGGGATCGGCTCATGTTCTGGGATGTGGCTTCTGTGGCCCCCTTGTCTCCAGGTGTGAGGGGTGTGGGATGGGCTTACGCTCTGGGGTGCAGCTCCCGTGGCCCCCATGTTTGTGGGTGTGAGTGGTGTGGCATCGGCTCATGTTCTGGGGTGCGGCTTCCATGGACCCCGTGTCTGCGGGTGTGAGGGGTGTGGGATTGGCTCATGCACTGCGGTGCGGCCCTTGTGCTTATACTGTCATCTTGCTGTGACTGCTGAGGTTCCACTGCTGAGGTTCCACGTGCACCGTGACCGATCACCTAACAGCAGTCCTTTATACAGCACCTTGTAGCTTCCAGAGAGCAATTCTATTTATTGCTTGTTGACCCTGTGACCTGGGTGTTGTCATGATCCTGCCAAAGGCCAGGTTCACAGAGGGAAGTGACGGGCTGTGTGGAGAGAGGTGGCACTTTAGAAGTAGTATCACCCTGGCTTTGAATCAGGGCACCAGGATTCCCTTGAGTCTGGTTCCTTTTCTTTTCTTCTCTTCTCTTCTCTTCTTTTCTTTTTTTGAGACGGAGTCTTGCTCTGTCACCCAGGCTGGAGTGCAGTGGCGCGATCTCGCTTACTGCAAGCTCCACCTCCCGGGTTCACGCCATTCTCCTGCCTCAGCCTCCCGAGTAGCTGGGACTACAGGCCCGTACCAGTACGCCTGGCTCATTTTTTGTATTTTTTTTAGTAGAGACAGGGTTTCACTGTGTTAGCCAGGATGGTCTCGATCTCCTAAGCTCGTGATCCGCCCACCTCGGCCTCCCAAAGTGCTGGGATTACAGGCGTGAGCCACCGTGCCCGGCCTCTTTTCTTTTCTTTTCTTTTCTTTTCTTTTCTTTTCTTTTCTTTTCTTTTCTCTTCTCTTCTCTTCTCTTCTCTTCTCTTCTCTTTTTTCTTTTTTTTTCTGACAGTCTTGCTCTGTCACCAAGGCTAGAGTGCAATGGTGCGATCTTGGCTCGCTATAACCTCTGCCTCTCGGGTTCAAGCAATTCTCCTGCCTCAGCCTCCTGAGTAGCTGGGATTACAGGCGTGCGCCACCGTGCCTGGCTAATTTTTGTATTTTTATTAGAGATGGGGTTTCGT
>NW_016818615.1:0-14521 GCF_001698545.2 Rhinopithecus bieti
GGTGTTTACATTTAAGTATTTAATCCATCTTGAGTTAATTTTTGTATATGGTGTAAGAGAGGGTCCAGTTTCAATCTTCTGTATTCATCTAGCCAGTTATCCCAGCACCATTTATTGAACAAGGA
Organism: Rhinopithecus bieti; assembly: GCF_001698545.2. NCBI lineage: Eukaryota > Metazoa > Chordata > Mammalia > Primates > Cercopithecidae > Rhinopithecus > Rhinopithecus bieti. The sequence goes on from NW_016818615.1 coordinate 126, forward strand.
ATCCCTGTTGCTGGTTTTTGTCAGGTTTGTAGAAGATCAGATGGTTGTAGGTGTGTGGTGTTTTTTCTGGGTTCTCTATTCTGTTCCATTGGTCTATGTGTCTGTTTTTGTACCAGTACCATGCTGTTTTGGTTACTATCATCCTTTAGTATGGCTTGATGTTCATTAGCATGATGCCTCCAGCTTTATTTTTTTGCTTAGGATTGTCTTGGCTATCCAGGCTCTTTTTTGGTTCCATATGAATTTTAAAATAGTTTTTTTAAACTAGCTCCATGAATAACCTCAATGGTAGTTTTAAGAGGAATAGCATTGAATCCATAAATTGCTTTGGGAAGAATGGCTATTTTAATGATACTGATTCTTCCTATCCTTGTGCATGGAATGTGTTTCCCCTAAGTAGTTGTAGTTTTAGATATTTTATTTCTAAATGTGTTATGTAGCGTTACGGTAACCTAAAGAGCATGGCACAAGCATGAGAACAGACATTAGATAAGTCAAACAGAATAGAGAACTTAGAAACAAATCCCCACAACCTACAGCGAATTCATTTTTGACAAAGATGCAAAGAACATACACTGGGGAAATGATTGTCTCTTCCATAAATGGTACTGGGAAAACTAAATATTCATATGGAGAAGAATGAAACTAGAACCCTCTCTCTCTCCATATACAAAAATCAAAATGGATTAAAAACTTAAATCTAAGACTTCAAACTACGAAACTACTATAAGAAAACATCGGGGAAATTCTTCAGCACAGTTGTCTGGGCAAAGATTTCTTGAGTCATACCCTCACAAATACAGGCAACCAAAGCAAAAATGGACAAGTGGGATCACATCAAGTGAAAAGCTCTGCCTAGCAAAGGAAACAATCACAAAGTTAAGAAACAGTTCACAGAATGGGAGAAAATATTTGCAAATTACCCATCTGACAAGAGATTGATAAGCAGAATATATAAGGAGGTCGAACAACTCCTTAAGGAAAAATGTAATAACCCAATTAAAAAGTGGACAAAATGTTTGACTAGACATTTCTCAAAAGAAGACATACAAATGGAAATCAAGCATAAGAAAAGGTGCTCATTATCACAGATCACCAGTGAAATGCAAACAAAAGCTATAATGAGATATCATCTCACTGTAATTGAAATGGCTTTTATCTAAAAAACAGGCAATAACAAATGCTGGAGATGATGTGGAGAAAAGGGAACCATCATACACTATTGGTGAGAATGTAAATTAATACAACCACTATGGACAACAGTTTGAAGTTTCATGAGAAAAACTAAAAATTGAGCTACCATATGGTCCAGCAATCACACTCCTGGGTATATACCCAAAAGTAAGGAATCAGTATATCAAAGAGATAGCTGCACTTCCATGTGCTGCAGTACTGTTCACAATAGCCAATGTTTGGAAGCAACCTAAGTGTCCATCAACAGATGAATGGATAAGGACAATGTGGTACATATACACAATTAAGTACTATTCAGCCATAACAGAATGAGATCTAGTCATTTTCAACAACATGGATGGAAATGGATATCACTGTGTTAAGTAAAATAAGCCAGGTACAAAAAGACAAACATCACGCGTTCTCACTTATTTGTGGGATCTAAAAATCAAAACAATTGAACTCATGGCAAAGGGGAATAGAAGTTACCAGAAAGTGGGAAGCATATTGGGTGAGTATGGGGGAGGTGGGGATGGTCAATGAGTGCAAAAATGAGAAAGACCTACTGTTTGTTTGTTTTTGTTTTTTTGAGACAGAGTCTTACTCTCTCACCCAGGCTGGAGTGTAGTGGCATGGTCTCAGCTCACTGCAACTTCTGCCTCCCAGGTTCAAGTGATTCTCCTGCCTTAGCCTCCTGAGTAGCTGGGATTACAGGTGTGCACCACCACACCTGGCTAATTGTTTTGTATTTTTAGTAGAGATGGGGTTTCACCATGTTGGCCAGGCTGGTCTCGAACTCCTGACCTCAGGTGATCTGCCCACCTTGGCCTTCTGAAGTGCTGGGATTACAGGTGTGAGCCACTGCACTCAGCCCAGAAAAGAAGTCTATTGACTACTCAATCCACACTGCAGTTAAGGGAACACCCACACCCAGAGATGAGAAAAAACCAACACAAGAACTTCCGTATCTCAAATGGCCAGAGGGTTGTATGTCCTTCAAATGACAGTGCTACTTTTTCAACAAGAGTTTTTTTTTTGAGATGGAGTCTCGCTCTGTTGCCCAGGCTGGAGTGCAGTGGCATGATCTTGGCTTGCTGCAAGCTCCACCTAACCTGGGTTCTCGCCATTCTCCTGCCTCAGACTCCTGAATAACTGAGACTACAGGCACCCCCCCAACACCCAGCTAATTCTTTGTATTTTCAGTAGAGATGGGGTTTCACCATGTTAGCCAGGATGGTCTCGATCTCCTGACCTCATGATCCACCTGCCTCAGCCTTCCAAAGTGCTGGGATTACAGGTGTAAGCCACCGCGCCTGGCCCCAACAAGAGTTCTTAAACAAGCTGAGCTGGCTGAAATGACTGAAATCAAGTTCCGAAAATGGATAGAAATGAAAATCATAGGCCATGCATGGTGGATCACGCCTGCAATCCCAGCACTTTGGGAGGCCGAGGCGAGTAGATCAGGAGATTGAGACCATCCTGGCTAACATGGTGAAACCCCATCTCTACCAAAAATACAAAAAATTAGCCAGACACAGTGGCGGGCACCTGTAGGCCCAGCTACTAGGGAGGCTGAGGCAGAAGAACGGCATGAATCCGGGAGGCAGAGCTTGCAGTGAGCGGAGATAGCACCACTACACTCTAGCCTGGGTGACAGAGCAAAACTCTGTCTCGGAAAAAAGAAAAAAAGAAATGAAGATCATAGAGATTCACGAGAATGGATAAATCTAATCCAAGGAAATGATACAAGAGCTGAAGCATGAGGCCAGGTGTGGTGGCTCACACCTGTAATCCCAGCATTTTGAGAGGCTGAGGCGGGTGGCTCAAAAGGTCAGGAGATCAAGACCATCCTTGCTAACATGGTGAAACCCCATCTCTACTAAAAAAAACACAAAAAATTAGCCGGGCCTGGTGGTGGGTACCGGCAGTCCCAGCTACCCAGGAGGTTGAGGCAAGAGAACGGCATAGGCGGAGCTTGCAGTGAGCCGAGATCGCGCCACTGCACTCCAGCCTGGGTGACAGAGCAAGACTGCATCTCAAAACAAAACAAAACAAGCAACAACAACAAAAAGAACCTGTGCCGGGTGCGGTGGCTCATGCCTGTAATCCCAGCACTTTGGGAGGCCAAGGCGGGTGGATGACCTGAGGTCAGGACTTCAAGACCAGCCTGGCCAACATGGTGAAACCCCATCTCTACTAAAAATAAAAAATTAGACAGGTATGGTGGCATGTGCCTGTAACCCCAGCTACTCGGGAGGCTGAGGCAGGGGAATCACTTGAATCCAGGAGGCAGAGGTTGTAGTGAGCCAAGATTGTGCCACTGCACTCTAGAGTGAGATTCCATCTCAAAAAAGAAAACAACAACAACAACAACAAAAAACAAAAACCAGAACCTAAGAGATCTTATAGAGTTGAATAGCACAACACAAGAATTTCACAATGCAATCACAAGTATTAACAGCAGAATAGGCCGGGCGCGGTAGCTCAAGCCTGTAATCCCAGCACTTTGGGAGGCTGAGACGGGCGAATCACAAGGTCAGGAGATCGAGACCATCCTGGCTAACCCAGTGAAACCCCGTCTCTACTAAAAAATACAAAAAACTAGCCGGGCGAGGTGGCGGGCGCTTGTAATCCCAGCTACTCGGGAGGCTGAGGCAGGGGAATCACTTGAATCCAGGAGGCAGAGGTTGTAGTGAGCCAAGATTGTGCCACTGCACTCTAGAGTGAGACTCCATCTCAAAAAAGAAAACAACAACAACAACAAAAAAAAACAAAACCAGAACCTAAGAGATCTTATAGAGTTGAATAGCACAACACAAGAATTTCACAATGCAATCACAAGTGTTAACAGCAGAATAGAGCAAGCTGAGGAAAGAATCTCAGGACTTGGAGACTGGTTCTCTCAAGACAGTCCGACAAAAATTTAAAGAATAAAAAGGAATTAACAAAACTTCTGAGAAGTATAGTTTTATGTTAAAAGGCCAAATCTACAAATCATTGGCATCCCTGACAGAGAAGGGGAGAAAGCAAACAACTTGGAAAAAATATTTCAAGATATTGTTCATGAAAACTTCCCCAGCCTTGCTAAAGTGGCCAACAGTCAAATTCAGGAAATACAGAGTAACTCTTGCAAGATTCTACACAAGATCACCTTCAAGACACATAATGATCAGATTTTCCAAGGTTGAAATGAAAGAAAAATTGTTAAAGGCAGCTAGAGAGAAAGGGCATGTTACCTCAAGGGAATCCCATCAGACTATCAGCGGACCTGTCAGCCAAAACCCTACAAGCCTTAACTTATTAGGAGCCTATATTCAGTAGTCTTAAAGGAAAAAAAATCTTCAAGAATTTGATACTCAGCCAAATTAAGCTTCCAAAGAGAAGGAGAAACAAGATTTTTTTTTGGATAAGCAAATGTTGAGAGTTTGTTACCACCAGACGTGCGTCACAAGAGATCTTGAAAGGGACATTAAATATAGAAAGACCACTACCAGCTAATACAAAAAAACACTTAAGTACGCAGACCAGTGATACTACAAGACAGCCATACAAATAAGCCAGCATAATAAGCAGCTGGCAACAAAATGACAGGACCAAATCCACGAATATCTATATTAACCTTGAATGTAAATGGGCTAAATGTACCACTTAAAAGGCACAGAATGGCAAGTAAGATTTAAAAAAGTGAGATCCAGTTATATGCAGTATTAATTTCAGGCAAAACAGACTTTAAACCAACAAAGACTGCTGGGAACAGGCCCTAAGCCTGTCATAAACAGGCCTTAAAGAAACTGGCCATAAACAAGATTTCTGCAGTTATATTAATTTGAGGTTGGGCCTGGGTGTTGCGAGCAGCCTGAATGGAAGCTTCATCTGCCCACTGAGTTTTAATTGTTAGAACTGAGCAAGAGTCAGGCAAGCTCGAGCAAAAGCATCCCGGTCAGTAGGAATCATCTGATTGGAGACAGCAACATTCTTTAACAGCCCCATTACAAAAGAAGAACCTGGTCCATATTGGTTAGTAGCTTGTTTAAATTATTTTAAGTATTTAAAAAGGAAAAGGCTCAAATGTAGCTGTAATATTCCCCTGTTGATCAGGTGGGTGTATTCTAACAGGGAACTGCCAAGCATTCATATCACCGTCTCGTCTAGCTTGCTGGATTCCTGCCTGAATAGAACTGACAGTGGTCACTTGATGCGCTGCTCAAACAGTCACTGGGTTCACTACTTTTTGCCCAGTGTCCTCTGGAAAATAAAGATCTGGAGGGTCAGGCCACTCCTTTTTTTCAAAATAATGAGGGGTACAGAGAGGTAGGGACAAACCTCTCCTTCCCTTGCCACTTTAGCTGGCAAGCAAACCTACTCTGTCACCTTTTCTGTTACTTTGTTGTACTCTCCTTCTTCCTCTGATTCCTCCTCCTCGTCATCTGTGTGGGAAGGCTCCAAGATGGAACAAACCAGAACCCACACTGACCAGACAGTTACAGGAATATCCTCAGCACCATCCTTATATGCCTTTTTCATTGCGCTGCCTACCTTTTCCCAGATCTCTACATTCATAGTTCCTTGGTCCGGAAACCAGTGGCAATATTTCTCTACCACACGAAAAAGCTGCGTAAATCGGCTAGTGCTGACCTTCACTCCTTTTTTCCTGAGGAGCTGCCAAAGCAGACTCACATAAGCCTCATGCCTGCTCGACCCTTGTCCCATTGTTACCCTGATGCTTCTGAGCTCCCCTTCTTACTCACCACGGGGATTGCTTAAGAGTACTCGGGTGCCCTCCAGTGTAGTTCCACGTTCTCCAACTGTCACTCTGGCGACCCTTCGACCTGGGTTTGAGCCCCACATATGGGTGCCGCTTACCAAGGCCAGCTCAGTTGTGGAGACCTCAACCCAGTGGCGCTAGAAGAATGAAGACAAAGACAGAAATAGAGTGCAGAGTGGGATCGGGGGCTGATGGCCTTCAGAGCTGAGAGCCCAAACAGAGTTTGACCCACATGTTTATTGACAGCAAGCCAGTGATAAGGACTATTTCTAGAGGTTATAGATTAACTAAAAGCATTCCTTACAGGTAACAAAGTATTCTTAGTGAGGAGCAGAGAAACAGGCTCTGGCTGATTATCTACAGCAGGAACATGTCCTTAAGGCACAAATCGCTCATGCCATTGTTTGTGGTTTTGGAACGCCTTGAGTGTTTTGGCCCTGGGTGGGCCAGGTGTTCTTTGCCCTCATTGCGGTAAACCAGCAACCTCCAGCATGAGCATCATAGCCATCACGAGCATGTCACATTGCTGCACAAATCCTGTTTATGGCCAGTTTCTTTAAGGCCTGTTCATGACAGGCTCAGGGCCTCTTCCCAGCAAAAGACAAAGAAAGGCATTACATAATGGTAAAGGCTTCAATTCAACAAGAAGACTTGACTATCCTAAATATATGTACACTGAACACAGGAGCACCCAGATTGAAAAGGCAGGTTCTTAGAGACCTACAAAGAGACATAGACTCCCACACAATTATAGTGGGAGACTTCAGCACTCCTCTGACAGTATTAGACAGATCACTGAGGCAGAAATAACAAAAATATTGAGGACCTGAACTCAGCATTGGACCAAATGGATCTGATAGACCTCTAACGAACTCCCCATTCCAAAATAAGAGAATATACCATATGGCACATGCTCTAAAATATTACATCCTGGAAACAAAGCCTACTTGATCACAGTGGATTACCTTTTTGATGTGTTGCTGGATTCAGTTTGCAAGTATTTTCTTGAGATTTTTGCACCAATGTTCATCAAGGATATTGGCCTGAAATTTTCTTTATTTGTTGGGTCTCTGCCAGGTTTTGGTATCAGGATGGTGCTGGCTTCGTGAAATGAGTTGGGAAGGAGTCCTTCCTAAATTTTTTGGAATAATTTCAGTAGGAATGGTACCAGCTCTTCTTTGCACATCTGGTAGAATTCAGCTGTGAATTTATCAGGTCCTGGGCTTTTTTTGGTTGGTAGGCTATTTATTACTGATTCAATTTTGAAACTTGCTACTGATGTGTTCAGGGAATCAATTTCTTCTTGGTTCAGTCTGTCAGAATTTTGACAGAAAGGAAGAAAAGCAACCCTTGTTGCATTTGCCACAGACTTGAATGGGTTTCACATTGAAGTCCTTAATTCATCTTAAGTTGATTTTTGTATACGGTGTAAGGAAGGCATCCAGCTTCAATCTTCTGCATATGGCTAGCCAGTTATCCTAGCACCATTTATTGAATAGAGGATCATTTCCCCATTGCTTTCTTTCATCAACTTAGCAAAAGATCAGGTGGTTGTAGGTGTGCAGCTTTACTTCTGAGTTCTCCACTCTGTTCCATTGGTCTATGTGTCTGCTTTTGTACTGCTTTTGTACCAATATCATACTGTTTTGATTATTGTAGCCTGACGGTGTAGTGTTAAGTCGAGTAGTGTGATGCCTCCAGCTTTGCTCTTTATGCTTAGGATTGCTTTGACTATCTGGGCTCTTTTTTGTTTTCATGTGAATTTCAGTTGTACTTTGATAGGAGTAGTGTTGAATCTAAATTATTTGGGTAGTGATATAGTTTGGATATTTGTCTCCACCCAAATCTAATGTTGAATTGTGAATCCCAGTGCTGGAGGTGGGGCTTGGTGGGAGGTGTTTGAACCATGGACATGGATTTCTCATAACTTCTTCATAATAGTGAGTTCTTGTGAGATGTGGTTATTTAAAAGTGTGTGGCACCTCCCCCCTCACCAAGTCTCTCTCTTGTTCTCATTATCAGCATGTGGTGTGCCTGCTCTTTGCCTTCTGTGACAATTGGAAGGAAACTGAGGCCTCACCAGAGGCAGAGGCCACTATCCTTTCTGCATGTCTTTCAGAAACATGAGCCAATTAAATCTCTTTTCTTATAAATTATCCAGTCTCAGATATTGCTTTATAGTACTGCAAGAATGGCCTAATACAGAAAATTGATACCAAGTTGTTTGGCATTGCTCTAAAGATACCTGAAGGTGTGGAAGCAGCTTTAAAACTGGGTAATGGGTAGAGTTTGGAAGAGTTTGGAGGGCTCAGAAGACAGGAAGATGAGGGAAATGTTGAACTTCTTAGTGACTGGCTAAATGGTTATGACCACAATGCTAATAATGATATAGACAGTGAAAACCAGGCTGCCAAGGTCTCAGATGGAAATGATGAACTTATTGGGAACTGGAGTGAAGGTCATGTGTGTTACACCTTAGTGAAGAGATTGGCTGCATTCTGTTTATGCCCTAGGGGGTTATGGAAGTTTGAGCACGAGAGTGAATATCTAGGATATCTGGTGGAAGAAATTTCTAACCCACAAAGCATTCAAGAGGTGGCATGGTCTAACAAAATGACTTAAATCTGGAACTTATTTTTAAAAGGGAATCAGAGCATAAAAGTTTGGAAAATTTGCAGCCTGGCCGTGTGGTAGAAAAGATTATTTTCAGGAGAATTCAGCCAGGTTGTAGAGCAACCCCTTGCTAAAGATGTTTTCATAACTAAAAAGGAAGCAAATGCCACTAGCCAAGACAATGGGAAAAAGGCCTCAAAGGCTTTACGTAGACCATCACAGCAGGTACTCCCCTCACAGACCCTGAGGTATAGAAGGACTGAATTATTTCCTGGCCAGTTCCAGGGTCCCACTGCCCTGTGCAGCCTCGGGACACTGTTCCCCACATCTTGGCCACCGCTGCTCCTGCCTCAGCCCAAAGGTCTCCAGATCTTGCTTGTACCACTTCTTCAGACACCCTAGTGCACTGTATGCCTTGGTGGCTTCTACATGGTTTGAAGCCTGTAGGCACGCAGAGTGCAAGAGTGAATGAGGCTTTACAATCTCTGCTGAGATTTCAGTGGGTGTATGGAAAAGCCTGGGTGTCCAGGCGGAAGGCTGTGTAGGAGCTGAACCCTCACAGAGACTTTCTCCTCTGGCAGTGTGGAGAGGAAATGTGGGGTTTGAGCCCGCACAGAGTCCCCACTGGGGCATTGCCTAGTGGACCTGTGAGAATGGAACCACTGTCCTCCATCTCCCAGAATGGTAGATTTGTTGGCACCTTGCACCCTGTGTCTGGAGAAGCCACAGGCACTCAACACCAGTGTGTGAGAGCAGTCTCACGGGCTTTGGAGCCCAGCCTTTTCACCAGTGTGCTCTGGATGTGTGACATGAAGTCAAAGGAGATTATTTTGGAGCTTTGAGATTTAAAGCTGCCCTGCTGGATTTCAGCCTTACCTGGGGCCTGTAGCCCCTCTCATTTGGGTAAATTGTTTCTTTTGGAATGGGAAGGTTTACCCAATGCCTATACCCTCATTGTACCTTGGGAGCAAATAATTTGATTTTGATTTTGATTTTACAGGCTCATAGGTGGGAGAGATTTGCCTTGTCTTAGATGAGACTTTGGACTTTTGAGTTAATGCTAGAATGAATTAAGGCTTTTGGGGACAGCTGGGTAGGCATGATTGTATTTTTCAGTGTGAGGACAAGAGACTTGGTAGGGCCAGGGGTGAAATGATGTAGTTTGGCTATCTGTCCTTACCCAAATCAAATGTTGAATTGTAATGCCCAGTACAGAGGTGGAACTTAGTGGAAGGTATTTGGATCATGGGGGCAGATCACTCATGGCTTGGTGCTGCCTTTGTGATTGTGACTTCTTCTGAGATCTGGCCATTTATATGTGAGTGGTACCTCTGCTCTGACGTACTCTCTTTCTCTCTTGTTTTAATTGTTGCCGTGTGATGTTCCTGCTCTCCCTTTGCCTTCTGCCATGACTGGAAGCTTCCTGAGGCACTTTTAGAATCAGAGGCCACTAAGCTTCCTGTAACACCTGCAGAAAAGTAAAATGATTAAATATTTTTCTTAGAAATTACTCAATCTGATGTATTTCTTTATAGCAGTGCAAGACCAGCCTAACACAGCTACTATAGCTGTTTTATGATATTGATTCTTCCAGTCCATGAGGATTCATTTTTTATTTATTTTTGACATCTCTGATCTTTTCCAGCAGTGCTTTATAGTTCTCCTTGTAGACATATTTTACGTTTTCAGTTTTCTATATACCTATATATTTCAATTTTGTGTAGCTACTATAAATGGGACAGTGTTCTTTAATTTTCAGCTTGAATATGATTGGTATATGGATATTCTGCTCATTTTTATACATTGATTTTTGTATCCTGAAACTACTACAGATGTTTATCAACTAAAAGCCTGAAAAGTGCAATAACAAGTTTTGAAATTGAGTCAGTAATAAGACTAGCAATCAAAACAAGCCCTGGACTAGATGGGTTTACAGCCAAATAAAACCATACATACAGAAAAACACTGGTACCAATCTTACTGACACCGTTCCCAAAATAGTTCAAGGGAAGCTCCTTGCTAACATATCCTATGAAGCCAGCATCAGCCTGATATCAAAATCTGGCAGAGACACAGTGAGGAAAGAAAACATCTGGCCAGTATCCCTGATGAACATAGATGCCGAAATCTTCAAGAAAACACTAACAGGCTGAATCCAGCAACACATCAAAAAGTTAATTTACCACAATCAAGTAAGGTTTATTCCTGGGATACAAGGCTCATTCCACATACACGAATCAGTGAATGTGTTTATGATTCACCACATAAACAGATTTAAAAACAAAACCCATACAATCATATCAATAGACATGGGAAAAAGCTTTTGATAAAATTCAGCTTTCCTTCATGATTAAAAACCCTCAACAGGCTAGGCATCAGAAAAAACACACCTCAAAATAAGGAGAGCCATGTATGTCAAAGTCAGAGCAAACATCATAATGAACGGGCAAAAGCTGAAAACATTTCCCTCGAGAGCCAGAACAAAAAAAGAATGCTCACTCTCATTACGCTCATTCAACATAGTACAGGAAGTCCTAGCCAGAGCAATCAGGCAAGAGAAAGAAATAAAAGGCATCCAAATAGGAAAAGAAGAAGTCAAACTGTCTTTCTTTTCTGATGATATGATTGTATACCTGGAAAACCCTAAAAACTCTACCCGTATGTCTCTGCATGCTGTCAGTTTTGTCCATTAAACTTTATAGCATATTAATTGCAGTTGTATTAAATTCCCAGTCTGGTTGTTATGCATGTTCTGACTCTTTAAACTGATTTATTGATTGATTGACTATTTGATTGGTTGATTTTTGCCTTTTAGTATGCCTTGCAATTTTTTCATGATGCACTGTATATAATAAACTGCTGTAAATAGGGTGTTGGTAATGTGGTGATGGTGTTGGGGGCAAAAATTGTTCTACAGTCCTATGATTAGATTTCATTATTTTGGTGAACCTGTGCCTCTGCAGTGTGAAGTTCATGAGTGCTTTTCATTATTCATGCCCTTTTGTTAGGTGTTAGGTGAAACAGGATGGGTTGTGGGGGGGCTGGAATTAAGTATTTTCATTGTGTCACCTAGGATGCTAGATTTTTTCCTTAATCTAGACCAGTTGACTCTGATAAAACCCCAGCAAGTTAGGCTCTGGTAACATAGTTTCTCTTGAGAGCAGAATATGCTATGAAGAACCCAATACTCTGTTGCATTTCACAATTGTTTCTTTTCCCACCCGCTCCAAAAGCACACGGGTGATTTTCTCTGAGGTTCTCTCTGAAAACCTGGTGGAGCTCCAGAAGTTAAAACACACAGAAGTGTGGGAGGGGCCCAGATTATCAAGTCCCCCTGAAGCTTTTACTCTCAGACTTGTCCACACTGAGCCTTCAGCAATTCGTCAATTACAGTTCGGTTTTTCTATCCCAGAACCTGTTCCTGTGGAGGTTTCTGCTCCTGTAAGATCTAATTTTCTTTATCTTCCTCTGCGTCTCCAATTTTGGGAGCAGTGGTTGGTCCTGTGATCTCTCCCTTTGAAGATCTCTCCCTGTGGGCTCTCCCTATGGTCTCTCTCCTTGAAGATCTAAGAAATATTAGATTTGCTGATTTTTTAAATTTTGTTCAGCTTTTTACTTGCTGTTTGGAAGGAGTGGTGCCTTTTGAGCATTTTACCTACTTAGTAAGGACTTGAAATGATCTCAGTACATGGAAATGATGAATGATCATGACGATAAATATCTTAAATGTCCTGAGCTGATCATTGCACATCCTATGCATGTAACAAAATAATACGTATACCTCCATAAATATGTACAGATACTATGTATCAATGAAAAATTTAATTTTGATCTAACTAGTGAGTTTGCATTACTATTTCATGACTAAAATTCTCAAATTGAAGCTATAAGATCTTTGTATATCTATTTATTTACACGTTTATATAATGCAGGATTTTTCTCCACCTCTTCATCTGACTTGTGAAGCAGGTGCCCCATCCTCTTAGCCTGCCACACTTGACCCCTTGAGGGAGGGAGCATGTGAGCAAGTGAGTGCTGGATCCGGTCAGCCACTTTGGGCACCAGCAGGAGCAAACTTCGTGCAGGACCCTCAGTTGCACCAGGCATGGGCAAACAAATGCAGGATCCAGCCGACCGCTTTGGGTGCTGGTAGGAGCAAGTTCCATGAGGACCCCACGGTGGCGCCCAGCTCGGGGTGCCTGCAACCCCAAAGCCCCAGAGGACACGTTACAATGCTCCCTTAGCTCTGCCATCCATGGACAGCGGTGTGTTATCACCTGAGTGGGCCCCTTGCCCCATCAAGTGGGGCAGCTGTCCTCTACCAGCGAGGGCAAAGGGCCAGTTGTGACAGCCTTTTTTGGGTACCTGCACTCCATGGGTTCGGAGCTGTTGTCTGGCATCTAAGAAGTGTAAGGCTATGCAGACACTTGAAGGATGGTGGAGGAGAATTTTATTTAGCAATAGAAGTGACTCTCAGCAGAGAGAGGAACTGGAGAAGGTACGCAACAGGCAGGTAATCTTCCTCTGAAGTCCAGCTATCTCCAGCAGGCTCTTCTCTGAAGTCAAGCTGCCTCTCCTCCGAAGTCCAGCTGTCCCTCTGAAGTCAAGTCACCTCTCTCTAGTCAAGCCACTTCTCTCCCCTCTACCGACTGTGTCTGGGGTCTTTCTAGGAACAGGATGGGGGCGGGGTAGGCCAGTGGGTAGTTTTGGAAAGGTGACATTTGACTGGTAAAAAGACATTATTCAGCAAGAACCAATTGGGAGAGAGAGCAGGCAAACGGGGATAGAAGTTCTCACTTTGGGTCGTGGGTTTCAGGCTTTTTGGCTCAAAGGTGGGGCTTCACTGGGGACCTGCCCTTATCTGCCTAGAATTTCTCTGCCTCCCGCCTCTATCATACATATTATGTTTTTATGTTGTGTCTACATGGTAAAATCTGGTGTAGTTAGCTGGAAACTTTTTGAGGATAAATGAACACTCATATAAAATATATAGAGGCACCCAAATGCCTTTTAGGTCACATGACAAGTAAATCTTTAACAAAAAAGTTGATTTAAAAATTACTAGTAAATAAAAATTCATATGATTTAATTAGAAATTGTCAACATGCTTTTTGCCAGGGTTTACTGGCCAAATGGCTTAATATTTGTCTCTGATAAGTGTTTTACAGTGTCAGGCTTTGAGAAGACGGAGTAGAAAACTATAAACACAACCTAAAGCAGAATGATTTTTGTTTACATAATTTTTGATAAGTAAGACTAACTTAGTATTGTTAGTTTAATGAAAATAACTGTAATCTTCTGAGTTATTGGTGAAATACCCCTATATTTTTTACTTTAAGGTTCTTATGTAGGTGAACACGTGATAATAACAGGATATAAAAATGATTACCAAGGAAATAACTTGAAATGCTAACTAGCTCTGTCTAATATCCCGGCTATCATGAGTCTTCTAGGTAAACTGTTAATATTCTAGTATTCTAGGTAAATATAAATGAGGTAAAAATGTATAAACTTTTCATGTAATTTAAACTTTTAAATTCCTGTTAAATTTAACAATCGATACTCATTAAATGTGTGGGTTATTTCCAAATAATATAAAAAATAAATTGCTGAACATCAGTTTGTTTTTGACTTCTGAAATTTTATAGAAAACTAAATATTTGGGGACTATTAATATACATACAAATGTGAAAACATATTTCTAAAAGTTATACAATATTTCTCATTTATAAAACACAGATACCTGACAGACAGTTCAATATTTCTCACTTCCTAGATTTTTAATAAAATTTAATGTGACAAACATTTATTTTTAATTTTTTAATTTTAAGATTTTTTTTTTTTT
>NW_016818615.1:17930-27377 GCF_001698545.2 Rhinopithecus bieti
CGATTTTCCATTTCCATCACCATGGAATGAGAATTAGTTGTTCACCATCTTCATTATCATTTGGTGTTTTCCGTGTTGTGAAATGTAGCAATCCAGTAAGCGTGTACTGACATCTCTTTCAGTTATATTTTAATTACCTAATGCCATATCATGTTGAGCATCTTTTATTTTCCATCTCTAAATCTTTGGTGATGTGTATGTGCCTATCTTTCGCCCATTTCTATTTTGTCATTTATATTATTATCGTTAAGTTTTAATTATTATTTTTTATTTTGGATGCCAGTTATTTATCAGATAAGTGTTTTGCAAAGAATTTCTCCCAGTTTGTGGCTTGTCTTTTCATTCACTTATCAACATTTTTTCAAGAAGAAGAGTTTTTTTTTATTTTAATGAAGTCAAACTTATAATTATTTAAAATTTGTCATAAAACCCCAGGCCATGTAGATTTTTTCCTATGTTATCTTATAAAAGTCATAGAGTTTTGCATCTTATGATTATGCCAGTGTTCTGTTTTGAGTCAATTTTTGTGAAAAGTGTTAGGTGTATGTCTGATTAATTGTTTTCATGTGGTTATATACTATTTTCATATAGTTATCATACTATTTGTTGCTATCTTTTAATCATTGGATTCCCTATGGGTTTTTTTTTGTTTTGTTTTGCTTTCTGTTTTATTTTTTACCAAAGATCAGTTTACAATTTGTGTGACTGTAGGGAAGCAGTTGACTTTTTTATATTAACCTTTTACTTCAACTTTGTTATACTCTTAGTAGTTCCAGGAGTTTTCTTCGTTGTTGTGGATGCTTTTAGATTTTCTTTTTTCTTTTCTCTTTTTTAATATATTTTTTGAGATGCAGTCTCACACTGTTGCCCAGGCTGGAATGTGGTGGCACAATCTCAGCTCACTGCAACCTCTGCCTCCCAGGTTCAAGTGATTCTCCTGCCTCAGCTTCCCAGGTAGCTGGGATTACAGGTGTCCACCACCACACCCAACTAATTTTTTGTATTTTACTAGAGATGGGGTTTCACCATGTTGGCCAGGCTGGTCTCAAACCCCTGGCCTCGTGATTTGCCTGCCTCAGCCTCCCAAAGTACTGGGATTACATGCATGAACCACCGTGCCTGGCCTGTTTTAGATTTTCTACATAGACGATGATATGTGCAACAAAGACATTCCCAATCTGTATAGCATTTGTTCCTTTCCTTGTCTTACTGCATTAACTAGGACTTCTAGAGCAATGTTAACTTCCTCGCCTTGTTTGGTGAGAGGCAACTTCCTCACCTTCTTTGTCATGTTCCCAGGAAAGCATCTAGCTTCTCACCAACAATGTGATTCTAGGATACAATAAATTCCTCTTCAAAGGTTTAGCCTGTTAACTTCCTTGTTCTTTGTTCTCAAACTCAACTTTCTTGTTCTCTATTCTTCTTTGCCCCAGTTACTGTAAACACCTTCCCATCAGCTCTAATCAATAACTCACATCTGTTCCCTTGGTTACCCACTCCTCCCTTCCTCCCTTCAAAACCTCACGTCCCACCACTGTAACTCACATCCACCTTCCCTTCCTTATTTGGGAAAGTATTCACAAATAGCCAATCGGGTCAACTTAGAATTTCCGGTCTGAGCCCAGCCCCGTGGGGGAGTGACACAGAGGTGGGGGTTACATTAGGAATAAAAGCCCTTTTCCTCCTTTGTTCATTGTGCTCTTATGATCGTGATTGACACGAGCAGCACCCTTCTGCTGCAGAAGTAAATTTGCCTTCCTGAGAAAACTTTTGCCTGAGTGCTAGTTTCACTTTGTGGCACTGAGCATTTATTTCCAACATCATGGTAACTGCAGGTTTCTTGTAGGTGTTGTTTCTCAAAGAGAGAAGTTTCTATTTTTAGTTTTCTGTCATAATGGATGTTGGATTTGGTCAAATGCTTTTTAATTTTCATTTCCCCCCTTTTATTTGTCATATTAATAATTTATGACTTCTCTTTTTTTCTCAGTTACCTTGAGTAGACATTTGTCAATTTTATTGTTCATTTGACAAGACCAGCTTTTGCTTTTGTTGATTTTTTTCTGTGGGTTTTCCATAATTTCATTTATTGCTTCTCTTGTTATTTATTGCCTGTGCTTTCTTTGGGTTCAGTTGCCTCTTCAGTTTTTAGTTTTCTAAGGTTCAGACACAGAATATATATATTTTTATATTATATGTACTCAGTAGTATAAATTTTTTTCTAGTCTTTTGCTGCATTCCACATATTTTGATGTTATATTTTTATTTAATTAAAAATAATTTTAACATATCTTGAAATGACTTGGATCCTTACATTTTATAGAGGCATGTTGTTTAACCTCCCAAGTCTTTGTGGGTTTTCAAGCTATCTTTCCCTTAATGATTTCTGAATTGGTGCCATGTTAGTCTGAGAGCATGTTTTGTATTAGTTCTGTTCTTTCAAATTTGTTAAGATGTGTTTAAATTCCAGAATATGGGCCATCTTGGTGAATGTTCCATGTGAACCTGAGAAAAATGTCTATTCTGCAGTTGCTGACTGAATTTTCTATTTTTGAGTTAAGTCCAGTTGTTTGATGGTGCCATTCAATTCATTATGTACTTCCTGCTTTTCTGCCTACTGGCTCTCCTTATACCAATAGAGAGAGGTAGTGAAATATCCAACTGTATTAGTGGATCAATGTCTTTCTCCTATTTAAATTTGTTTTATTTAACCTTCATTCTTTTTTTTTGTCTAATGCTCAGCTTTATCATTTTCTTCTTTGTGTTGATGAAAAGAGTCAAACTCTGTAAAATATTTGAGAAGATTTGTTTGGAGCCAAATATGAGGGACCATGGGCCATGACATGGCCCTCGGGAGGTCCTGAGAACATGTGCCCAAGGTGGTCAGGTGCAGCCTGGACATTTTAGGGAGACACGAGACATCAATCAAATACACTGGAGAAATACATTGAGGAGCACCCTGGCTGGGCCGTGGCCACAGACAAAGGCACTTTGGGGCCCCACCTGGGTCAGCAGTTCTCCCGCCAGCTTCCTCTCCTGGCACCACTAGGAGGCCTGCAGGCTCCAGAGAAGCAGGGAGAAAGGAAGAGATGAGACTTCCTCGCTCGCTCTGCTGCCCCGCCTCACCTTAACAGTAAACCCCCAAGGCCAAGCCACTGACAACCCAGTGCGTGTCTGAGTGGCAGGGTCTCCCATGGACCTGCCCACCACCGTGGGTGGTCTCCTCCCCCATGGCCATGGTTAGGGGAGGGGGATGGATGGGCAGGGCCTTGCCAGGGGACCCCACCCCTGGGACAGTCCCGCTGTGCTTGGGGTCACCCAGGGGTGATTCACACTGCAACTTTGATTCAGATCTCGGTTGTGGGGTCCCCTATGATCCTTCCTTCCAGGCTCCTTCCCTCCTTCAAGGGTTAATACAGCACCCTCACCCTGCCCCACCCAGTGAAGTGCCCACTCTGCCAGTCTGGGGCTCCAGGGGAGTGGGGAGTGGGGGTCCTGCTGCTTCCCCCAGCACTGCAGTCTGGAGCCTTAGCCGGGTGGGGAGGCCAGGCTGTGAAGGACACCACAGCTGGGTCTCGGCCCAGCTCCCCAGCCTAGTCTGGGTTGTTGTCTCTCAGGAAAGCAATCAGAAGCTGACTTTTGCTTTTGTTCTGCCACCTACTCTCCTACTCTCCTACTCTCCTACTCTACTTTTGCTTTTGTTCTGCCACCTACTCACCTACTCTCCAGAACTGGAGAAGTCCAGGTGGGCGGATGCCCTGGGAGGGGGCTGTGGCAGGAGTTCCAGGTGAGGCCACGAAGTGACAACTAGAGGCGGTGGCTGTTTCCCTCCCCCAGTGCAGAATGGATTCCAATTGCTAATCAATACCCAGGGAGCCAGCAGTGGGTCGGCAGTGTCCCGAATGAGCGCAGTGCTCCCAGCCTACTCTCACACACCTCCCCAGCACACTCCAAAGTGCCACCTGGAGATGTGCATTTCCATTCATGGATCTGTGCCTTGGGGCTGATTAATGTCACCTCTGCCTGGGTTCTCTAAAGAGAAAGTGTCCATGACTATTCCATTCAATAGCCATTTCCTGGGAGTTTATTGTATGCAAGGCACTTACCTTACAATCACCTTAATGTAGAAGATACTTATTGAGCACCTACTATATGCAAAGCAGATATACTACAAACTTTTATATTGAATAGATATATATTGAACACCTATTGTGTACAAAGATAATGTGCCATGACTTTCTCAATTTAACAGTTATTTACAGAGTACCTACTGTGTTCAAGGCAGCTATGCTATGACCTTATTTTAGCATTTACTGAGCACCTACTAAATACAAAAGGCTTTTTTGCTGAAGAGTTGCCCAGGGTACTTTTGGGCATATGGAAACAAGGGAGAGTAAATGATCTTCTGACTCTTGAGTCTTCAACTCCTTTAGTGACCTGAATTTTAAGCTTTCTGGATCACTTGTGTGGTGTAGGAAGGGCTGGTCTTCTATACTTGAGGGTATATTTCTATTCTTGAGGGTTTGTCAGACAGGAGCAAGGCTGATGATGAAAAGGCCTGCTCTGGAACCTCTTTCCAATTCAGTTTCCTTACATTAGAAAAGTCTGTTTCTTTGTACAAAGCACCATGGAATTATCACAGAGAATCAAAGGTCAATAAGACAAAGCCTTAATGCCCAAAGGGACAGAGAATCTGTGCTAGAGACAGAAAGACAAAAAGACAATCACCTAAACAAGGAAGGAACCAATAGAGAAAGGGAGAGGGAAGCATGAAGATAGGGCCAGCCTGACCTTCCAGCCCATCACTCCAATCAGGTACCGGTGGCATTGGAGTGAGTCTTTAAATCCCATCATTGCCCATGACTGGGGACCGAGGGGTGGAATCAAATGGTTTTCCTGCTAAGAGATTTGATGAATCTCTTACTCCGATAATCTTAGGATCTTGAGATACACTGGAATATGCAGACTAGCAAGAAAATCATATTCATCAGCAAATATTTGAGTACTTACAATGTTATATAGGCTTTTATCAGGTAAATGTAGCCTATTGTTACAGGAATCAGGAGACTGGAGAGACTAATGGGTGGGACAGGAGGACTTCATTAGGTGGCCATCGATTCAGCAGATTAACATCCAAAGGCTGAGCCCCAAACAAAGACAGGGCTTGACTTTCATACACATTTCTGAAAGGGGGTTGGCTAGTTTGAATGGCATGGCAGGAATATGATGGTGCAAAACTCGTGCAGCAGGCAAGCAGGCTTACAGAAGCAGAACAAAGGCAGTTAAGTAAATTATGATGGGCCTCACAACCCAAGTAGAGCTTGTGACCTTGCAGCTGCACTGTAGGGAAAACAGGAACTTAGAAAACTTGTAAAACCAGGTGTTTGTAGAAATAGTTACGAGAAAAGAATTCTGTTTTCTTATCCTTGCTCTGGGGTGAGGGGTGTTTGGGAGAGTCTCTGGAGCTCATTCCTTTGGGCTCTGGCTTTTCAGATAGTGTTATCAAGGCTCTGCCAGGGCCCTGCCTATTGCTGGCCTTGGAGTGAGCCAGCCAAATACAGGAAAAGTTGTTTTTCTCTTGTTAACTTCTGCTTCACTGACATAGTCTTTGTCCTAAGGAACTCTGGTCATGAGATAAACATGTAAAATGACAACTTGGGCAGCATATATGAAAAACTGGGAGCAAATTCCTCCTAGAATTTAACATCAGAAAAAAAATAATATTCTGACTTCAAGGAGCTATGGCTTTTCTTTTATCAGACATTGCAAACTCTCTACATGCCTTGTATGTTCATCTTTTTGCCTTGGCCTCCAGAAATTGCTGGTAACTGCTTTATCCCAGCATCTTGGTACAATGATTTTTTTCTTCTTAAATTATTTCTGAGACCTCTCTTTTAAATTCTTTATTTAAAACTCCATTATTTTTGTTGTGAACTTGAAAGCCTCCCTCAAATCTTTTTTGGAAGTAAGCACCTGTGAAAGGAAAATATCTTGGGTCTCCAAAATCACTAAGGAAAAACTCAAGCTGGAAACTGCTTAGGGCAAACCTGCCTCCCATTCTATTCAAAGTCATCCCTCTGCTCACTAAGATAGATGCATATCTGATTGCCTCCTTTGGAAAGGCTAATCAGAAACTCAAAAGAATGCAACCCTTTGTGTCTCACTTATCTGTGACCTGGAAGCCCCTCCCCACTTCCAGTCTTCCTGCTTTGCTTCAAGTTGTCCCGCCTTCCCATACCGAACCAATGGACTTCTTACATATATTGATTGATGTCTCATGTCTCCCTAAAATGTGTAAAACCAAGCTGTCCCCTGACCACTTTGGGCACACGTCATCAGGAGTTCCTGAGGCTGTGTCACAGACACGTGTCCTCAATCTTAGCAAAATAAGCTTTCTAAATTAACTGAGATCTGTCTCAGATTTTCTGGGTTTACACCATTATGAAAGATACACAGAAAATATGATAAGTACTACATGAATGTGCTTATAAGAAAAGAGGGAAAAACATTGGAGGCCAGCATTTAGAATTTACAGAGAAAACAAACTGGCTTTGCAAGACAAAATAGGATTCAGATGTGCAAAGAAACTAACGAAGACTTTCCTCCCAAATTGAGGAAAATAGTGTTAGCAAAGCTGTCAAGGAGAACAAACCATCTTTAGAGCACTTTAGGGATTTGATAGATCTTGTTCTGGAGTAGTTTCCATTCACTCAACACACAAGCACTGCCTGAGCATTTTACTGTGTGTCAAGGACTATGCTAGGTGTCAGGTGGGGAGTGTCACCCAGAACTGATTGAGGTTCAGCATGATCCCACAGCTGGGAAGTGCCCTTTTCCCCTGCCCTGGCCGCGGGGTAGCACTGAATGTGTCTCAGCCATTCTTTCAGGCACTCCTGGTGTTTTTTCATCTGAGCTGAACTTGACTATAATCTTCATGGCCAAGAATGTGACTTATTATTTTTTCTCTGCATCCTTCCTCCCTCCTTGCAGGCTCAGGGAGAAAGACTTAGTAGAATAGGTGACACTTACTTCAGTGACCTCTGTTGCCCATTTCTTCACTCCTTTGTGGCCTCATCAGGGCCTGCTGTCCTCTCTTTCTCTCCATTATTTTCAGCTGTTCAGAGCCTTTCACTGGATGAAAACTGGTCTCAGGGGAAAACCAGTCTGTCATGAGTCACTTTCTCTTGAATATGAATGTAGGTCCCTGTGTTCTGTCTTCTGGAGGTCTTTGCACTTTAAGCCTCATTATGGAATGAAAGCCTGTGCTCACTGTGAGAAGATATCAGGCACAGACAAGTGGGGAAGCAAAGTACCTTTCCTGCTGCTCCTGAAACCAGCACCTTCTCACTTAGCCAGTCCTGGTGAGGGTCCTTAGAGGCCCATGATTCATGAAAGTCTAGAGGCTTCATTGCTTTTTATCATGATATGGTGGTTTAAATCAGACAGTGGCTCTCTGTAAGCCACCTGTCAGCTTGGCCATCATACACTTTACTCCAAAGTTTAAAGCTTTATCATTTGCAGAGAGAATCCTTGCTTCTTTATCTATATATGTCCATTATTTTAAGGAGCAGTTCTCAACCTGGGCACTACTGATGTTTTGGGTCAGATAATTTTTTGTTATGGGGTGCCGTCCAGTACATTGTAGGATGCTTAATAGCATCCCTGGCCTCCACCCCCGAGATGCCAGGAGCACCACACACTGCCTCACTTCTCAAGTTGTGACAATCCAAAATGTCTCTAGCCATTGCCAAGTATCCCCTGGGAAACAAAATCACCTCTAGTTGAGAACCACTATTCTGAGGGGTATTGGTTATTATGTATCATGCCATGTAAGAGAGACCTTACCTAATGTAACTCTATTCTTTTCAATGAAGAGGAACTAATAAATGTGTAATTAACATCATGGAATGTTTCATATAAATAATTTTATAAATCAGAATAAACATCCTTTTTTCAGACCTCATATCCTAATTTGGTTATTATATTAAGTTCATCTTTTGAAGCAAAAAACTGAAATTCTTCTAGTGTGGCTGATTTATTATACTGGAACTGTGGGTAGCAGAACCACCATTACCCACAAGATCATCCCAACCTTCTGCTTGGGCAGCGCCTGGTGACCATCAGTGGGGGAGGAAAATGGCGGGGGAGGGTTCAGTTCTGGTGGACTTGGTGCTTATGTGATTTGACAGGTCCTCTTTAAGGAAAAGACAAAATGATGAGGTGAACACATTGCTGGGACCCTCCCAGGCCTTGGAAGGGTCCTGTGAGGACAAGTGAGGAGCTGTGAATTTAAGTTTCATTAGCTTCATGGGAAAGCCATCTTTGGGAAAGGTTTTGAGGAACGACAGGACAGCTATGTCCGCAAGAATAGGAAAGTAGGAACTTTGTTCTACCTATGACTGCTAGGAGCGAAGAGAAACTTCTCAAAGTGTTGACTTAAATTGAGAGCATGGATCAAAATGGAGTTGTTAAATCCAGGTGACCTGTACTTCTGTTAACAACTGTCCTCAAAAGTAAAAATGTCCGTATCTTCAGCAACCCCAGGTCCACATCAGCAGCATCTTTATGGGTGAAACGAGGAGCAGGGTGAGTTCTAGCTTAGCAGGAGGCTCAGTAGGTAGTAGTAACTTATTGCACTTTGTAAATGAGCTTGGTCAGTGCCCAAGTTATTGCTTCAGAAAGTGAATGAAACTCTTTTTCAGGTCACTCTAATGGTATTTGAAGAGTTTATAATAGGAGTACATTGATTCAAACTTCTTTTTTGGAATACCTGAGCCTGAGGTGAGACAACCTTGCATTAAAACAGGCCAGGTAGGAAATATTTACCCTCTCATTTTGGCGGGCAAGTAATTTAAGTACAGTCATGTGCTACATAATGACATTTCAGTCAATGAAGGCTGCACATAGGACTACAGAACTGTAAGATTATAGTATTTTTACTGTACCTTTTCTGTGTTTAGATATGTTTAGGTGCACAAATACCATTGTGTTACCTGCTTACCATATCTGGTGCAGTAGCATGCTGTACAGAGTTGTAGCCTAGGAGCAATAGGCCAGGCCAGATAGCCTAGGTGGGCAGACTATTCCATCTAGGTTTGTATAAGTACTGTAAGATGTTCCCATATAAGGAAATCTACTAATGATGCATTTCTCAGATGAATTCCCATCATTAGGTGATGTATGACTGTATGAACTTAAAAACATAAAATAATAAAGCTTTAGAAATGAAAAAATACATTGGTTCAGTTGAAGTTGTCCCAAGTGGGACGACTGGAAGTGGGGCTTCCAGGTTATAGGTAGATTTTAAATTTTTCTGGTTGACAGTTGGTTGAGTTTAAAGACCTTGGATCAATAGAAAGGAAATTTCTGGGTTAAGATAAAGTATTGTGGAGACCAAAGTGCTTATTTGCAGAGGAAGCCTTCAGGTAGTCCAGTTTAACTCATATAAAT
>NW_016818616.1:0-1088 GCF_001698545.2 Rhinopithecus bieti
TATTCTATCTTATGACTATTCCACAATTTATTTGGCCATATTTTTGTTCAATATTTTTCTCTTAAAAAATGCTTCAACAAATGACCTTGTGTAATTTATTTTATGCTTACATCAAGTGAGTCTGGAATATAAAGTTTTAGAAATAAGATGGCTTCATTGAAAGGTATGTGCTTATATAATTTGCTTAAGTATAGCTATAGTATGCTTAGAAGTTGGATCAGTCTGTACTATCACCAAGTATATACATGAATGCTTTCATTTTTCTAATGTTTTTGCCAAAACAATGTGAAATTAAACTTTCTTATTTTTGCAAATCTAACAGGAGAAAAAATGGGGTCTAGTTATATAAGCAACTCTATATAGCTGGTGGTAGGGTATTAGGTATCTTTTTTTTTTTTTTTTTTTTTTTAGTGGTCCTTAATGATTCTTCCAACTAACAATGGATTGGTAATTCAAGTATCATTATGAAAATCCTTATAACTTGATATGGTTTGGATCTGTGTTCCCACACAAACCTCATGCTGAAATGTAATCGCTAGTGTGGGAGGTGAGGTTTGGTGGAGGTGATTGGAATATAGGGACAGTTTCTAATGGATGGTTTAGCACCATACCCCTAGCGCTGTTCTCATGATAAGAGTTCTCAGAAGGTCTCATTGTTTAACACATTATGGCACCTTACCCCATCCTCTTCCTCCTGCTCTAGCCATGCGATGTGCCAGTTTCGCTTACCGCCATGATTGTAAGTTTCCTGAGGCCTCCCAAGAAGTGGCGCAGAAGCCAGTATTCTTGCTGTACAGCCTGCAGAACCATAAGCCAATTAAACCTCTTTTCTGTGTAAATTACCCAGTCTCAGGTATTTATTTATAGCACTGTGAGATCTGATAGAAAAGTTGTTTAAATATAGGAGTAAAGGGTTTATATAATATTTTTATAGAAATTCAAAATTTACAGAGTGTGCAGATCAACAATGGAATAATAAATCATATTTGTCAGTATAAATACAGATCCATCTGTAAAAAATCATATTTCTTTCTCTGGATAGAATGAAATTGTCAATATGAATCTTTATTTTATTATAATTATTCTAT
>NW_016818617.1:0-3366 GCF_001698545.2 Rhinopithecus bieti
CTTTAGAAAGACCATTATAATTTCTTTTAATTATAGGCAATTTTATCACATAAAAGTTTTTTTTTTTAATCCCATTATTGTGACTTACACAGACCATTCATGACATGCTTGGACTTTCTCGTTTGTCCTGAACATCCCTCTTTCTTAAACAACCAGTCATTTTATTCTAGGACAAAATTTATCATACAAGATTCTTTCTCATATAAAATCATTTCTCTTTAAGCTTTCTTGTCAAAAAAAAAAACACTTTATTTCTTTTTTTGTTTCTTTTTTTTTTTGATACGGAGTTTCACTCTGTCACCCAGGCTGGAGTGCAGTGGTGTGAGCTTGGCTCACCGCAAGCTCTGCTTCCCAGGTTCACGCCATTCTCCTGCCTCAGCCTCCCAAGTAGCTGGGACTACAGGCACCCACCACCACGCCTGGCTAATTTTTTGTATTTTCAGTAGAGATGGCATTTCACTGTGTTAGCCAGGATGGTCTCAATCTGACCTCGTGATCTGCCCACTTATGCCTCCCAAAGTGCTGGGAATCCAGGCATGAGCCACCACACCTGGCCACCTCTTTATTTCTAACTATTTATATCTCTCTTACTTCCTGATTCTTCTTACCTTGTTTTATACATAATCTTTAAATAAACTTTGAATTAGACAAAATTATTCAGCTTTTAAAAGGACACACCTTTTAAAGAATGTTTTCTGACAATATATTTTATTGGAAAATACCCAAATAATGAAATATCTATTATGTAATTTAATATAACTTTCAATTCTAAATTATGACAGGTTGGTCTATAAGTATTTATTCCATTACACTTACCTAATTATTTTAATCATTTACTGAGATTATTTATGAAAACTGCAATAGTCATCCTTTAAAGTTATGAAACCGCCACTGCAAAATTATAACTGAGACCATGAAAAAGATCTGACCTAACAGATTCTATCTTGCTTCTAACCTTCCAGTTCCTTGTTCATTCCCAGGCATAGGCCAAACTATCTTTGGGAGGAATTTTGTTTATAGTTTAGCTTTGGAACAAATGTTGAGTCATTTTTCAAAACAAACTCCCTTCCTGCATGTGCCTAAAGCCACAAGATTAGAAGTTATGGTAGTCTTACTAAATTCAAGATGTAGCTATTTTTATTAAACCAACATCAATGTCTTGTTTATTAAAACATTGCACAAATAAAAATCATTCTGTTGTGGGCTGGGTTTATAGTTTTGTAAACTTTATGCCAAATTTTGACACCTTATAGTATTTGGCAGGGATAAATATGAAGTTACTTGATCAATAAAAGCAAACAAAAATGCATGCTGGCAATTCTTAAGACATTTCTAATATTACTTTACCAATACTTTTAAAGGTAGCTTATTAAAGATTTTACTTAAGTCACATAGACTTGAAAAAACATTTGATTAGTCTTTTCTTTTTTCCTGATAAAGTATGTGATTCAAGTGCTTTTATTTTTCTTAAGCCAATTAATTAGAGCTCTTTTATATATTTTCAGTAGTGAAATATTGTGTACACAACACATAAATACATGGTTGTATTAGTCATACTGATAAAAGTACATCTGGGCCAGGCACAGTGGCTCACAACTGTAATCCCAGCACTTTGGTAGGCCAAGGCGGGTGGATCATGAGGTCAGGAGATCAAGACCATCCTGGCTAATACAGTGAAATCCCATCTCTACTAAAAATATAAAAAATTAGCCGGGTGTGGTGGCTGGCGCCTGTAGTCCCAGCTACTCAGGAGACTGAGGTAGGAGAATGGCGTGAACCCAGGAGGAGGAGGTTGCAGTGAGCCGAGATTGTGTTACTGCACTCCAGCCTGGGTGACAGAGTGAGACACCATCTCAAAAAAAAAAAGTACATCTTATAGATTCCTAAGACCTCCTTTTTTTTCCTATCTTAGATTTGCAAATTCTTGATAACCTGTTTTATTATCCTGTCAGTTGTTGGTTAAATAGTCCTAAATCTGTATATTGAAGGAAACAACTCCTAGATGAGAAATCAGATAGCAAAATTTACATCTCAAGATACAGAGATAAATAATCTGGTGGTGTAGAGGGAAATTAAAGATGGACACCAAATCAAACATAAAATTATAGAAATCTATCACAGGATTGTATAAGGAGGCCAGTTTTATTTAGATAAGGACTAGTTATCTTTTAACTGGATCTGTGAGCTCTGGGCATAGCCCACACTGAATCTTGGGTCTCCAAAAAGGGAGAATTCTTATGAGGCTAGATCATGTGATGATTTTACAGTGCACTTAATTTTTTTTTTTTTTCCTTAACAAAGACATTTATAAGTGTCTAAATGACATTCTTCCTTAAAAAACCAAGGGTGGGCTGGGTGCAGTTTTTCTGGCTGGGCACAGTGGCTCACACCTGTAATCCCAGCAATTTGGGAGGCCGAGGTGGGTGGATCATCTGCGGTCAGGAGTTGGAGACCAGCCTGGCCAACATGATGAAACCCCATCACTACTAAAAGTACAAAAGTTTAGCCAGGCGTGGTGGCAGCCACCTGTAATCCCAGCTACTCAGGAGGCTGAGGCAGGAGAATCTCTTGAACCCAGGAGGCGGAGGTTGCAGTGAGCCAAAATCATGCCACTGCACTCCAGCCTGGGCAACAAGAGTGAAATTCCATTTCAAAAACAAAACAAAACAAAACCCAAGAGTAGCCTCTGTTGCAATAACTATTTTAGTCAAAAAATCAGGTAACACAATACAAAATCAAGCAGTTTAAGAGCTGAGACAAACTTGTCTGTTTACACTCTTGTAGTTCCATAAGGAAAAACAGAGGTTTCTCTCCCAAGGGGAGTCTGGTGCCGTCATCATTTTCTTTAAGGAATTCCAGGCTATTATAAACTATTTTAGGTCCCTCATGCAGCAGCGGGTGCAAGAGAAAGGAGAGACAGCAGAAGTAAATGAAGAAAACAGAATTCAGTCAACTGAGAAGAAAAAAAAAAACTTTCGTTCAAAAAAAAAGACAAGGTCCTAGGAGACAAAGAAAACAAAAATATGAAAGCCTTTTTAAATACAAACACACACACATACACATCTTGATGTTAGCTTTTAATTAAGCTGACTTTTAACCATTGAGCTTTAAAAAAATCCTTTAAAATCTCATTACCATGTTTCAGCTAGGACAAACAGCTGCTATTTCAGAACTACAAAACATCAAACTAAAAAGGGCTTGATTTAGGAACCAAACCCAGGCTGTGGTGGTGGAAACAAAGAAAGCAGAACCTTAGCTATCCAACTGTAGTGTGGGGTGATAGCCAATTTGGCCTGGCTAGCAAAAAGGTGGACTTATTTTATAAATAAAGCCCTGTAAGTAGTCAAAATAAAAAACTTTCCTTTT
>NW_016818618.1:0-2318 GCF_001698545.2 Rhinopithecus bieti
AAATTTTTGCATGCTTGAAATATTTTCTAATAAAATATATTTGTATCTATTACATAAAATATATTTAAAAGCTGTCTTATCTTCCTTCTCCCACCTCATTACGTACACTAAAGCTGACTCCACGGCAATTGGTCTATGACTAGGATAATGATGAAGATCTGGTCTCTAAACTTGAAAAAAGATATAATCAAGCTAAGTAAGGTTCACAAAAAGCAATTGAAATAGCACACTGTGTTGGTGGGACAGTAAACAGCTTCTTGTAAGCCGCTGGTAGGACTAGAAATTTATATACTCTATGTGAGAATGCCTTAACAGTATCTATTAAAGGAAAGGAGAAAGGAAAGGTGAAGGAGCCTGAGTCAGTTTACAGGGGATTTTCAGCAATGCTTCCTGAGGAACTGTTTTGATGACTTCAAGCTATTAATAAAGGTTTCTGGGCAACTCAAATACATAATTTGCTAATCAGTATGGCAGGAGGCAAGACAATTTTATTTCTTTATTCAAAGTTTTACTTCAGATGTCTTATAACAGGAAATCTCCTTAACCATAAGGTTTACCTATAAAAACTCTAACACTTATATTTCTACTTACATAGTAGCCAAAGCGTTGCTAGGCTGCTGGAAGACAATTTTTCATAAAATTAAATCTGGCTCACCATGTCTAAATCAAATAATTTCAAAAGGCCTAAGAGAGGTTAATAAAAACCACACAAGTAGAAATTGTACACTTTGCTGCCAAAAGCAACTGGATGATAGAATATGGAAAACAGAGAGAGACAGACAGCAGACATTTAGGTGCATATAGGCAAGTTTACACTAACCACTATAAGATTTGTTTCTGATTATGGGAGTGTAAAGAATCAAATATAAGCATGAAATAAGGCTCTCCACAATTTTTAAGTTTGCAGTTGCAAATTTTCCTAAACACAAATATCATAGTTAGTATGGTAATTTGATTATATCAATCACTAATGTTGAATAATCACATCATAAATTAAGAATATACTGAGATTCTGAGTATGTGTTGTGTAGGTGTCAAAACTATCTTAATTATAATCTTACCATGCCTTTAAATCGTAGTTCAATTAGGGAAAAAAGATATTTTAAGGAAATTCTGAGAAGAAACAATTTTAGGTTCCTGAAGGGAGACAAGATACTAAACATTCCATGGTATAAAGAGATGGAGAAAGCAGCAAATTTTTTCTTAACACTGATCAAAAGCACTATGTAGTATAATTTTCAATTTTGTTAAATATCATTAACATCAAGATTAAATGGAAGCCTAAATATAATGTTTGTTCTGATTCATAAAACACTCACTCTATTCAAGAACACTGACATGCCAAAATCAGATTTGCAATTATTTATTAATTGCTGCACTGCCCATAATCTACAACACAAAGAACCAAGAGTCATACAATGCATTGTTCAATAAAAGTCATTGACGGCTTGTCAGTAAACTGTCAAGCCAAAGCCCTCCAGGAATGCCAAGGGAAAGAGGTCATGGAAATCATAACAAGTGTGGGTATGAGAATGGTTCATTTACCACAACCCATAATTTATACTAGAAACTTTTAAGCTATTCTTGTGGGTGCATTTTGAAAATATTTGTTACGCACCTGCCCTCTGCTAGGGACTGGAAATGCACAGCAATACAAACTTCTCCCTCTCCATCTATTATATGCAATCAGTTGCCACATTTGATAAATTCTGTCTCCTTGCATGCTTGTGTCTCCCTCATGCTCTCTCATCACCTCCTCTCCCTTCCGTTTGCCACTGCTTTGGTTCAGGGCCTTATCACATGCTCACATTTGTGCAAAGTAACATATACATATACAGAATATTCACTATAGCATTGTTGGTAACAGCAAAAAACTGAAAGTCTAAATATGTAAATATCCATTAATAAGGAACAGATTAATAAATTATAGTCCAATAACGGAATCTATGAAGCTATTAAGAACTAGGCAACATTCTATGTATTGATATGAAATGACCTCCAAGATATAAGTGAAGATAGCAAGATGCAAAATGTGTTTGTAGTATGCTGCATAGGGAAAGAATGATTTCCTTTCTTCACCCATTGTTAGGTTTATGGCTGAGGCCCCTATAACAAAAGACAGATTAACAAGAGAAAAGCATACAAATTTATTTAAGATTTCCGTGATATGGGAGCCTTCATAAGGAAATGAAGACCCAAAGAAACAGGTAAGCTTGTGTATTTTTATGCTTAGGTTTGATGAAGAGTGGACAGTTCTGGAGAAGCATGATTGGAGGACAAAAGGTATGCTCTAATGGCAATAAACTGGGGAGAACTTA
>NW_016818618.1:6919-8735 GCF_001698545.2 Rhinopithecus bieti
AAAAAAAAAAAAAAAATAAAAAAAAAATTACAAAAATTAGCCAGACATGGTGACAGACATCTGGAGTCCCAGCTACTTGGAAGGCTGAGGTGGGAGGATTGCTTGAGCCCAGGAGGTTAAGGGTGCAGTGATCCCTGATCACGCCACTGCACTCCAACTGGGTGATAGAGAAAGACCCTGTCTCAAAAAAATAAAAATAAACTGCACCTGGAACAAGAAACCAAAAATGTTTAAATACTGCCAAAAAAAAATTACTTGTTTCTGAATCAAGGAATTCAGTTCCCAGTTTAGTTGGATTTGTTTGTGGAGTGTTTTAAACATGTATTTATTGTTTTAAGCTTCGTGGAGTTATCCAAAATGCACAGCTGACAAGGTTTCTGTAGGTAAAACTAGGGGATAATGGCATTCACTGCTGATCACTTCCTCTTCCCCAGGGAATTAAGATGCCCTGAAGAGTTTAATTATAAAACAAACAATAAATAGATCCTAGCACAGTTATGTAGAAACACCCTAAATAGACGGGGTGCCCCTTTGGGGGAAAAGTGATGCTACGATGTAGAAATATATAATTTCACAGTTGGTAGAACTTGGCATGTACGAGCAGTGTACAGAGGGCTTGGCGGGACTCCAGGAGCAGTCCGGTATTTCTCCACTCCCTTTCTCAGATGCTTCCGATTCCCATTCCCCTGGCTATTGGGTGTTTTAGCCATCTTCTATCAACAACCTTGGCGCAGCAGCCACAGCAGCAGCAGCCTGCTCCTTCGTAAATGATGGGTATATGGTAACTGTGGCTGTGACTGCGGGACAATTAAGGCTGTCAATTCAGTCAGTCCTCTATCCGCCACTCAGTTAGACAAGGCTCTTTTAAACGACGTGATATTGTGTGTTCTCTTTTTAAAGACCTTGCCTCCAATCCTCCAAGCAGGAGCTTTATCAGATGTTCTAGTTTCTCTTAGGCTCCAGCTGTTTGGAGGGATGAGCCACAAATACCACATTCAGTAATATGGCCCTATTGATATATAAAATGATTTGAAGGACTTCACTATTCCAGGACAACCTTCAGACTGAAGGAAATTTCAAAATGTCATCTTAGCCTCCCAAAACAAAATTCGATAAAATTAGCAGGCTAGCTTTAAACAAAATAATACTCCCCACCCCACCCCACCCCTTATTTCCTGACCTCACAAAGGAATTGTTTGCATATATTGTAATAACTGTTCCCATATAATGTTGAAATTTGGCGACAGGTAGGGAATAGAAAGAACCACATAAGCCTGTTAAACCAAACTGAATTTGGCCTCAGTATGCCTCTGTACTCAAGTACTTACATTTAAAAATAAAACATAAAAAACTGCCACCTAACTTAGTACAGAAACTAACTAGAAGACTAACTTAAGAGTAATGTACAGGTATACTCTGGTAACAAATAGCTGAGTCTCCATCAACTACAGCAGCTGAGCTTCAATCAGTTGCAGGCAACCAACTGATTCAAATAAAGTGAAAACACTGAGGTGCAACCAATTAAGCTGTCTATTTTATTTCCAT
The DNA here is from genome assembly GCF_001698545.2 of Rhinopithecus bieti. Lineage (NCBI taxonomy): Eukaryota > Metazoa > Chordata > Mammalia > Primates > Cercopithecidae > Rhinopithecus > Rhinopithecus bieti. Next base: position 8,465 of record NW_016818618.1, read on the forward strand.
TGTCTGTCTATAAATGCTGCCTTCCCATGTTGCAGGCCAGAGTTCACAGGACTTGTTCTGGTTCTGAGGGCTGCCTGATTCATGAATCATTCTTTGTTCAATTAAACTCTGTTAAATTTAACTTGCCTAAGGTTTTTCCTTTAAAAGAAAAAGCCAAATACCTTTTTTTAAAAAAAAATGATTTCTGCGAAATCATTTCTCTAATACATCACAAAAAGAAAGGAAAAAATTAGCAAAAAAAAAAAGTTGAAATCAAATATGGAAAATATTA
>NW_016818618.1:11290-24868 GCF_001698545.2 Rhinopithecus bieti
ATCTCTACTAAAAATACAAAAATTAGCTGGGCGTGGTACCAGGCGCCTGTAATCCCAGCTACTCAGGAGGCTGAGGCAGGAGAATTGCTTGAACCTGGGAGGTGGAGGTTGCAGTGAGCCAAGATTGCACCACTACACTCTAGCCTGGCGACAGAGTGAGACTTCATCTCAAAAAATTAGAAAACAAAAAATGCTAATGTCTTCAAATTTCATATAAGAAATTTCAATTAATACTACATAAAACTAAAGCATGTATATATAAAACTAAGGTAGATCTAACTATACACAAAAACTTTAATTTTTCATATTCTCTTGTGTTAAAAGGGATCATGGGTTAATTTGGAAAATAATAACTCTTGTGGAAAAAAACATTAAGTTAAATTGAAACAATTCTTTTAGGTTTACTTCAATGTATTTTAATTTTCTTAGATTCAGGTGAAATTAAAATTGCATCTAATAAAATAGTTTGTGTTGTATAATCCTATTTTAAAAGTAGATTATCTTTCTATATAGGTGCACAAAATAATATCTGAAATGATGGTTACTAATGTCAATGTCAATTGTTTCAGGTACAGTAGTGGGATTTGGGGCTGTTTCTTTTCTTTTCTTTACTGTTTAAATTCTTTATAGTGAGCAAGTATTAATTTTACAAAAGAAAGTGATATTTTAAAAATACAAACCAAGGTTCACATAGATCAAGTTGGTTTTCAATTCAATTCTATGAGTATTTCTATGAGCACTTAATATATGCCAAGTCCGATGCTAGACCTTGGGAATAGATTGGCAAAGAATATAAACATTACTTCTGCCATCACACCACTCTTTGTCTAGTGAAGGTTTTTACTTCATTCACATCCACTTACCTGAAATCATTTGAACCTTAGTCTGCACAGATGACAATGTTTAATGGCAACTTTATAGAAAGTCCTTCTTTGGGCTAAATTTATGAGGAGGCCATGCAGACAGATACCTTTAAGGATAGCAACATTTTTGTTTCAATGTCAAAATCATTTTAATCTGCTACATTTTGCCCACATTGATATGGGTACTTGAGAGAGGGTGGAGTAGGAAGCTGGTTATGAATTCATTTTCCAGCTCCAACAATTAATGCCACTGAGACTTTGACGGAGTCATTTAATCTGATCCTCCATTTCTTTTCCTGTGAAAATTGGGGACATAAATGTATTGTTATAAGGATACAATTAAGCGTTAAATGATATAAAGCATTTAGAAAAGCATCTCAAACACAGTAGGAACTAAATGTTAGCTATCGTTATTTTTAAATTGCATTACTTCCATCAAAATCACGATTTATTAAGATATTTGTCATCGTTGGTTCTATTGTCATCAAGGTGGTTCAAAATTAATTTTAAAACTTTTCTAGACTGTGTGAGCACATAATTAAAACATTTAAAAGTAGGGAAGGTTCTTTTGGGTTAAGAAGTTACCTAAAGTAAATTAGCTTTTTTAACCTTTTTGATAAATGAAACTCCAATATAGTCATATTATAAATGACTAAAGGCATATAATAAAAGGTTTGTAGTCACCAAATTACAAGGTATTATTACAAAAGGATAGATTATGTGTCTGATTAGCCTTGAGGCAAGGAGCTTGGAGTATCTTAATTGCTTGTTACTTTTCCTCCACCTTCTATTGATAAACTTGAAGATAAAAGAGGGTAAATTTGATTTACTCAGGCAAAGAGAACAGATGTTACATGTTATAAATTATACTAAAAGCCAGTAAGATAAGAGAACGCATATACATGGTTGTCTAAGTATCTCCAATTTAATTTATGTGGTACAAGTGGAAACATTAGGAAAGTTTTTGTTTCTTCCTGCCCATTACTGATTAAATTAATATGAAGAATCGCCCACTAAGTTAATCACCCCAAAGGCAGTGTTCTTTATGACTTCTAAGTTATTGTGACAATAAAAATACTAAGAATCATAGATTTCTGATAAGAAAACCAGGGAACAAACCAAGAAAATAGAAGGATACATAAAATAAGTGAGAAAAAAAGTATTACAGATTAGATAACCATGACTTAGGGTTAAAAGTCTCAAATATTAGCTCTGTAGAGGAGAGGGTATTCTTACTAGTTCGGTGAAGAATTATCATCTATATACAGCCCAAAGGGGAAAAGCGATAGGAAATCAGCAAAACATAACATATAGAAAAAGAGGACATTTAGAGGATGGGTTGGTTTTATCATAATGTGAGCTTCAAAAGGGACTCCTATGTTCCCCAAATTGCCATACTCTAAAATTCTCCTCAAAGGCAGTACTATAATCCACAGGTTTCACAGATACAAGAAAAAAGAAAAGCAGATATTATTTCTTCTTTCAATTTGAACCTAGACAGAAAGTATATCCTATAATGTTAAACACCCAAACAGGAGCAATATAGCTGAAGTTATTCCATTCAAACCAGAGGTTTGATATTGCAATTCTGTTCTGAAACTCTCTAGGAATCTTAGAAATCCAAGATTTTAATTAACTTTGTTCCATGTCTTAGTTTAAACAGTTAAGAAAAATAAAATGGGGCCAGGCACAGTGGCTCACGCCTGTTCTCCCAGCACTTTGGGAGGCCGTGGTGGGTGGATCCCATGAGGTCAGGAGTTCAAGATCAGCCTGGCCAACATGTCAAAACCCTGTCTCTACCAAAAACACAAAAATTAACCCGGGGTGGTGGCGGGTGCTTGTAACCCAGCTAATCAGGAGGCTGAAGCAGTAGAACCACTTGAACTTGGAAAGCAGAGGTTACAGTGATCAGTAATCGTGCCATTACACTCCAGTCTGGGTGACAGAGTGACACTCTGTTGAAAGAAAGAAAGAAAGAAAGAGAGAGAGAGAGAGAGAGAGAGAGAGAGAGAGAGAGAGAGAGAGAGAGAAAGAAGAAAGAAAGAAAGAAAGAAAGAAAGAAAGAAAGAAAGAAAGAAAGAAAGAAAGAAAGAAAGAAAAGAAAGAAAGAAAGAGAAAGAGAAAGAAAGAAGAGAGAAGGAAGGAAGGAAAGAAGGAAGGAAGGAAGGAGAGAAGAGAAGGGAAGAGAAGAGAAGAGAAGAGAAGAGAAGAGAAGAGAAGAGAAGAGAAGAGAAGAGAAGAGAAAAGGGAAGTTGAGTAAGGGGTCAGGCCAGGCCAAGTGTTTATTATAAATGGAGATATAATAATACTAATTACCACATATAGAGCACTTAGTATGCTTCAAGTATGAGGCTAAATCCTTTACTTACATCATATATTTATTATTTTATAAAACTCCTAGTAAGCAAATATTTCTGCTTTACAAATGAAAAAGCACAGGATCATAACAATTAAGTAACCAGAGGTTGCACAATTCCCCGTGACCTCACAATCTCGTCCCTCAGGCCTTTGTTCTCTGGCTAATACCTTTGAAGGCCTACATGGCACTGAAATCTTCAAATAGAAATAAGTTTATTAAAACAACATTCTGTAAAGGGGGTTTTCTTTACTGCCTATTTTCCTCCACTTAAGGCCCAGGAATCTCACCTTATATAGCCTATTAGTTTCTCCCACTCTAAATATCTATTTCTAACCATTTCTGGAGGACTTCATAAAGCAGCACTTTGTTGAAAACAGTAACAACAAAGACTGATCCACACTATGGAATGAAACAGTTGATCAACAATCAGTTAATCAAGCAAAGTGATTTAACAAACTACAAATGGAATTTGTTATGCTTCTTATTTTCACTTCTAGTGTTCCCAAGCCGTTAGGAAGTGTAGATGAGAAAAAATGTCTCTACTTTCATCCTGTTCATCTTTCTCTTCCCTGTTGTCCAGATTCTGTGGATCTCCTTCTGTATGGCTGACATACTTCTGGTCCCAGACCAGTCCTCACTGGGATGAGATTGCATTCCATGTGGACCTGCAGTAATAACTGCAGATGCTCTCAATCTCTGTCTGGAGTCACACGAAAATCACTTGAAGTAGTGAATCTTTATCAATGGCACATTTTCACTGTCTCTGCAGAAATGCCTGTTACTAATTAATTAATCCCTACCACTTCACCTGTACTGGCTTCCCCCTGGGACCTCTAACCTCCATGTTTTCAGCATCCCTCCTGGCAGCCAACTGTAGGAGTGGTGTGTTGTGGTTCCAGCTTTCTCAAAGGAAGAGTAACTTCCTGACAGAGGTCCAACTTAAAAATTCCTCCTTCACTGATCAAATTCTGGGTGCCATATATCTCTACTGAAGACAAGTGCTCCGATTTGTAGTTTTAAATCACTTCCCCACTATCTTCTGGGTTTCCCTTCTCGGTTCACCATAGGCTCTGGCTTTAAATGTTCTTCAAGATGGCATAAGATTTAAATCCAATCTAAATGTTAGAAAATCTCCTTAAACTTTGTTAACTACAAAATAAGGACGAAGAAAAGCAGGAGGAACAGAAAGAAGGCAAGCAGAAGGGCAAAAAGAAGAAGGAAAAAGAGAGAGGAGTGATACTCAACAGAGAAATGCAGACATCAGGAATCAGTCAGAGTGAAATGTGATCACAACAGCACTGTAACTCTGCCTGTACCTTGACAGCCCAGGCATAGTTCCAAAGTCATCTCTGCATTAGGTCAGTGCATCTGACATCCATCCTGTCTTGAGGATCCCCTCTATCCTCCCACCAGTCCAAAGTTCCCAAATACCATAAGTAGACTTTCAAGCCCAGCATCTGAGTCTAAAGGCATAGCAGCATAACACTTAAAATCTGTCATTCAGAGCCTCACTATGGCATTCATACAAAAAAAAAATAAATTGGAAGCTTTTCAATCATAATTTAATTTCAGGCATGCTCATATTTAAAGAGGTTAAAATTATTTAATTGATTTTGTTTGAGATTTTTAACAAAATTAGATAGTAGAAAGAAATGTGAGGTATAAATATTAGAAAACAATATCATCCCTATTTACAACTGATATGATTGTACACCTGGATAACCTAAGAGACTCCACTGGAAAATAAATAGAAATGAAGTGGAGTATAAAGTTAATACACAGAAACCAACAGTCATCCCACATCCAAACCACAGCCATAAGCCAACATAATGGAAGAGATAATCCTGTATATAAGAGCAGCAAAGAGGATTAAATACCTGGAAATAAGCTTAACAAGAAATGTGCAAAATTTATATGAGAAAGCCCTTGAAATAATCTCAAAAGACACAAAAGTAGACCTGAAAAATAGATATACCATGTTCTTGGAAAGTAACTCTCAGCATTATAGATACATCAATTATCCTAATTAATCCATAATTTTAATATAATCCTCATAAAATACTAATAGATATTCTGAAGTAGACAAGCTGGTTCTAAAGTTCTACAGGGAAAAATGAAGAATAACCAGAAAACTCTTAAAAAGTAGAACACTGGCACTACAAGATATCTTAGTCGATATCTGAAAAAACCTGTTGGATCTACATTTTACACTACATGGAGATAAGTTCCAAATGTATCAAATATTTAATCATAAATCTTAAAACCACTAATGTGCTAGAACATGTAAGTGAATTGCTTTATAACTGTGGCATTGTGAAGGCCTTTCTAACTTACCTTTTAAAATCCTAAAGCCTAAAAGAAAAGGTAAAAGTCAACAGAATGAAAACTAACAATTTTTTTCATAGAAAAAAACACATAAGCAAAGTCAAAAGGCAAATAATATTAGATAATTTGAAACATACCACTAAGTACTAATCTCCATTTTATGTTTTTAAAAAACATCTGGAAATTGAGATGGAAAAGATTAGCATCCCAATGAAAAAAAATAGACAAAAACATGTCTAGCTACAGATGAAACATATGACCCTTAAACATGTGATCATAAGCTCAATCTCACTCATAAGGTCCAAAAATATGACAAAAGACACTGTCTGTTGGTGAGGCTGTGCAAGTAATTCATACATGGCTGGTTAAAGTACAAAATGTTAAAACTCCCAGGAAGAACAATTTAGCAATATCTATCAAAATTACAAATAAATTTGCCCTCTAACTTAGCAATCCCACTTCCAAACAATCATTTTATAGGTATACCTGCACATAGAATAAATTACACGTATACAAGATAATTTTTATAGCATTGTTGATAATATCCAAAGACTGGAAACAATCCAAGTATGCACCAAGAGGATGCTGACTAAATAAACTATGATACATTCACACAAACAATGATTATGCAATCTGGAAGTTCTATATGTACTTATTCAGAAAAATTTCCAAAAATAATGTTAATGAAGAAAGATACAGAAGAAGGCATATAGTATATTACTCTCCATATAAGAGAGATGACAGAAGAAAATATATTTGTATCTGCATCTACATAAATACTGGAAGAATAAATAAGAAATTCATAGGAGGCAAGGGTGAGGATCAGGGAGAACAAGGACAGGAATGGGAACATGACTCCTGTTAGTTTGAATGTATCCTCCTATAGTTCATGGGTTGGAAACTTAATTCCCGATGCAACAGTGATGGGAGGTGGGGCCAAAGGGGCGGTTCTTAGGTCATGAGGGCCCCAGCTTCCTCATAAATGGATTAATGCCAATTATAAAAGGGCTTGGGGCTGGGAGTTCAATGTCTTGCATGTGCTCGCTCGCTCTCGCTCTCTCTCTCTGTCTCTCTTGTCATGTGATGCCTTCTCCCATGTTATGATGCAACAAGAAGGCCCCCACCAGATGTGGTCCCTCAATCTTGGACTTCCAAGCCTCCAGAACTGTAAGAAATAAATCTTTGCTCTATAAATTACCCAGTCGGTGGTATTCCGTTATAGCAGCACAAAACAGACTAAGACAACTTCTGAATGTATGCTTTTTGTATTGTTCTGAATTTGAAACCATGAGAATATACAGAAAATTAAAAGCAAATTTAAATAAAAAATACTAGCTTACAGAAGACCATTAAATACTTTCTAAAAACTTAATTCTCCAAAATGTCTTAAGTTCCCAGAAGAAACCATATTTCAAGGGCTCCCATGGTGTGGTGGAAGGCAAGTCCCAACTCTCTTGCCTTCCCCACAAGTTGGTCCCAAACCACTTACCCAGCTTCAATCCCCTAGATGTACCCTTCATTCCAGCCATTTACCAGCTGTTAATATGTGTGACAGGGTCTTATAGAGGGAAAAAAAAAAACAAAGGGTTAGAGGTTATGAAGAGGAGACAGCCAACTACAGGTATGAAAGGGAGTATCTATAGAGATCTCCTTGGGTGAGCCTGTGTTAGGACTGAGTGGGTCCAGATTCCTGAATGTTTGTGACATGGGCCCATAGACTCTTCAACAACATCAACCACAAGACAATATCAAGACTATATCCTCAATATTGGAGCTGGTCTCAGTTCTTTCACTTAGGAAAGGAGATCTCAATGCTAAGAGCCTGTAGATAGTCTCTATGAACTCCATTAGTTCAGTATGCAGCACATTGCATTATTGGTCCTAAATTTTACCTCTCTGTATCTATACCCTTTGCCAAGTTACTTAGCAGTTGACCCACCTGTTTGCTCATACCTTGAGTTCTTTTTTGAAAGAAAAACATTTTTTATTTCATAATTTAAAATTAATGTCTCAAAGTACAAATGTTATTTGGAGGTAACTGCTATGGGCTGAATTATATACTCTGAAATTAATATGCTGAAGTCCTAACCACCAGTACCACAGAATATGACTATTTGGAGATAGGGGTTCTAAAAGGTTAAAGTTAAATGAAATCATTAGGGTGGGCCCTAATCCAATATGATTGATCTCCTTATAAGAAGAGGAGATTAGGACACAGACAAAGACCATGAGAGGACACAGGGAGAAGACAGCCATCTACAAGCTAAGGAGAAAGACCTCAGAAGAAATCAACCATGCTGACACTTTGATCTTGGACTTGTAGCCTTCGGGACTGGGAGAAAATAAATTTCTATTGTTTAGGCCACCCAGTCTGTGGCATTTGTTACTGCAGTCCTATAGTCCTAGCAAACTAACACAGATTTTGGTACCAACAAGTGGAGTGCTTCTTTTACAAGTACCTAAAAATGTGGAAGTCACTTTGGAACTGGGTAATGGGTAGACAGTGCCTTAAACATCATACTTCCATAGGAAAGTGCATTAAGTAACAAGGTAAGGTGCCAGGAACATACTTCCTCTGGCATGGGGAAATTGAGCTCTCTGTTCTCATCATACCTATATCTCCTCAGTTTAAAAATTGAGTGTGATTCAGCCTTGGAGGCTACAGATAGAGAATGGGGAACTATCCTCATGCTGGTCAGTCATCAGGCAAAGCATAGGGATAGGTGCCAGAGCCAGTTGTCTGAGGTGAATGCTTCAAGAACTTCACCTCCCACCTAGAGTTGCCAGATAAAATTACAGGACACCCAGTTAAATTTTATTTTCAGGCCGGGCATGGTGGTTCACACCTGTAATCCCAGTACTTTGGGAGGCCGAGGCAGGTAGATCACGAGGTCAGGAGATCAAGACCATCCTGTCTAACACGGTGAAACTCCATCTCTACTAAAAATACAAAAAATTAGCCGGGCGTGGTGGCGGGTGCCTGTAGTCCAAGCTACTTGGGAGGCTGAGGCAGGAGAATGGCATGAACCTGGGAGGTGGAGCTTGCAGTGAGCCAAGATGGCACCACTGCACTCCAGCCTGGACCACAGAGTGAGACTCCTCAAACAAAAAAAAAAATTTTTTTTTCAGATAAATAGCTCATTTTTAAAAAATTAAAAGTACATCCAAATATTCGTGGAACATTCTTATATTTAAAAAAGTTTTATCATAATCTGAAATCAAATTTAATTCTGACATCCTGTTATTTTACTTGTTAAATCTGGAGAAGTGATTCTTGCCCAGGATTGAATCTATAATATTAATGAGAAATAGTGATGGGGTGGTTTTAGACAAACACTGTTCAAGAAAGGGGGGCAGAAGAAAAGGGATGTCACAAAATGTAAATTTCTCATTGACAGATGAATAAATAAAATGCGTTTTATACATACAATGGAATGTTATTCAGCCTGAAAAAGAGATGAAATTCTGAAAACATGGATGAACCTTGAAACCATTATGCTAAATGAAATAAGCCAGACACAAAAGGACAACTTTTGCATGGTACCACTTATAGGAGGCACCTAAAACAGGCAAATTCATAGAGATTACCAGGAGCTGTGGGTAGGGGAGGATGGAGAGCTACTATTTAATGGGTACAAAGTTTCTATTTCAGAGGATAAAAAGTTCTAGAAATGCATAGTGGTGATGATTGAACAATATTGTAAATGTATTTAATGCCAATGAGTTGTACACTTAAAAAGAGTTAAAATGGTAAATTTTGTTGTGTATATTTTACTACAATTTTTTTAAAAGTGCATTTCTAGAAAAGAGAATCCCCAAGCCTCCTTGCCACTAACTGAAGCAGTTTTCTGCAAGCCAGTCAGCCATTTGTCAGCAAGGGATATATATCAGTTGAGAGCTAATACATTACTTTTCAATAACTTGCATGTAGGTATATGTCTTAGTCCATTTTGTGCTGCTATAACAGAATACTACAGACTGGGTAATTCATAAAGAGTAGAGATTTATTTCTTACAGCTCTAGAGGCTGGGAAGTCCAAAGTTGAGAGGCCTGCATCTGGTATCATCCCATGGTGGAAGGCAGAAGGACAAGAGAGCGTATTGAGGGGGAATGGGGTCAAACCTATCCTTTTATCAGGAACCTACTCCCACAATAATGGCATTAATCCATTCATGAGGGCTGGACCCTCATGATCTAATCACCTCTTAAAAGTCCCACATCTGGGCCAGGTGCAATGGCTCATGCCTGTAATTCCAGCACTTTGGGAGGCTGAGACAGGCAGATCATGAGATCAGGAGTTCAAGAACACCCTGGCCAACATAGTGAAACCCTATCTCTACTAAAAATACAAAAAATTAGCTGGGTGTGGTAGTGGGGCCTGTAATCCCAGCTACTCGGAAGGTTGAGGCAGGAGAATCACTTGAACCTGGGAGATGGAGGTTGCAGTGAGCCGAGCTCACACCATTGCACTCCACCCTGAGCAACAAGAGCAAAACTCCATCTCAAAAAAAAAAAAAAAAAAAAAGTTCCACCTCTGAACACTGTTGCACTGGGGATTAAGTTTTGAACACATGAACTTTGGGGGACATATTCAGGGCATAGCAGTATATATGACTAGACTGTGCACTCCTTTTTGTTACAAAGTCATGCTTCTTTATATCCACCCCAGTGTTATGCACATAGTAGGTGCTGAAATTACTGATTAAAATAATTAATGCCTTTGGCCATACACAGTTGTCCAGCAGTATCCACAGGGGACTGGTTCCAGGACCCACTGTGGGTGTCAAAATCCAAGGATTCTCAAGTCCCTTATGTATAATAAAATGGTGTAGTATTTGCACATAACCTATCCTCATCTTCCCATATATGTTAAATCATCTCTAGATTACTTATAATACCAAGTACAATGAGCATGCTATATAAATACTTGATATACTGCATTGTTTAGGGAATAATGATCAAAAAAATTCTGTACATCTTCAGTACACGTGTAGCTAATCTTTTTTTATTTTTTATTTTATTTTATTTATTTATTTATTTTTGAGATGGAGTCTCACTCTGTTGCCAGGCTGGAGTTCAGTGGCACGATCTCGGCTCACTGCAACCTCCGCCTCCTGGGTTCAAGTGATTCCCCTTCCTCAGCATTCCAAGTAGCTGGGACTACAGGCGCACGCCACCACACCTGGCTAATTTTTTTGGGTGTGTTTTAGTAGAGATGGGGTTTCACCATGTTGGCCAGGATGGTCTTGATCTCCTGACCTTGTGATCCACCCGCCTTGGCCTCCCAAAGTGCTAGGATTACAAGGGTAAGCCACCACACCCAGCCAATCCATTTTTTAAAAAATATTTTCTATCCATGGTCAGTTGAATCCACAAATGCAGAACCCGCAGGTACAGAGGACTGACTGTGTTCCTTTTTGGTCAGTGCAAATTAGCTTATGTCAGCAGCTTCCCATCTACTGAACATTGTTACTAATGACTCATTATGACTTCTGAGTGGCTCTTCTGGACCAATTTTTACTATCTGGACAGATTTTAAGACATTACATTGTCCTTGTTAGCCTGCTTGCTGCTATTACAGTAGATTACAGAGCAATAAGTAATTTATATATCAAATACTTAAGAGACTGATGTCTACCAAAAGAACTTCACAAGAACTTTGAACCTGGAAAATAATATCTACAGTGTTCTTGTAAATATTGATCTTTTAAGTGTTCAGGTAAAAAAAAAAAAAATCCTCATCCCTCTATGAACCTGACATCAGATGAATGGCTATAATAAAACACAATGAAACAAATTCATTTTATTACATCTTTAAATATGAAAACAATATCCTCCAATATGACAACTATGAACATAACTTACAAGAAGGAATTATCAAACTGGATTGACAAGTGAAAAAACACTGGATTAACTGTCAGAAGATGAGTCTCTCCCCACATCATTTGTTTCCTCATGTGTAAAAGAGGTTCAAAAATATCTAACTCACCTACCTCACAAGTTTGTTTTGAATCAGATAAGACAGTAACTTTGAGTACACTTTGGAAACCTGTAAAGTACTATTCAATATTATGTTGATGCTATAAACTTCAAGAGTGAAACTGAACTTATCCCAACCATAGGTAAGGAGCTAAACCATCAGCAAAACTTTTGCATTAGGAAGTCCAACATGATATCTAATCCTTAGGAGATTATATTCATATTCCAGTAAACACATTAGATTCTAGGGCAATAATTAATAGGATAGTAAATAGGACCATGTGTCTGGACCAATTCCCAGTATTTATTCAAAAAATTCACTGAAGTAACCAACATTTGGTTTGGGAGTATGTGAAGAGGGTGTTTGACATAGTCAACAGATAAGAAGTACATAATTTTCTAGAGATGAAGTAAAAACCCACGTTTAAACAATATGTGAAATAATGAAGTCATCAAATAACCTGTAGACAAGCTAGTATCTTATAAACTACATACTGTGCCAAGTACAGACAGCTATTATCTAATGAGATCTTTTTCCCTGGTGGACTCTAGACACTATGGCAAAAGTCATGTTCATTAGAAGTCTGAATGTTCCAGTTGGACATTCAATTCTGCTATCTGAGCCAAAAACGTTAAATGGTTCCTAACATAATTGTATTGCCTTGGCCTCATCAATGTTTCATTCTAGCCAACTAAGCTGAGGGTCTCTCTCTCTTTCACTAATGACTCTCAAAAATGTAAGCAAGAATCTCCCCTTTTTTGAGAGCATGATGTAGGTAGGTAAGGACAGAATAAGAAGGAAGAGGTTTATAGAATATTAATTTCAATGTTGAAAAAGAAAGTTACAAGGATCATGGACTTATTCAATTTCTAGGAAAAAAAAAATAAATACCCGGACTTCACTAAGGAAGCACAGAAAATGGTGTAAGAGTTTTGAAAATTATATTTGTTTGCCCTGAAAGATAAACAAAGAGAGTTTAACACCCAACTTTGGAAGTTCTTAGTGATTCTCCAATTTGGTTAGAAAATTAAATTAATTTACTTCAAGATCCTCAGGGTTAAAAGATTTATTCTTAAGAAGCTCTCTATGTGAATTGTTATTGTTGAGGACAGATTTAAAATGCATTAGGTATATTCAGAAAACTAAACGGAAAAATAACAACACTAATTAGGCTGACCCTCCTGCCTCCAGAAAGTTAAGATATACGTTTGACAGGTAATTAAATGCAATATTCTAAAATGGGAGTGAAATCAACAGAGAAACTCAGCAGAATACCAATAGCAGAGCAGTTTATGTTTTTCTTACCTTCTTTGACTCCCACAGAATGTTTTCCACTAAAGTGCCACTAAAATGGATATTTAGAACCACTGCCAAAACAAAGAGCTTCTCCTTGGGAATAATGCATATTTTGCATATGGTTACAGAGGTAATTGGGTGCCGAAAAAAAAAAAAAATGAGCTTTAACATTTTATACACAGGGGCCCAAATTCTGGTTTTGTCACTCACCAGCTTGTGATGCTGAGTTACTTAATCTCTTCAATTTTCAGGTTTTTTCTTCTGTAAAACGTAGACAACAATATCTACCTTGCAAGACTGTTAGGAGAATAGGAAATTTTATAAATATTTATATAGCCCATTACAGTGCTGGAGCATAATATATTCACAGGAAAAGTTTTTGAACTGCATACATGTTAAGAATGAATGTCAATCTCAGAAGTAATCCCTGAAAGAGAACATCATAATTGCAATGATAATAGCTATTATTTTCCTGAAAAGGATGTAGTTAACTTCTCTTGGGACTATTATTAATGCTAACACAGATCTAACTTTGCTCTGAGCACTTAGGCCCCAACCATAAGCAGATTTAATCCACGTCATTATTCTCTTTTAAAACGGTTACAACAGTATGAAACATGGAAGGTTTTGATTGGATAGCTAAAGGGATTTTTTTACCTGCTGTGATTCTGATTGGCTGAGAGGAAACAATAAACCAATCACATGTAGGTTGACCTACAAGACTTATTTTCCAACCAAAAAAAAAAAAAAAAAAA
>NW_016818618.1:25864-45745 GCF_001698545.2 Rhinopithecus bieti
AAAAAAAAAAAAAAAAAAAAAAAAAAAAAAAAAAAAAACTTTCAAGTCTATTGGAAATATTGCCACAGGGAACTCTATTGGTGCACATCAAATAATAGAGTCCAAGTATGCTAGCCAGTTTAAAGGAGATGTTCATTATCTGTGCTACCCCATTCTACCCACCCTTCTTACCCACTACCCTACTGAAAGGTGTTGTTGGAGGCAGCCAGTAGTAGGTCATGTGGCCAGAAGTGGCCACAGTTCATAACGAACATGTAGTGCAAAACATGAACAGGGTCATTTTATGATCCATGAATTTCATCAATATCCTCCCCCCAACTTTTTATGAAACAATCACAATTTTAGATTAATTTATGAGATTTCCTATTAGAAGACTGAAGTCAACACCAGGTATCTAATTGACCTTCCCATCCAAGAGAACATTAATTTTATATTAGCATTTATTAGAGATTAAATTCCCATAAGCTTTAGAAGAAAGGAAAAGAAATGATCTAACCTGGGATTCCCTTAATTAGTTATAAGGTTTTGTATTTCTAAAAATACAAAGCCTTGAATCAAAGCCTTCAACATCAATTACCAGAATGGAAGGCACAGCACATTTTGCAGTGATTTGTTTTGATATCTTAGTAATGAATCAACAGCATTGCCGCATGCCATGGTGCTGATAGGTACATTACAAAAAGAAGTCTAGGTGTAGGGAAATGGCTGGCCTTAACCCCCAAGTTGTTAATGGAATAAAAGTAAAAGCAACAGAAAAAGCCACATAATGAATTTAATGACACTCAAATCACTTGGTCTCTGCTGGATGCCACTGGCCTCCCTCTAAACATCCTATTCATGCACCTCACAATACCAGTAGCGTCACCAACAATTTTCAATTTGCCCTGATTCTTTGGACCAATTCTTCCATTCAATCGCTGGAACTGAGAGTTGGAACAAAGGTAAGTTAATGACTCAAAATAGTTTTTTCTTTAATTTATATGTAACTTCTTCTTCCTCTGCCACCATGACTCTCCCCTCCCCACTACCCAAATCCTATCTTCCTTTCTATATTTATGTATTAGGTAGAGGAAAGTTTAAAGAGAAATGGAAGGGCTGGGAGGAGGAGAGAAATTAAGGTCCAATACCAGAACCCGCAATATCATTCCACCAATGACATGCAGATGGGAAAAAAAACTAGAAAATAATTCGTCAGTGAAACCACACTGGGAAGCAGTCTTGACCTTAGATGACAGAATTTGAATTCAAATATTCCTATCTGGAAAAGCAATGAGACCTAAGGGAAATTAAGTTTAATAAAGATTATGAGGAGTGGATTCACCAGCTATCTTTTAGTTGCAATTGACAAAAATCTAATGCAAGATAGCTAGAATAAAAATAAACGAGAGTTTTTTCTAATTATGTAATTAAATGGCAAGGGAAAGTCTAGCTTCAGGAGTGGTTTGAACCAGGAGCTCAAACACCATCTTTAGGATTCCTTCTCTATCTCTGCATTCTTCAGCTCTATTTTTCTTAGTAGGTTCTTTCCTGTCTTTCATCCTAACAACTCAACTGACCTAGTAGAAGAAAAAGAAAACTTCACATTCTGAATATTGCCAAAACAAACAAACTAACGAACAAGCAAAAAGCCACCCAGGTGTGAGTTCCACTGGTCAGGGAAAAGTCATATACACATCCCTGTAATGAGAAGAAGTAGGGCTAGTATATGGTATATTGGCCCCACCCAAAATTTCATGGCTTAAGAATTTTCCAAAGGAAAATTAAAGCGCTATTACCCCAATCAGAGGAATGGACACAAGGCAGAACAAAGCACAAGCTATTCACCGACATAGGGCTACATGCATAAGGAGGAAAAGTCATCCAGATATATAATTTGGTTACTATAACAGAAATAGCGAATTGATGCCCAGTATCTGATTTTCTTTCTTTCTTTCTTTTGGTAATAGCCTCCCCAAATTTCATCTGATACATGACTACCCTTACAGCTAGGTGTAGCTGTTTGACTAACTTTGGGCTGACGGGATGTGAAAGTCTTATATGCAACTTTCAAATCATCATTTCAGAGATGAATATATTTCCAGGATCTAGCTCCACAACTACAACTGTCACCTTGGACCAATATCTGGAAGCCTCATACTGAAGATGACAAAGTTGACCCGCTAGCCTGGGTCACTGAATGGCCTGGTGGAATAGAAATGTTTGCCCAACCTAAACAACTTATCTACCTTTAGACTTTTATCTGAGACAGAAATAAGGACCTTATCTATCTTATATGTCTTACTTAAGCCACTGTATTTTGGGGTTATCTCCTGTTTAACCTGCACCCCAACTAACACACTAAAAGACTCACTCTGGTCAAGTTCTAGAGAAAGACAGCCAAAAGTGCTTTAAAATAATAGATCCATAAGGGTTTGTGAGTACATTTTATTACATATGTAGTATTTTATATAACCACAATATCGGGATATATAATAAGAACATATTTCTTAATCTTGATAATGTTAGCACCTTACACAAGTAAAAGATAATAGTTATCTCTGGGTTATAGATTAAACATTGTTTTACTCTCTTCTTCCTGCTTGTCTTCACTTTGTAATTTTCTAACATTAACTTATAATATGTTTGAAGTAACACAGAGGTTATTATCAATCTTACATAAGGGAAGAAAATGGCTTTCCAAGGGTATTCTATTTGGGAAATTAAGGTACACATACTGCTTGGTAAGAGATGATATAGCACTGGTCAAAGGCCAAGTAAATAATCTCAGATACCATGGCAAAATGGCCACATATTATTTACATTTGTGTATCCATACTCCTTTCCAATATGACTTTGTAACTCCTCCCATCAAGAACTGGAACCTATTCCTCTACCCATTGAAATCCGAGTTTGGCCATGTGACTTGCTTTGGCCAATGGGATATTAGCAAATGTAATGTAAGCCAAAGCTTGAAAAGTATTTGTACATTGGATTTTGCTCTTTTGCTGTTCTTGGGAACCCTGAACACACCACGTGTAAGCAAGCCTGGGCTAGCCTGCTGGATGATGACATATGCCTAAGTCATCCCTGTTACCCCAGATGACATCAAGCCAACCACCAGACATGCTGAATGAGGCCATACTAGACCATACAGTCCTGGCCATGCTGGCCCATACCAGAAGAGTCCCCAAATGATCCACAGAAGAAGTCCATAGCACTGGTTTAAAGCCACTAAGTTTTGTGGTTGATTGTTCTACACCCTGCTCAATCCAGGATGTCCTCTAGTTTAATCACATTAAAGAGTAAAGTACATGTTGTACAGGTTTTTTTATTTTTTTTCTTGTTGTTGTTATTTTTTTGAGATGGACTCTCGCTCTGTTGCCCAGGCTGGAGTGCAGTTGCGCAATCTCGGCTCACTGCAACCTCGTCTCCTGGGTTCACACCATTCTCCTGCCTCAGCTTCCCAAGTAGCTGGGACTACAGGCACCCGCCACCACGCCTGGCTAATTTATTATTATTATTATTATTATTATTATTATTATTATTATTTGTAGAGATGGGGTCTCCCTATGTTGCCCGGGAAACTTTTCAATGATTCCTATTACTCTTAGGATAAAACAAAATAATTAATATAGCCTCTGAGGCCCTGCATAGCATGGCCAATATCTACCTCTTCAGCCTCATAAAATTCTCCACTTGTTGTCTGAGCCCCAGCTACACTGGCTTTCTTTTGTCCCCATATGCACTGGGCTTCCTCCTGCCAGAGGGTCTTTGTACATGTTTTCCCCTTTGCTTGGAATGCTTTTTTTTTTCCTGCTTCATCTGGTTAACTCCTGTGCAGTCTTCAAATCTCTGAAGAAGTTTTGCGTGGTCAGGAAAACCTCCCTGACCTCATAGCTCTGTGTGGCTCTCCTACAGAATAATTAATTGAGTAATTAATAGAGAACTCATCAGAGTTGTAATTTTACATGTATTTGAATGAATATTTGAATAATGTCTATCTCCCTCACTAGACTATCATGTGGCAGGCACCAAGATTGTTTTGCTTGGTACTGTGCCCACAGTATCTAACACAATGCCTAATACATACAAGGTGCTAAATATCTATTTGTTGGAGGAAGGAAGAGGAGAAAGCAAGAAAAGATAAGGAGAGAAGTAGGGAAGGAGAGAAGGGAGAGCAATGGAGGGGATCTCCCCCCATGACTGAATATTTGTAAATGTTTATTCTCCTTGTATTTCTAACAGAGTTTGCTTTATATTTCTTATTCATGTCATTATGTGCATAAAGGTCCATGACAGTCACGTGTTCTTGGTGGAGTGCACCTTTTATCAATATTAAATATCCCTTTGCCAGGCATGGTGGCTCATATCTGTAATCCCAGCTACTCGGGGGGCTGAGGTGGGAGGATCACTTGAGGCCAGGAGTTCAAGATCAGCCTAGACAACACAGTGAGACCCCTGTCTCTACAGAAAATACAAAATTAGCTGGGTGTGGTGGCATGCACCTGTTGTCCCAGCTACTCAGGAGGCTGAGGTGGGAGGATCACTTGGTCCCAGGAGTTCAAGGCTGCAGTGAGCTATGATTGCACTCCAGCCTGGGTGATAGAGCAAGACTCCAACTCTTAATTTTGAGACAGAGTTTCACTTTGTCACCCAGGCAGGAGTATAGTGGTGAAATTTCGAGTCAATGCAACCTCAGCCTCCTGGGTTCAAGTTATTCTCCTGCCTCAGCCTCCCAAGTAGCTGGGACTACAGGCATGTACCACCACATCCAGCCAAGTTTTATATTTTAGTAGAGATGGCGTTTCGCCATGTTGGCCAGGCTGGTCTCAAACTCCTGACCTCAGATGATCTGCCCACCTCAGCCTCCTGCCTCAGCCTCCCAGCATGCTGGGATTACAGGCATGAACCACTGTGCCTGGCCCCTTTGTCTCTTTTAATACTGTTGGCTCTAAATTTATTTTGTCTAATTCAAAATTACTCCTTTTGCTAGCATTTGGAAAACTCAAAGCTTTACTGTTTCTTTGCTCACCACTATTTCTTATATTCCACATGTTCCTCTTTTTTGGATTCATTTTCATTTTGCTGTACTACATACTTGAATAATTAATAGAGGCTCTGAATATGTGTGAACATTATAATCTGAAAATTGGAGTTTTGTTCCTTGCATTATTTCCCCTCCACCACCTCCATGCAGGGTCAATTGTGCTATTTATTCATTTTGGTTCTTCTCTTTTATGCTATAGTTTTCTCCAAATATTTCTCATAATCCTTTGATATCTATTTACACCAGTGAATAAGGGATAAGTCAGTTAACAAAGATAGCTTACCTGGGTTTCCTCTGCAGTTACATTGGTCTATGTCCCCTTACTAGCCTGACACTTAAGTAGAGGACTTTGTGTAAGTGTGTTGAGTGTCTTGACCCATCAGACTTCACTTTAAGGTGGGTGGGTACGGAGGAGACAGAAAGGTTGGTCCCTTCCCTCCCTACAAATTGTCAAAATAATTTTACTCTAGTGTAATCACCCAATGGACTCTTCCTGCACACTGCACAGACAAAATTAATTTACTGTAATGTATTACAGTAAAGAAAGAGATTAATTGATACTAGGCTAGCAATACAGGAGACAGAGTTCTAACTCAAATCAGCCTCCTTTAGAATTCTGAGGTTAGGGTTTTCATGGTCAAATTGGTGGACAGCGGGCTAGGGAATGGGTGCTACTGATTGTTGGGGATGAAATCACAGGGATGTGGCAAACGGTCCTCATGGGCTGAGTCCACCTCTGGGTAAGGCCACAGGACCAGTTGAGACATAAGTTATGGGTCCAGGCAGAGTCAGTTGGTTGCCGGAAAATCTGAAAAAAAGTCTCAAAACACCAATTTTAGGCTCTACAATAGTGATGTTATTCATAGGAGCAATTGGGGCAGTCACAAATCCTTTGGCCTCTGACCACATGACTCCTGAGCAGTAAGGGATTATACAAACTACACCTACATGTTTGCAGTATTCAAGTCCCTCCCATAATCCTAATCTTGTCACCTTTCATTAGTCTTACAAAGGCAGTTTTCAGGCCCTAAGCAAGGAGTGAGTTAGTTTTAGTGAAGGAATATTATCATCCTTAATTTTAAGTTAAGCTATAAACTAAATTCCTCCCGTGGTTAGCTTGGCCTGTGCCCAGTAGTGAGCAAAGACAGCTTAGAGGTTAGGAGCAAGATGGAGTTATCCATGTCAGACTTCTTTTACTGTCATAATTTTGTAAAGTCAGTTTCAATCCCCGCTTTGGATTTCAGCACACTTCAATCCTGAGGTGTGAGTTACAGAGATAGGAAAAGGCGGATGACTATTCCAACTTCTTCCTGCTGATGGGGCATAGTTGGAGTAGGATTTGCCCCAGGGTAAGAAGAGTGAAACTGTCTTGCAGTTGTTTGTATGTATTCACAAGTGCCTAGTTAGGATCCCAAGGTCTGTATAACAAAACATTAGCACTTTTATCTACAGCTTTAGTACAGTTCTTAAGTGAACAGCAGGCTTAAAATAAATAATAAGCTCTAACATAAGGAGTAAAATCCTAGCTTCAGGTGTCACTGTAGAAATGATGTGAAGCCTTGAGGGACCTAGGTGAATGACCTTGAGAACCAATCATATATTGGGTCATCAGCAGAGACTCAAAACAATGGGCTGGAATCCAAAACAATTAGCTGGAATCTAGTAACAGGTATACTATGTTTTCCAAAACATAATTTTCTCTGTCCAGTTTTCAATTCTACCAAAGACAAATCATAGTAAGACCAATTTATTTGCAAAGTAAGTATGAGTCTTATTACACTTAGCTTAATTATTTGCATAAAGTGCAGCAAGAAAAATTNTAATGCTTGTGTTTCATTTAAGGGCTTACAAAATGCTAATGAGATTTTTGAACTAAAAAAATCCTCACAGAAATAAACAAAAATATTAAAAGGGAATCCACAAAAATTAATCAAGGTAAGTGCAGAAAAAAAATTCAGAGACTGAATACATATTTTATGTCAATGAATAGGTCTGCTTGGGTTTAATGACAATAAAAAAAAAGTATGGCCTATTTGTGGTGATTTCCTTTGGTGTGAGCATGGACAAATTTTCTCTCCACTAAGAATGGGTTCTTTTATTCTCAGTTTCATTCAGGTAATAGTGGACTCAACTTTCCTTAGTATTGTGGAATACCATGCTGGGGAAATGGCTTCAAATAATGAGCGCTGGGCTGGTGAATGAAATGCTGCTCATGTTTGCACTGGCACACAGGCACAAACAAAAGCTCCAGCACACCAGCAGCATTCTGCTGATCTGCTGATTTTCTCCGATATGGCTCCTGCCGAGACACAATAACAAGGGAAAATAACAAAAAGTCAGCTAAAAGATCTGTTATGGGGATAGTAAGAGAAGTCTTTTTAAAATAAGACTATAATATGTTCATATAGGGCTGAAATTCACCCATACTGGTCAAAATAATTCATAAAGATGAAGTTTCGGGCAGGCACAGTGGCTCACGCCTGTAATCACAGCACTCTGGGAAGCCAAGGCAGGTGGATCACCTGAGGTCAGGAATTCGAGACCAGCCCAGTCAACCTGGTGAAACCCTGTCTCTACTAAAAACACAAAAAATTAACTGAGTGTGGTGGCAGGCACCTGTAATCTACTACTCGGGAGGCTGAGGCAGGAGAATAACTTGAACCCGGGAGGCGAAGGTTGCAGTGAACCGAGATCACACCGTCACACTCCAGCCTGGGTGACAGAGCAAGACTCCATCTAAAAAAAAAAAAAAAAAAAAAAAAAAAAAAAAAATTTTAAATTTTTTTAAAATTTTCACAAAGGAAATTTTTTGGGTGCAAAAAAAAAAAAAAAAAAAAAACTTTCAAGTCTATTGGAAATATTGCCACAGGGAACTCTATTGGTGCACATCAAATAATAGAGTCCAAGTATGCTAGCCAGTTTAAAGGAGATGTTCATTATCTGTGCTACCCCATTCTACCCACCCTTCTTACCCACTACCCTACTGAAAGGTGTTGTTGGAGGCAGCCAGTAGTAGGTCATGTGGCCAGAAGTGGCCACAGTTCATAACGAACATGTAGTGCAAAACATGAACAGGGTCATTTTATGATCCATGAATTTCATCAATATCCTCCCCCCAACTTTTATGAAACAATCACAATTTTAGATTAATTTATGAGATTTCCTATTAGAAGACTGAAGTCAACACCAGGTATCTAATTGACCTTCCCATCCAAGAGAACATTAATTTTATATTAGCATTTATTAGAGATTAAATTCCCATAAGCTTTAGAAGAAAGGAAAAGAAATGATCTAACCTGGGATTCCCTTAATTAGTTATAAGGTTTTGTATTTCTAAAATACAAAGCCTTGAATCAAAGCCTTCAACATCAATTACCAGAATGGAAGGCACAGCACATTTTGCAGTGATTTGTTTTGATATCTTAGTAATGAATCAACAGCATTGCCGCATGCCATGGTGCTGATAGGTACATTACAAAAGAAGTCTAGGTGTAGGGAAATGGCTGGCCTTAACCCCAAGTTGTTAATGGAATAAAAGTAAAAGCAACAGAAAAGCCACATAATGAATTTAATGACACTCAAATCACTTGGTCTCTGCTGGATGCCACTGGCCTCCCTCTAAACATCCTATTCATGCACCTCACAATACCAGTAGCGTCACCAACAATTTTCAATTTGCCCTGATTCTTTGGACCAATTCTTCCATTCAATCGCTGGAACTGAGAGTTGGAACAAAGGTAAGTTAATGACTCAAAATAGTTTTTTCTTTAATTTATATGTAACTTCTTCTTCCTCTGCCACCATGACTCTCCCCTCCCCACTACCCAAATCCTATCTTCCTTTCTATATTTATGTATTAGGTAGAGGAAAGTTTAAAGAGAAATGGAAGGGCTGGGAGGAGGAGAGAAATTAAGGTCCAATACCAGAACCCGCAATATCATTCCACCAATGACATGCAGATGGGAAAAAAAACTAGAAAATAATTCGTCAGTGAAACCACACTGGGAAGCAGTCTTGACCTTAGATGACAGAATTTGAATTCAAATATTCCTATCTGGAAAAGCAATGAGACCTAAGGGAAATTAAGTTTAATAAAGATTATGAGGAGTGGATTCACCAGCTATCTTTTAGTTGCAATTGACAAAAATCTAATGCAAGATAGCTAAAATAAAAATAAACGAGAGTTTTTTCTAATTATGTAATTAAATGGCAAGGGAAAGTCTAGCTTCAGGAGTGGTTTGAACCAGGAGCTCAAACACCATCTTTAGGATTCCTTCTCTATCTCTGCATTCTTCAGCTCTATTTTTCTCAGTAGGTTCTTTCCTGTCTTTCATCCTAACAACTCAACTGACCCAGTAGAAGAAAAAGAAAACTTCACATTCTGAATATTGCCAAAACAAACAAACTAACAAACAAGCAAAAAACCACCCAGGTGTGAGTTCCACTGGTCAGGGAAAAGTCATATACACATCCCTGTAATGAGAAGAAGTAGGGCTAGTATATGGTATATTGGCCCCACCCAAAATTTCATGGCTTAAGAATTTTCCAAAGGAAAATTAAAGCGCTATTACCCCAATCAGAGGAATGGACACAAGGCAGAACAAAGCACAAGCTATTCACCGACATAGGGCTACATGCATAAGGAGGAAAAGTCATCCAGATATATAATTTGGTTACTATAACAGAAATAGCGAATTGATGCCCAGTATCTGATTTTTCTTTCTTTCTTTCTTTTGGTAATAGCCTCCCCAAATTTCATCTGATACATGACTACCCTTACAGCTAGGTGTAGCTGTTTGACTAACTTTGGGCTGACGGGATGTGAAAGTCTTATATGCAACTTTCAAATCATCATTTCAGAGATGAATATATTTCCAGGATCTAGCTCCACAACTACAACTGTCACCTTGGACCAATATCTGGAAGCCTCATACTGAAGATGACAAAGTTGACCCGCTAGCCTGGGTCACTGAATGGCCTGGTGGAATAGAAATGTTTGCCCAACCTAAACAACTTATCTACCTTTAGACTTTTATCTGAGACAGAAATAAGGACCTTATCTATCTTATATGTCTTACTTAAGCCACTGTATTTTGGGGTTATCTCCTGTTTAACCTGCACCCCCAACTAACACACTAAAAGACTCACTCTGGTCAAGTTCTAGAGAAAGACAGCCAAAAGTGCTTTAAAATAATAGATCCATAAGGGTTTGTGAGTACATTTTATTACATATGTAGTATTTTATATAACCACAATATCGGGATATATAATAAGAACATATTTCTTAATCTTGATAATGTTAGCACCTTACACAAGTAAAAAGATAATAGTTATCTCTGGGTTATAGATTAAACATTGTTTTTACTCTCTTCTTCCTGCTTGTCTTCACTTTGTAATTTTTCTAACATTAACTTATAATATGTTTGAAGTAACACAGAGGTTATTATCAATCTTACATAAGGGAAGAAAATGGCTTTCCAAGGGTATTCTATTTGGGAAATTAAGGTACACATACTGCTTGGTAAGAGATGATATAGCACTGGTCAAAGGCCAAGTAAATAATCTCAGATACCATGGCAAAAATGGCCACATATTATTTACATTTGTGTATCCATACTCCTTTCCAATATGACTTTGTAACTCCTCCCATCAAGAACTGGAACCTATTCCTCTACCCATTGAAATCCGAGTTTGGCCATGTGACTTGCTTTGGCCAATGGGATATTAGCAAATGTAATGTAAGCCAAAGCTTGAAAAGTATTTGTACATTGGATTTTGCTCTTTTTGCTGTTCTTGGGAACCCTGAACACACCACGTGTAAGCAAGCCTGGGCTAGCCTGCTGGATGATGACATATGCCTAAGTCATCCCTGTTACCCCAGATGACATCAAGCCAACCACCAGACATGCTGAATGAGGCCATACTAGACCATACAGTCCTGGCCATGCTGGCCCATACCAGAAGAGTCCCCCAAATGATCCACAGAAGAAGTCCATAGCACTGGTTTAAAGCCACTAAGTTTTTGTGGTTGATTGTTCTACACCCTGCTCAATCCAGGATGTCCTCTAGTTTAATCACATTAAAGAGTAAAGTACATGTTGTACAGGTTTTTTTATTTTTTTTCTTGTTGTTGTTATTTTTTTGAGATGGACTCTCGCTCTGTTGCCCAGGCTGGAGTGCAGTTGCGCAATCTCGGCTCACTGCAACCTCGTCTCCTGGGTTCACACCATTCTCCTGCCTCAGCTTCCCAAGTAGCTGGGACTACAGGCACCCGCCACCACGCCTGGCTAATTTATTATTATTATTATTATTATTATTATTATTATTATTATTATTTGTATTTTTAGTAGAGACGGGGTTTCATTGTGTTAGCCAGGATGTTCTCGATCGCCTGACCTCATGATCCACCTGCCTCGGCCTCCCAAAGTGCTGGCATTACAGGCGTGAGCCACCGCGCCCAGCCTTCTACAGGCTTTATTGGTAAAATGATGAATTTACCGGTGAATACATATCACTATTTGAGTTCATTTGACCAAAAGCATAGAAAAATATGACTAAAACAGGGTTTAGACATTGAAAACAATAGATAATAGCAATAACAAATGAGGCATTTTTTAGGTTACAAGGTTCATGTAACATTATGCAACATTTTCAAAATTCTTGGAGAAATGTAATGGGAAGGAGGCTAGTAGATGCTTTAAATAGGAAAGGAATTTAGAGTTCATATGATTCATGCACCTTGCTCTACAGTGGTGGAAACTGAGACTTAGAAAGGTGTGTTGGTTTCCTATGTTTACACAACCTATACCAACTCCACAAAATGTTTCACTGCATTGTGAAGGCCTCTTGATTCTAATTCCAAGTTGTAGGGCAATTTCAGAACCTCAGGAATGATGGATTCAGAATTTTGAATCAGAACACTGTCTGACACTTAGTAAGAGCTCAACACATGAAAATCACAACAAGCAGGTAGTTTGTGTAACAAGTTCACAGTTAATCCAAGGAGCTCTCCATAAACATGGGCTCACTTCCAAAATAGCATCCTTGTGATCTTCCTCCAAAATACGGCCAAAAAGAAAATCTAAGGTAAATGCAATTTTGGAATTCGGGAGAATAGATGCGTTTTTATTGGCAATTAGAGATAACAGGAACTTTGTAAAAGCCTTAGATTTCTTTTCTGTCACATACACTTGATGAAAATGTGTACATCTGAAATGAAAATCTTCTAGAATTGCACAGTTTATTGCTGTAAACGAATCACCTCAAAACTCAGTGGCTTAAACAATCAACAATTTATTATTAGACACAATTCTGCAGGTAGACTAAGTGGTGTTTTTTGTTTTTTGGGTTCTGATCTGTCTAGGACTTATTCATGCAGCTATACTTAAGCAGCAGGTCAGTTGGGGACTGAGTTCAGCTGGGACAGATGGCCTAGCTGAACTTCTCTCTCCCTCCATGTGGCCCTTCATCTAAGACTTCTTTATGGAATGGTGGTCCCAGGGCAGTGGTCAAAGAGGATGAAGGCTCTGGAGCTCCCACATAACATTCTATCAGTCAAAGCAGGCTACCTGGCCAACCCAGACTCAAAGGATAGGACAATATACTCCATTTTTTGATGAGGTGAAATGCAAAACACTGTAACTGTGCTTTTGAACCTACCACAAACAATTCTGATCCAGGCTCAAATATCCACTTTTCTGCCATTTACACCTAATGAAAAATTACAGAGCTGAAATGAAAATCCCCTAGAATTGCACACATAATCTTTCACCTGCACCAAACTCAAATCTTTCTGCAGGGAGACACTGTGGTATTTGCCTTATTGCGATTGTCAAATGCATTAATAACCTTCCTAAACAAGATGCTGCATTAGGAATTATACTGAATAGTAATCACCATCAGTGATTTCCAAGGTGATTATAAATATTACCACTGATACACAATGCACAAAAGGAAGAAACGCTAGAGTCGTTTCCATCTAGATGGATTTAAGATTTGAATGTTTAAAAACGTACCAATAGGAAATATAGGTAAAGCTTTTCAAAAATAATCTTTAGGTTAAGATCTTCCTAAGCATGACCCACAGGCAGAAGCCACAGATGAAAAGATTGATAGATTTGAACATATGCAAATTTAAGATTCTGTATGACATATATATATCACATTAAACAAACTATAAAAATAACAATTACGTATAGTGTTTACTAAGCATCAAGTGCCATTCTAAGTACTTTGCATATTTTAATTCATTTGATCCTTACAATAGCCCAATGAGGTAGATACTATTAGGTGAGCAAACTAAGGCACAAAATAGTTATATTAGATAACAAACTCAGCTGGTAAGTGACAGAACCACAGTATTTGAACCCAAGCAATTTTGGCTCCAGGGTCTACATTTTAAATCACTGAGCTCTACAGAAAACTGGGGAAACACAAGCAAAATACATATGATGAAGGCTTAGTATCACTGAAATGTTCAGAATTCTTGCAAATGAAAAGAAACAGAAAATACACCATTTTCTATGGACAAGGTCTATGAACAGAAAATTCACAAAAGGAAAATGTAAATAACCTATAAAATAGGAAAACGTTCACCCTCACTAGCAACTGTAAGAACTCTAACAAGGTACCATTTGTCTTCTGGCCAATTTTTAAAAGACAAAAAAATGATAATGCCCATGGATATTATCTCCTTGTTGGTGGTAAGGTCAATTGGTAAAAGATTTCTGGAGGATTATTTGAAGATATATATATACACATATATATACACCATTCAACCATTCAAATATGCATAAAGTTTGATCCAACAATTTTACTTCTAGTAAATTTCCCATAGAAATAATCACACAAGCACATGAAATGTAGGTTAAATAAATTTATCATAGAACTGTTCATAATATTTATAAAAATATGAGAAAATGGAAGATTGACTAAATGCTATAGTTCATCCATAAGTTGAATACTAGTTACCTTTTAAAAACAATGATGCATATTTCTATTTACTGATATGCAAAAGGGGTCATGAGATACTATTAAGGAAAGCAGAAGGGTTACAAAACTGTATAAAGAGTATAATCTCATTCTTTAAAATCTGTATATACATAGATTGTATATTCTCTCTGGGTCGTGGAGCTTTTTTTTATACCTTTATAATGTTATACTTGAGTTTCTGCATTCCTCTTCATGTATGACTTCTATAATCATAAAAAATACCAATCACCGTATTTCTAGAAGTTTAGGGAACTGAAACTCTTCCCAAGCCCTATAATAATTCTCTTTAGAAAAACCTACAAGCAAGATGACTTTTCTGTTTCCCATCTCAGTGAACACCTATGTGATTGATTTTGCTAGAAACACAGGGAGAACATTTACTATTACACAGTAAGGGCAGTTTGATAGTCAGAACTACCCAGGGGTCATTGCCTCGTGGCCTCCAACACCGTATCTCCTGCCTGGTCAGCTTTCTAATCACCAGCCATCTCAGAGCTGGAAATAATGATAGAGATGACATATCACAGCTCCCCAGAGCTCATCAGCCAATGCAATTCAAGGGGGAAAAAAATCAGCCCAGTAATATACACTATCAAATGGGTCTGGGGAGAGAGGATGAGAGCACAGGAAAACTCACTTCATAAGTGCAGGCAATTAACAGTCACCACGTTGCGGGCCTTCTTAAGCAAAGATGTCACATGCTCCGAGTCGGGGACAGTCAGAAGCTGCAGAATGTCCTCGCCTGCTGACTGATGAAAATGACTGACGCTGGGGCGCCAGCTGAAAAATCAATTATTCACATCTACTAGGCAGTTGCCCCCTACGAGCAGCGGCAGGTCGCAGGAAGGGGAGATTGTTGTGGTTTGTTTTTAACATGCACTATCCATTTCTCTGGCCTTCGAGTTCCACAATAGCAAAATCAATAGGCTGCTCCAAACTAAGAAACAGAAGACAAGTTGGGCACCAACTGCATTTCAAGCACCTGGGAACCATCTAACAACGCCCATAGACAAATGGCAAGGGGGAAGAATCTTCATCCCACCATCACCATTTCCCATATTTGATGCCTTTCCTATCTCCCACAGTAATAAGGAGAACCCAAAGGTTTTTGTTATTCCTAATCGCTAGTTCGCTTTTGCTAAAAATGGAAAATAGGTATTCATGCTCAAAAGGCACCTCAGCTGGTTTTCATCCTTTCATCCATCTCATCTCATTGTCTTATGTCATGCTGGCTCAAAAAGCCTCCTTTTTTTAGTTGTTTTTTTCAAAGAGCAAAAACTAATAAGGCTAAGAAGTTTGAAAACTCATTTCAGTACTTGCCAAACCTTGTGAAATAAAGAAAACATGAAGCTTTCTTTCTCAAATCACTTATGTTTTAAATGTATTTTAGGAAAATATTTATTTGTATGGTTCTAATGTCTGCTTCTCTTTATAAATTAAAGCCATGCAATTGTGGGGGTGTAAAATGGTACCAACATTTTGGAAAACAGTTTGGCAGTTTCTTATAAGTATAACCTTGCCATAAGATCCAGAAGTCTCACTCCTGGATGAAATAAAAAATTTATGTTCACATAAAAACCCCTTGTATGACTGTTTGTAGAAGTTTTATTCATAATATCCAAAAACTGGAAACAATGGAAATTTCNACTTGCCAAACCTTGTGAAATAAAGAAAACATGAAGCTTTCTTTCTCAAATCACTTATGTTTTAAATGTATTTTAGGAAAATATTTATTTGTATGGTTCTAATGTCTGCTTCTCTTTATAAATTAAAGCCATGCAATTGTGGGGTGTAAAATGGTACCAACATTTTGGAAAACAGTTTGGCAGTTTCTTATAAGTATAACCTTGCCATAAGATCCAGAAGTCTCACTCCTGGATGAAATAAAAAATTTATGTTCACATAAAAACCCCTTGTATGACTGTTTGTAGAAGTTTTATTCATAATATCCAAAAACTGGAAACAATGGAAATTTCCCTCCATTGGGGCATGGGAAATTGGCAAACAAACTGTTTCATATAAATGGAAAGAAATATTGGTCAGTAATAAAAAGGAACAAACTACTAACACATGCAAAGCATGGATAAATCTCATATTACACTAAGTGAAAGAAGCCAGATTTAAATGTTATAAACTGTATGATTCCATTTATATGACATTCTAGATAAGGTAAAATTATAAAGACAGAAAACAGATCAGTGGTTGACAGTGGTTGCAGGTGTGGGGAGAAGCTGACTACAAATGGGCAATGGGAAGGGGAGTTATTTGTAGTGATGGAACTATTTTTCATCATGATTGTAGCAGAGGTTATATGACTCTATGTGTTCATCAAAACTCACAGTTTTCCACCAGAAGAGCGAATTTTACCATATGTAAATTGTACTTTCTTTTTTTGTTTTTGAGACAGAGTCTCACTCTGTCGCCCAGGCTGGAGTGCAGTGGCATGATCTCAGCTCACTGCAAACTCCGTCTACCAGGTTCATGCCATTCTCCTGCCTCAGCCTCCCAAGTAACTGGGACTACAGGCACCCGCCAGCACAGCCGGCTAATTTTTTGTATTTTTTAGTAGAGATGGGGTTTCACTGTGTTAGCCAGGATGGTCTTGATCTCCTGACCTCATGATCTGCCCACCTTGGCCTCCCAAAGTGCTGGGATTAAAAGTGTGAGCCACCACGCCCGGCCTGTACTTTCATTTCTTCAATGAAAAAAAAAATATATGAACTAGTAAAAAGAACTCAAGTAACTCCTCTACAGTGATAAACTACTTTATCTCTCATCCCAATACATTTCCCTACTGTTTTAACTTCCTTGCTTATGCCACATTCTCCTCTGTTACATCCACATTACAGTTGCAATGCAATTTGGAGCTGGAGTGGACAGGAATCTCCAGGTCATATCCCACCTTGTAAGTCTCTGTTACCATGGACAGAGACACTAGCCAAGGCCAGTGTGGATTTAAAAAAAAAAATGAATTCACGGCTAGGCTTGGTGACTGACGCCTGTAATCCCAGCACTTTGGGAGGACGAGGCAGGTGGATCACCTGAGGTCGGGAGTTCGAGACCAGCCTGACCGATATGGAGAAACCCCATCTCTACTAAAAATACAAAATTAGCCGGGCGTGGTGTCGCATGCCTGTAATCCCAGCTACTCGGGAGGCTGAGGCAGGAGAATCACTTGAACTCAGGAGGCAGAGGTTGCGGTGAGCCGAGATCACACCATTGCACTTCAGCCTGGGCGACAAGAGTGAAACTCCATCTCAGAAAAGAAAAAAAAAAAAAGAGAGAGAATTCATGACTGCTCAAGTCTCAATGCCTTTCTTCCAAAAGTTCCCTGAAAGGGTTAGACTAAACAGGCAGGGATGCCATGTAAATAGAATACTAGACTAAAAAATATCCAGGGTACTCAGTGGAGTCTTACCAAATCTGACACCAATTCACAATATGATTCAATACAAATTACTTCACGTTTATACCTGTCAAGGTCTCAGCAGGAAAAAACTCAAGTCAGGTGGCTCAAGAGACTTCCAGAAGCACAGACAGGGGGAAGGGAAACAATAAGGGGTGTTGAAACATCCAGACATTTGTAATAATTGGAAGCTATTACCACCCTTAGTCTGGAAGATGCAAGAGGAAGAAGTGATGATTACATAGGGACCCAGTGATATAAGGAGCTGTGGTCATGAAAGACTGACCAAAAGCCAAAATTATAGCCCCAAACTGGAAAACAGTAGAGGAGAAATAGACTACCATTTCTCTCCTCCCCTCCCTAATTTTTTATCAGTGCCTCTCATTGGCCAAACCCAACAGAAGGCCAGCTGGAAAGGGAGCATAAGCAATGCAGGCCTTAGTGGTCAGCCTCCAAAGTGCAACTCAGGGAAGAGAGGAACAGACAATGAACTAAGAACAAAAAGGACCTTATTCTTCATTAAAGCCATGTAGTTTCAGAACTTCTAAAATCCTTGATGTTTAAATAGTCTACAAATCTACCTGATAGTCAAACGTTCAAGCCCCCCATCCATGTTCCCTAGGAACCACACTTTCACATAGAGTAATTCCTATTTCCTCACTAATGCAATTGCCTTCAACCATTGAGCTAAAATCTGTCTTTCATCCTAAATCAAACTCTACCCAGTGGTGGATGGTAAATATCCTCAGTCAAGCAGAACTCCTTTAGAAGAATTCTCAGTTGCCTATCAAAACTTTAACCAACATGCTTGAAAGGAGTAAGTATATGAACAAATTCTTACTCTTATAATTAAAGAGTTAAAAATCCTAGAGATTTACTCTAGAAAAGTGTGCAGCCATCTAGAAGGGCTTCCTTCCTCACTCTATCATCTCGAAATATAGAATTATGGATCTATCTCAAAATATAAAATTATGAATACAGATATGAATAGAATATATATATGAAGCAGAAATACTCTGGAATCCTCCTTCAATTTTTTAATTTATTTTTTACTCTGTATGCAATGTATGCCTGTCCTCACTTCATAACTCTATAAGGGGGTGTGTGTATACACACACACACACACACACACACACACACACACATAAAGTTCCAGAACTAAAACACAAACTACACAGCAAATTAGGTCACTAATAGATAAACATGGTCTGTTTTCCGTCCTTAGAGCACTGCTTAGGACTTATGAATTATGAGACCTGCTTTACTTTGATATTTTTTCACAATCCCCCAAGTAACACTCTTTATTCTTTTCTCAAACTCAGAAAACTTTCCTATCTCTGTGTATGTTTCAGCTGCAATGGGAACGAAAAACAACCCTGCAACATGAGAAAGAGCTATAAAGCAAGGCAAGCCAAGCACAGCCTTAAGCAATGCAACCTCTATTGTGCTCCTAAATCCATAAACTATATTTAGCATGGCACTAGTGTTGCCACCCAACAAACCATAAGCCTTGAAGCTCCCCTACTGAACTCTAAGTGGTGGTCATGTCTAGGGTGCTTCTTGAGAGGATATAAGTAGTACTGAGGCTATTCACTCTCTGTTAAAACCCTAATGCTCTTCATCCATGAGGCATTGAGTTGTTAGATTGATGCTGTAAGTCTAACAACACATTAAGGAGGTCACCTGGAGTTTCCAAATTGAAAGAAAGGGGCTAAGTAACATGTGAATTGCTAACACCTTTACAAGTTAGGGTCCTTCTTCAATTTAAAGACTGCCAGAATCTACTCCCAGGAAACACGGTCAGACAATCAGTGGCTGGGTTTGAGCTACACTGACTTCTGAGCAGTTCCATATAGGGTGACTAACTAACTGGCTCATTTGCCTCACCATATGAAGGTAGAGGGCCTCTAGCAATATTCAAAGGGCTGCACTGAGCAGATTCTCAATATCATGAATGACTGATACTCTGACCTATCTGCAAGGCCTGAGGTGAAAGGGAAAAAGAGACTTTTCGTGGAAGTCTTTCCACCCTTCTGAATTGCCTTTCCTTGTACTTTCAGCCACTCTTTGCCTCTGCTCCCCATCCTCCCCTCATAATGATCTATGGCTCTCCAAGGCTCCAATCTGCAGGACACCCACCAGTGGCTATCCTTTCCCCAGAGAGTTCCTCAATCCAAAATAATTTCTTTCTCCCTAACACCCCATAAGATGCAGATGATGGAGAAACCTAATACTCCCCAGCAATAGCTGAATTTTCAGGTGAAAATTGTAAAACCAAAATATCACACTTGAAGAAAATAACTAGGGAACAGGCTTCTCCATTTCAAATTAACTTTGCCTCCCTAATCTATCCGAATAAGAACAGTGGAGGAGATGGAGACCTCTCCATCATTTCAGACTTTTTTTCCCCAAAGGAAGAAATAACTTCCTGTCTAACCTCCTCCAGGAAGAGGAAATG
>NW_016818620.1:0-1057 GCF_001698545.2 Rhinopithecus bieti
AAAAAGAGAATTCCAGCTGGGCGCAGTGGCTCACGCCTATAATCCCAACACTGAGAGGCTGAGGTAGGCAAATTGCTTAAGCCCAGGAGCTTCAAGACCAGCTTGGCCAACATGGCGAAACCATGTCTCTACAAAAAAATTAGCTGGGCATGATGGTGTGCGTCTGTGGTCTCAGCTAGTTGGGAGGCTGAGGTGGGAGGATCACCTGTGTCCGGGAGGCGGAGGCTACAGTGAGCTGAGATCGCCACTGTACTCCAGCCAGGGCAACAGAGAGAGAACCTGTCAATAAAGAAAAAAGAGAGAGAGAATTCCAGACAGGAGTATCAGATAGTACAGACGAACGGAGGAAGGAGTGAGCTGTATATGTTCAGGGAATACAGAAGACCAGCGTGGCCACATTACTTTCATTCCTACCTTTGGAACTATCTCTTAAATCCATTACCCCCTCTTCCATTTTTCCTACCATACCGTTAATCTGGAGTCTCATCCTTCTCCCTTGGACCACTGCAATTACCTTCAACTCATTTCAGTGCCTCCAAGCTTCTCTCCCACCCTACCCAGTTAACCCCTTGGTCACCTAAAGCTTTTAACTCTGTATAGTTTCTTTGGTGAGAATGCATTTATAATTTTACAACAGATGTCACTGGCAAAATAAGATTCATTTAATAGAGGGAAGTGTTTGCTGAAAAAGTATTGCTGGACACCAAATAATATAGGCTTTGAATTTCATGACATGAAGTAAAAAATAAAAAATAAAAAAAATACAGGTTTTGTAGTCAGACCTGGATTTAAGTCCCTGCTCTGACACTTGCCAGCTGTGTGACCTAAGGAAAATCATATAACGTCCCTGGGATTGTTTCCTCATCTATTAAAAAAATAGTAATAGGCCAGGCGCGGTGGCTCATGCCTGTAATCCCAGCACTTTGGGAGACTGAGGCAGGTGGATCACCTGAGGTCAGGAGTTCAAGACCAGCCTGGCCAACATGGTGAAACCCCATAGCTACTAAAAAATACAAAAATTAGCCAGTCATGGTGGCACATGCCTGTAGTCCCAGCT
>NW_016818621.1:0-832 GCF_001698545.2 Rhinopithecus bieti
CCCTCCCCCCCTTTCTTTCTTTCTTTCTTTCTTTCTTTCTTTCTTTCTTTCTTTCTTTCTTTCTTTTCTTTTTCTTTCTTTCTTCTCTTTCTTTCTGTGACAGGGTCTTGCTCTGACATACAGGCTGGAGTGCAGTGGCACAATTACGGCTCACTCCAACCTCTGCCTCCTGAGCTCAAGTGATCCTCCCACCTCAGCCTCCTGGGTAGCTGGGACTACAGGCATGCAGCACCACACCTAGCTAATTTTTGTGATTTTTGTAGAGATGGGGTTTAACCATGTTGCCCAGGCTGATCTTGAATTCCTGGGCTCAAAAGGTCCTCTCACCTTGGCCTCCCAAAATGCTAAGATTATGGGCATGAGCCACCATACCTGGCAATGTTATTTTCATACTATGACATTTTATCCATGAACGTGGCTCATCAGACCATTTACTTAAATTTTGTTTAATATCTTTCAATAAAGTTAATTTTTTTCTTTATAAAGGTCTTCCATGTCTTACATCATGTTTATTCCTTAATTTTGGTTGCTTTTGTAACTGGTGTCTTTTAAAGTTATGCATTCGAAATGTCTATCCCTGGAGTATAGAAATTCAGTTGATTTGTATTATCCACCCTCCTCATTAAACTTTTAAAAATTACAATAACTCCAGCACTTTATAAAGTCTTTTGTGTTTTCTAAGTAAACAATTATATTCTCTGTAATAATATCAGTCTTGTTTCTTCCTTTCCAAAACTTATACATTTTACTTTTCTTCTCTTATTGTACTGGATAGGACCTGAAGTACGATGTTGGAAAGAAGTGTTGATGTAGACATTTTTGTCTGGTTTCT
>NW_016818622.1:0-343 GCF_001698545.2 Rhinopithecus bieti
GATTTTGTCTGCAGTCTCCTGACACCAACTCCTGGCCTCAAGGAAGTTCTCCAGGGCAGAGGGTAACAATATGAAATGCAAACATGTGATGTGGGGAGGTTCGATACCTCATCCTGATACCGACTCTACCTTTTGGATGCGTCGTGGTCTAATTCAAAACCATGAACTTGGGAACAGGGGATATCTCAGTAGCCTCCTTGGGAACATGCTTCACACTGAGATCAACAGAGCAGGGGGCATTGGAGGCTGCGCTTCAAAGATGAGTGGGGGCCAGGAGCGCAGGCTGATGCGTGTAATCCCAGCACTTTGGGAGGCCGAGGCAGGAGGATCACTTGAGCCCAGG
>NW_016818623.1:0-832 GCF_001698545.2 Rhinopithecus bieti
GGAAAGAAAGAAAGAAAAAGAAAAGAAAAGAAAAGACAATGTGGCATACATAGACAATACAATACTATTTAGTCTTAAAAAGAAGATGACAATATTGCAATTTGTGACAATGTGGATGAATCTGGAGGACATTATGCTAACTGAAATAAGCCAGGTACAGAAAAACAAATACTGCATATTGTTAATTATATGGGAAATAGAATAAAATTGAATCATAGAAGTAAAGAGTGGTTACCAGAGGCAGAGGCTGCAGCTTTAGGAAGAAAGGTAATGAAGAGTTTTGATCTAAGGATGCAATGTCTCAAATAGACAAGAGAAATAAACTTTGAGATTTATTGCACAACAGAGTTGGTACAGTCAATAATAAAGTATTACATATTTTGAAATAACTAAGTAAATTTCAAGTGTCTCACCATAAAAATGTTATGTAAACAAGGTGATAAATATGTTAATTAGCTTAACTATTCTACCTTGTATACGTATATCAAAACTTCATATTATATCCCATAAACACATACAATTGTGATTTGTCAATCAAAAAGAATATTAATAATAACAAAATTAAAAATAAAAAGCTAATCTTTCTAGAGTGGTCTACTACATCAGCCACTGTTTCAGATGTTTTACATTCTTATTAAGCCATCAAATTCTCACAATAACCCTATGGGGTAGGACTCTTATTACTCTTATTTTCAGGTGAAGAAACTAAGGCCTAGAGAATATAAAATAGTAGAGCTAGGATTTGAACCTAAACAATCTGGCTACAGAGCTTGAGTTGTTAAATCCTACACTACACCACGTCTTCATATTACAATTCTTACCCTCTAAGGGC
>NW_016818624.1:0-1731 GCF_001698545.2 Rhinopithecus bieti
CACCCCCCACCACTCTCTTTCTCTAGCAGAGACCGTACGATGAAGACCCCCAGGCAGTGACACATGCCCTGGTGAAACACTCCACACCTAGGAGAGAAATGGCCTCTCCTCCCTCCCCACTGTCCGAGGAGTTCCTGGACACAAAGGATACACAGGCGGAAGAGGACAGGCAGATGGACACTGAGGTGAGTCCTTTCCTCTCCAGGCCCCAGGCCTCCCCACCCCACCACGCTCCTTCCCTCTCACTCTCCCCACTGCAGGCTGCTGCATCTGAAGACCCCCAGGATGTGACCTATGCCCAGCTGCAGAGCTTGACCCTCAGACGGGAGGCAACTGAGCCTCCTCCATCCCAGGAAAGGGAACCTCCAGCTGAGTCCAGCGTCTATGCCACCCTGGCCATCCACTAGCCCAGAGGGGACCCAGACCCCACATTCCAGGGAGTCTGGAACGCATGGGAGTTGCCCCCAGTGGACACCATTG
Organism: Rhinopithecus bieti; assembly: GCF_001698545.2. Lineage (NCBI taxonomy): Eukaryota > Metazoa > Chordata > Mammalia > Primates > Cercopithecidae > Rhinopithecus > Rhinopithecus bieti. The sequence goes on from NW_016818624.1 coordinate 481, forward strand.
AACCCCAGCCAGCCTGGACCCACACCAGGAGATGCTGGGAACTTTTAGGGGTCAGTCAGTTCTGCAGTATAACTAACATCTACACATTTTTGAAATAAAACAACAGACTTGTCAATAATCATTGAAGTCACTGAGAAAACTAAAAGTCAGAAAGTGCATTGAACTGAATCACAATGTAAATATTACACATCAGACGATGAAATTGGAAAACTACAAGCCACGAATGAATGAATTAGAAAAGAAAAAAAAAGGAGGAAGTGAATGATCTTGGCTTTCCTATTAGACATTTAGGGCCGGGCGCGGTGAGTCACGCCTGTCATTCCAGCACTTTGGGAGGCCGAGGCGGGCAGATAATGAGGTCAGAAGATCGAGACCATCTTGACCAACACGGTGAAACCCTGTCTGTCCTAAAAATACAAAAATTAGCTGGGTGTGGTGGTGGGCGCGCCTGTAATCCCAGCTATTCGGGAGGCTGAGGCAGGAGAATCGCTTGAACCAGGGTGTCAGAGGTTGCAGTGAGCCCAGATCGCACCACTGCTCTCCTGCCTGGCGACAGAGGGAGACTCCGTCTCAAAAAAAAAAAAAGAAAAAAGAAAAGAAATCTAGAAGTAGAATAACAAATTATTCCCAATGAAGGCGTAAGAAAGGGAATAATAATAATAATAATAATAAGAGGAGTTGTTCATGAGGAAAAACCAAAGCTTGAAAATTCAACAAAGGCAGTGAAGCTCATTCTTGAAAACATTAATTGCACTCACGAATCCTAACTACAATGAGCAAGAGAAAGAAAGAGCAGGCACGCATTTCCACACAGGAGTGAGCGAGCAGACAGCCCTAGAGATCCTACATATGTTTTCAAAAACTAACAACAGAACAGGCGGCAAACCTATGCCAATATACTAGAAAATGCAGATTAAATAGATGAGGTATTCCAAACTGGAGTTTACGTAATGAACGTAAGAGTCAACAGAGAATCTGACCCATTTTAGATGTGTGTGTTTGTGTGTGTGTGTGTGTGTATATGTGTGTGTATGTGTGTATGTGTGTGTGTATGTGTGTGTGTATGTGTGTGTATGTGTGTGTGTATGTGTGTGTGTGTATGTGTGTGTATGTGTGTGTGTATGTGTGTGTGTGTGTGTGTGTGTGTGTGTATGTGTGTGTGTGTGTGTGTGTGTGTGTATGTGTGTGTATGTGTGTGTGTGTATGTGTGTGTGTGTGTGTGTGTGTGTATGTGTGTGTATGTGTGTGTGT
>NW_016818624.1:1983-29999 GCF_001698545.2 Rhinopithecus bieti
CCATGTTGGTCAGGCTGGTCTTGAACTCCTGACTTTGTGATTCACTCACCTTGGCCTCCCAGAGTGCTAGGATTATAGGTGTGAGCCACTGCGCTCGGCCCTAAAATCTACTTTCTTACCAATGTTCGCATATACAATCCATTGTGAGCAACTGTAGTCACCGTATGGTACAACAGATCTGCTAAACTCACTCCTCCTGTCTAACTCAAACGCCGTATCCTTCGATGCAGTTCTCTGATTCCACCCCGGCCCCCTCAGCTCCGAGGAACTACCTTTGACTCTGCTTCCATGAGTTGAACTGGGGCAATCCACACGTAAGTGAGATCAAGCAGCAGGTGTCTTCCTGTGCCTTCTTTACTCCACGTAGCATGATGTCCTCTAGGCTCATCCATGTCACAAATGAAACGATTTCCTTCTTCTAGAAGGCTGAGTAGTTTTCGCTGTGGATACACTGAGCACTTCCTTTTCTGTATCCCTTCGTCTGCTGATGGACACTTGGGCGGGTTCCATGTCTTGGTCATGGTGACTAAAGCTGTCATGAATCTGGGAGGGCGGGCATCTCTTCAACGTACTGATGTCATTTCCTTTAGATACGCACCCAGCAGTGAAATTGTTGCAACATAGGGCAGTTCTGATCGTTAACTTCTGAAAAACATCTATAGTGTTTCCGCCGTCATTGTACTCATTTACATTACCACTAGCAGAGTGCAAGTATTCCATTTTTTCCACATTCTCGCCAATACGTGCTACTCTACTCTTTTTCATAGTAACCATCCTAACAGATGTGAGGTTACAGCTCCTTGAAGTTTATATGTATGTAAGTATGTACATGTATGTATATATACAAATGTATGTATTCATACATATACATCCACACATACATACGTACATATGTGCAGATACGTATGTACATATATATGCATGTGTATGTGTATGTATATATGTATACATATGTATACACGTGTATGTGTAAAAAGTGAAATTTTGCAGTGAGCTATCACTTCACAGCTGTTAGATTGCCTATTCTCAAAATGGTGAATGATCAGTGTTGGTGAGCATGGGGAGAAAAGAAAATCCTTACACACCATTGGTGGACATGTAAACTAATACAGCCATTTTAGAAAACATTATGGAAGCTCCTCAAAAAACTAAACGTGCAACCACCGTATAATCCAGCAAGCCCACTGCTGGGTGTCTACCCAGAGGAAATGAAATCGGCCAGAGAAGAGATGTTCACACTCCTGAGTTCATTGCAGCACTTTTCACAATTGCCAAGTTTCACAAACAATTCTTTATTCTTGAATAAGGTTTCATTTCTCCAGCCTGGGTGACGAAACGAGTCTCTGTCTCACAAAAACAAAAACAAAACCCCACAATTCAGCCTAGGATACGTGTATTCAATTGACATTTGATCCTTTTCTTAGGATTGCTTTGGTATTCATCCTCTTTTTGGGTTCCATATGAATTTTAGTGTCTCACGTGTCCGTGTGAAGAGATCACCAAACAGGCTTTGTGTGAGCAACACGGCTGTGTATTTCACCTGGGTGCAGGCGGGCTGAGTCCGAAAGAGTCAGCAAAGTGTGGTGGGATTGTCATTGGCTCTTACAGGTTTTGGGATAGGCGGTGGAGTTAGGAGCAATGTTTTGCAGGCAGCGGGTGGATCTCACAAAGTACATTCTCAAGGGTGGGGAGAATTACAAAGAACCTTCTTAAGGGTGGGGGAGGTTATAAAGAACCTTCTTAAGGGTGGGGAAGATTACAAAGTACATCCATCTGTTAGGGTGAGGCAGAAACAAATCACAATGGTGGAATGTCATGAATTAAGCTATTTTCACTTTTGTGGCTCTTCAGTTACTTCAGGCCATCTGGATGTCTACGTGCAGGTCACAGGGGATGTGATGGCTTAGCTTGGACTCAGAGGCCTGACATTTAGGATTATTTTTTCTAATTCTGTGCAAAATGATACTGGTATTTTGATGGGAATTGCACTGAACCTGAAGATTGCTTTTGGCAGTATGATCATTTCACAATACTGATTCTTCCAATCCATGAGCATGGGATATATTTCTGTTTTGCTGTGCCATCTGCAATTTCTTTCAGCAGCGTTTTACTGTTCTTCTTGTAGAGATCTTTCATCTCCTTGGTTAGGTATCTTCTTAGGTATTTTTAATTTTTTGCAACTGATGTACAAGGGATTGAGTTTTGCAGCAACTTGGATGAGCTGGAGACCATTACTCATGATACCACTTCCAGCTAATTTTTGTATTTTTTGTAGAGATGAGGTTTTGCTGCGTGGCCCAGGCTGGTCTTGAACTCCTGGGCCCAAGAGACCCGCCCGCCTTGACCTCCCAAACTGCTGGGACTGCAGGCATGAGCCACGGTGCCCGGCCCATCATAGCACTTTTGATCATGAGGATCATTCCTCCTTCTTGTCATTCTTGGGCACATGCTTCCCACATGCCTCCTCTTCCAGAGAGGGTTTCTACCAGGCTGTGCTGGGAGCTAAGGCTGGAAAAGGGGAGATGGTTCCACCTGCCAGTGCCACATGAGTCTGCTCAGGGCTGTCACCAGCAGGGGAGGGTCCAATGTGAGTCTCAGGCTCGCATGTGGGACAGACGCCCATGTGTGATAACGCTGCGGTGAATCTGTTTCGCACACATGGAGGAGGCGGCTCAGGGGTGACCGTGGACCTGAGTCAATGGGCAGAGATATCCCAGTGCCATCCACAAACACAGGGGAGGAGGAGCCACAACTCCCCACTTCCATCCAAAACCATGACCCCTCCCTGAGTGTGAGGGCCCGGGGGTTCTCCTCTGTCTCATACAGAGGCGGAAACCTCCCCCTTAGTGACCGCCTGACATTGCGAGTCACCAGCAGCCGCTCGGCTCTGAGCTCTTCTGCTCCTTAAGGTTTCCTGCCTATGACAGGAAGTTTCATTTCTCATTGTCTTCGTAGGACTGTGGCTGCATATTTCAGACACATTGTAACTAGGTTTTCCCAGTGTTGGGAGCAGATGTGGGCTGTTGAGCACGTCAGTCACTCACTGTGACTGTGCAGTCCATCACCAGGATCCACGCATGTGTCCACCCCTCAAGTCTTAACCCGGTCTGGAAATGTGCCATGACTGAGACCCTCCCATGACCCAGGCACAACTGGCCCCCAAAAACCTCAGGAGGGGGGTTCATGACAACACGCTCCAAATGAGGAAACCGAGGCTCAGAGATGGGACTTACTGCCCAAGGTCATGCAGGCAGGGGTGAAGGTCAGCAATTCAGAAAAAATTAACTCTCTATCCCACTCCGAAATCAGAACTCAAGACTAAGTACTTGTTTCCAAACCCTTGAAGGCAGACCGAGATGCAGGGGAATGCCAAGGAAGCGGAGTTGGGGGTGGGAGGGACACCGAGGAGGCAGGAATGACTCAGAGGTTACTTTAAGGCAAGGGGAGGCGAACACTGTTAAAAAATAAGAAAAAAAAAAGGAGGGAAGTCTAAGAAGGAAACTGGAAGGTATAAAACCCACACTCCAAAGACAAAAGAAGAGTCAGCATTTCTTTATTTCTCCTTTTTTCTCATTGCCAATTGCAGCTCAACTTGAAGTTCACAGCCAGATGTGCGACGCGCCTCTGCTGATCTGAGTCTGCCCTGCAGCAAGGACCTGCAGCTTCCCTGAAGCATCCCCAGGGCTGGGCCGCCATGGTAAGGATCCCACAACGCTGTGTTGATGGACGGGCTGAAGGAAGGAAGGAGACCCCACGGGGAGGCTCTGAGAAGAAGAACAAGCCCCCAGTGACCCTCACTGGGACAGGACAGACTCAGAAAGGCACTGGGTCTATTGGCTCCTATGTCCTGACCCTTGGTGAGATGAGGACAGATGGGGCAAATAGCGGAAAAGGGTCAGGGAGAAAACATTTCTGCATGAAGTATCTGAAGAGAGCCTGGTGCCTGCCCCAGCCCCAGCCTTGGGGAAATGGAAGCCAGGCTCCCAGAGAGGGCAGTTCCCCTTCCTGTGGGGCTGCTGATGGGACAGCCTCGTGATGGAGAACCCAGGCTCCCAGTAGATTTACTCCATCCAGGAACTGTGGCCTCGTCCATTTGCACAGCCAGGGGCTGTGGGAGGAGACGCCATGACTCCCACACTCACGCTCCTGATCCGTCTTGATGAAAGCGAAAGAGGGAGAGGCGAGACTGTAGCCTAGGAGGAATCCCACCTCACAACTTGGTCCTGATTGAATAGGAGACCCCAGAGGTTCGCAGAGATCCCAGGGTGGGGAGGATCTGCCCAGGGTTCAGGAGGTGAATCTCTCACAGGAAGCTCCGGGACCGCTCCCTAGTGCCGCTCCTGTGCCTCAGTGGGATTTGGAGAGGATGCCTTAGATTAGAGGCTGTTGTGTTTTTCAGCAACAAAACCATACGAAAAACACCTGGACATTTCACGTCAGTGGATAAAGCATATCTTGTGCCAAATCAGGACCTACCTGTGGTGAATTTTAGGGCTCACACTATAGTTACTCACCTTTGAGGAAAGCATCCCAGGTTGGTGCCTATCTCTGTGATAAACGTCTCCCTTCCTGGCTACAGGTAACAGATTAAAGTAACACTGGCTGAAAAGATTCTATATTCACCTGATGATTATACTGAAAAATAGCCATAAAATTGTTCCCTCCAAATCCAATTCCCCTTTTGACTTTTGACAGTTCTCTAAAGAAGACATACAAATGGCCAACAAACATATGAAAAATATGTATATTACACACACACACACATACACATACACACACACCATGGAATACTTTGGCCATAAAAAGGAACAAAATAATGACATTCCCAGCAACCTGGAGGCACTTGGAGACCATTATTCTAAGTGAAATAACTCAGGAATGGAAAACCATCATTGTATGTTCTCGTAAGTGGGAGCTATGCTTTGAGGATGTAAAGGCACAAGAATGATATAATGGTCTCTGGGGACCCAGGGGGACCAATGGGAGGGGGTGAGGGATGAAAGACCACACATTGGGTACAGTGTGCACTGCTCAGCTGATGGGTGCACCAAAATCTCAAAAACCACCACTAAAGAACGTATACATACAATGAAACGCCACCTGTTCCCCCAAAACTATTGAAACTTAAAAAATTAAATAAATAAAAATAAATTCACCACATTAACAACGACAACGGCAAAAATCCAATTCCACGTAGTGTAATGTTTTCACGGTCTATGCATGTTGTAACATGTCATTGGTCTTTGTTCCCTTACGTGATGGAAGAATATTCCATTCTACGGCTATATCACATTTTGTTTATGCATCCACCAATTGATGGACATTTGAGTTGTTTTCACTATTTAGCTGTTATGAATAATGTCACAAAAGGTCATATATTTTGGGTTTTTTTATTTTTTATTATTTTTATTATTTTTTTATTTTTTAAAAGTTACAATCATTTATTTTATTTTATTTGTCTGAGACAGAGTCTCACTCTGTCGCCCAGGCTAGAGTGCAGTGGTGCGATCTTGGCTCACTGCAACCTCTGCCTCCTGGATTCAAGCAATTATCATGCCTCAGCTTCCCAAGTAGCTGGAATTACAGGTGTGCACCATCACACCAGTTACCCGGTTGTTTCCAGTGACCCAGCTGCTGTCACTTGTCTGTTTCAAGACACCCAGCTCCAGCCTCCTGGCTGTTTGTTGAGTCTCAGCTGTAGTCATCCCAGCTGATTCCATCAACAATGTCGCATCCCCCTGCAGTTTCCAAATGTCTTCTGTAAATCCCCAGAGCTGCCCCGGCAATCGTCTACTCAGCTGATCCTGAATGTCCTCCTAGAGTTTAGCTGTTGATCTTGAGAATGAGCCGTGCATATGGATCTGAGATCTGAGACCAGTCCTCTGGGTCATGCTTTACTTCCTGCACCAATAAATACTTTAAAGACCTCACATCTGGCAGTCCTGTGTCATGCTCTGGGGTGTACAGATCACTTGGACCCAGTCTCTGCCTTCATGTCGTTCAAGGCTACATGGGGTTAACAAGAGCTACAAAGGAGGTGTCAGTGTTTTTTTAAGTATTTCATTGGCAGTGATTGTATATATTTGAGATGCACAAGGTGATAATCTGATATACATTGTGAAATAATAGCCACGGTCAAATTAATCAGCACATCCATCCCCACCCATGCTGTACATAAGATCCCCTGAACTTGCTCATCTTAGGCCTCCAGGATGGAGCATATGCATCCGGGATGAATTAAGGTGTCTGAGGGGAGGCATGGATGGGTGAAGACAGACAGCTCATCCCACTTATGCACATAACACACATGCACATGTACTCACACATTCACGTACGCACACGCATGCACAAGCATGAACGCACTCACACATGTCAGGAGACCTCTGAGTCCTCTGTGCACTGGGACTTGTTGGTTTTCTCCACTCCTCTTATAAAGTTAGATGCTCTCACTACTCAGATTAAAATGGAAAATGACTTGAGAACCACTAGGGGGAGAGAGTGTCTCATCTGACTTAATTTTTGTGCACATTTTAAATAAAAAATAGCACACTTACCATGGGCATGCCTTTGACTGGATTGCAAAGGTAGACATATCAAAGCATCTCATGATACCCAATAAATGTATACAATTATTATTTTTCAATTTAATTTTAAATAAAAAATAGCACACTTACCATGGGCATGCCTTTGGCCGGATTGCAAAGGTAAACATATATCAAAGCATCTCATGATACCCAATAAATATGTATGATTATATACAATTATTTTTTCAATTAAAATACCATAATAAAATAACAGAAAAGAAACCTGCATACTGGTAACAGAGTGGATTTTTAAACGTCATTTTATACAAGAAAAAGAATATTTAAAAAAAAACTCAACAATAACTCAATCAGCTCATCCTATGGAGCAGGTACTAGTTGAATACTATGCAAGCATCAACACATTCAGTAGTCTTACATATGCCCCATAGCTTGTTCTATCTTTTTCCCCACTTGTGGGGGTTTTGATAGTTGTTGAGGATGTCTAATCCAATTATACATTCCAGAGCTAGGAATAAAGCCACAGGATGCCTTTGGTGGCCAAGAAAATTCAATAGGAGACAAATCTGAGCTAAAGCTTCATTGACTACCTGACCTCTATAAGCTTCTAATCTCACTGGAGGGTCACCATGATGTTTTGGGTCTTCTGAAGTTAGTGTTAGCTCAGAGCCAGTGTCTAGCTGTACCCAAAATATCTGATTATTTCCTTTACCCAGTGCACAGTTACCATGATAAAGGCCATAGGTCCATTTAAGGAAAGTCGAGAGAAATATAATTGTATAACTTTTTGTAGTATATACCGGGGCGGTGCCTTCAAGGGTACCTGGTCTTCCCTTTAATTCAAGGGGTTCTGGGTCTATAACCTGGCCAAATTCCAGTAATTGATTAAGAAACTGTGACTCTCTAGTTTATGATTCTAATGATTCTAATTATATTCTTACTCTTCACCAAGAAATTTCTGCTTATACAAATCAAGTAAGAATTAAGTAAGCTTCCTATCTATTTCACGTCTTAGAACGCTGCGGTCAACTGGACAGCAGGAAAGGGCTGCATGAGACAGTCTATTTGGATTACTGCTTTGACTCTGCTGTCCATTATGATCACCACACCCAGTTCTGTGATAACCACACCCAATTCAACACATTAGATTCTCGCCTTTGTCCACTGACTTCTGACACTGAGTCCTGCCACTCTGGGATCCAACTACACCCTTTACATTTAGGTTCTCCGTTCAGTGGCAGCAGTTCCCACTGGAAGTTCTGACCACTCCTAATACACCCTCTGTCCTTTCCCACCTTGTCTGTACCCTGGAGGCTGACTCTATGGATTGCATCACCAACATCTTCTTGCGTCTAGTTTCTGGTTGAGTTCAGCCATGGGAGGCACCGTCAAGAGAGCAGAGGGTGAGAGGAGAGAGAGGCTGGGAAATCTATTCCCACACATATACCCTGCCAGGCAAAAGACTGTGCTCCTCTACCCATGACATCAGCTTCCACGAGGCACTTCCCATCTCCCAGCTCCGTCCTCAGGGTGACTTTCCAGAGACCCAGTTACATTCGGCTGTTACTAAAGAGTCAGTTACAGTCATCTAGCTGTTTCCAGTGACCACCTCCAACCCCCCATAGCTGCCTGGCTGTTTGCAGAGATCCACCTGGCTGCTTCTAGAGACCCGATTACATCCACCTGGCTGTTTCCAGAGACCCAGCTACATCCACCTGGCTGTTTCTAGAGACCCGGCTACATCCACCCAACTGATTTCATTATCATTGACGCAGTCCCCAGCTGCTCCTATGTCTCCTGGAAATCCCCAATTGCCCCAGAGACTTTGTTGTAATTTTCTGCTCAGCTGACTCTAGGGATCTTCCTGGAACTTAATTGCTGACCTTAAGAATGGGCCGTATTTATGCAACTGAAAGCAGGGCCCAAGTGCTTCCTTTGAACATCAACAAATAATCCTAAAGACCTAACGTCTGGCAACCCTATGCCAGGTCGTAGGGTGCACAGGTCACCTGCATCCAGTTTTTACCTTCACAGTTGCTCAAAGCTGAAAAGGGAAAAAGAAGAGCTACAAATAAGTTCAGTGTTTTCCTTTTTATCCTTTTAAAAAATCATTATTTTATTCTTAAAATGATTTAATCAACCAAGATTGTATACACTGAGGTGTGCAACATGATGATTTGATATATGTATACATTGTGTAATGATTTCCACAATCAAATTAGTTAGCACACTCAGCACAACCGATGCCGTAAATAGATCCCCTGGACTTGTACATGTTATGCCTTAAGGTTGGTGCCAGAGTTCTGTTTATTTACTTTTATCCATATACGATAGTTGTATATAGGTTTGGGTACTTATGATGTTTCGGTACTCGTATACAATGGGGTAACAATAAAATCAGGGCAATTAGGGTATCCATCACCTCAAATATTTATCTTTTCTTTGTGTTGGGGAGCATTACAATTCTTTTATTTTAGTTGTTTTGAAATATACAATGTATTATTGTTAACTGTACTTTCCCTACTGTGCTGTCAAATACTCAAAGTTATTTCTCCTATCCAGCTGTATTTCTCTACTCCATAACTAACATCTCCTTATCCCCCACCCTTTCCAGCTCTAGTAACCACCAGTCTACATCTTTTTTTTTTTTGAGACAGTCTTGCTATGTCACCCAGGATGGAGTGCAGTGGCGCAATCTTGCCTCCCTGCAAGCTTTGCCTCCCTGATTCAAGCAATTTGCCTGCCTCAGCCTCCTGAGTAGCTGGGATTACAGGTGCGTGCCACCATGACTGGCTAAAGACGGGGTTTCACCATGTTGGCCAGGATGGTCTCGAACTCCTGACCTCAAGTGATCCATCTGCCTCAGCCTCTCAAAGTGCTGAGATTACAGGCATGAGCCACTGCGCCTGGCCTTTTTCTCTTTTTTCTTTTGAGACAAGGTATTGCTCTGTTGCCCAGGCTGGAATGCAGTGACACAACCATGGCTCACTGCAGCCTCGACCCTCCAGGCTTCAAGTGATCCTCCTGCCTCAGACTCACGAGTAGCTGGGACCACAGTGCACACCACCACGCCTGACTGATTTTTGTATGTTTTGTAGAGTAGGGGTTTTGCCACACTGGCCAGGCTAGTCTCGAACTCTTGACCTCAAGTGACCCACTTGCCTTGGCCTCCCAAATCACTGGGATTACAGGCATGAGCCATCACACCCGGTCAGCCAGTCTACTCTCTCTGTTTAGGAATCCACTTCTTTTTTTTTTTTTTTTTTGAGACGGAGTCTCGCTCTGTCGCCCAGGCTGGAGTGCAGTGGCCGGATCTCAGCTCACTGCAAGCTCTGCCTCCCGGGTTCATGCCATTCTCCTGCCTCAGCCTCCCGAGTAGCTGGGACTACAGGCGCCCGCCACCTCGCCCAGCTAGTTTTTTTTGTATTTTTTTAGTAGAGACGGGGTTTCACCGTGTTAGCCAGGATGGTCTCGGTCTCCTGACCTCGTGATCCGCCTGTCTCGGCCTCCCAAAGTGCTGGGATTACAGGCGTGAGCCACCGCGCCCGGCCAGGAATCCACTTCTTTAGCTCCCACGTATGTGTGAGAACATTCGAGACTTGTCTTTCTGTTCCTGGCTTGTTTCACTGACCATAATGACCTCCAGTTCCAACCATGCTGCTGTAAATGTCAGGATTTCATTCTTTTATGAGGATGACCCCTCTTCCATTGTGTATCTATACCACATTTTTCCTTACCCTTTCATCCACTGATGGACACTTCAGTTGATTCCGTGCGCTGGCTTGTGAAGAGTGCCACAATAAACACAGGGGTGCAGGGACTCTTGTGATGTCCCGAGACTTTTTCCTTTGCATGGATATCCAGGAGTGAAATCACTGGGTTTTATGATCATTGCAGTTTCGGTATCTTGAGGAATCTCCATGTTTTCCGTAATGGCTGTACTAATTTATATTCCCACCAACAGTGTGTAAGAGTTACTTTGTCACCACATCCTCACCAGCATGTTTTTATTTTTATTTATTTATTTATTTATTTATTTAGATGGAGTCTCACTCTGTCGCCCAGGCTGGAGTGCAGTGGCGCTGTCTCGGCTCACTGCAGCCTCCATCTCCTGAGTGCAAGCGATTCTCCTCCCTCAGCCTCCTGAGTAGCAAGGAGCCTGCTGATTACAGGTGAGCGCCACCACACCCGGCTAATTTTTGTCTTTTTAGTTGAGACAGGGTTTCACCATGTTGGTCAGGCTGGTCTCAACCTCCGACCTCATGATCTGCCACCTCGGCTCCAGTGCTGGGATTCAAGGCCGTGAACCACCATGCCCAGGCCAGATTTTTTATATGTTTCTGATAATAGCCTTTTTTTTTTTTTTTTTTTGAGACAGAGTCTCGCGTCTGTCACCAAGCTGGGTTGCAGTGGTCCGGATCTCAGCTCACTGCAAGCCGCCTCCCGGGTTCAGCCATTCTCCCTGCTCAGCTCCGATTAGCTGGGATCTACAGGCGCCGCCTCGCCCGGCTAGTTTTTGTTACTTTTGTAGAGATGGTGTTTCACATGTTAGCCGGATGTCTCGATTCTCTGACTCGTGATCCGCCCGCCTCGCCTCCAAAGTGCTGGGATTACAGCTGAGCCCGCGCCCGGCGATAATAGGCACTTTAACCGAAGCAAGATGCATACTCCATGTGTTTCTGATTGTATGCCAGTGGATGATGTGGGTTTCTTGTTTGTTTGTTTGTGTTTTGAGTGAAGTCCTCACTCTTGTTACAGCTGAATGCAGTCGTGGTCTTGGCTCTCCTGCAAACCTCTGCCTACTGGGCAAGTGAGTCCTCCTGCTCAGCCTCCATCAGTAGATGGGTACTCAGGTGTTGCGCCAGGTCAGCTTTTTTTTTTTTTTTGTATTTTTGGTAGAGATGAGTTTCACCATGTTGACAGGCTGGTCTCAACTCCTGAGTTCAAGTGATTCGCTGGCCTTGGGCTCCAAGTGCTGGATTTATAGGAGAGCAACCACCTGCCGACGATTAGTGTTTGCAATTTTTATATAGCTGTTGGCATTGTGATGGTTTCTTTTTGAGGAAAGACTATTCGTCCTTTACACATTGTTATTGAATTATTTGGGAAGTTTGTTGAGTGTGTTTTTAGGCCTAATTGGTTGATGTTTTATTGACGAAGGTGTTGAATTGCAAATGCTTTTAACATTTTTGTGATGATATATGCTTTTTTTTTGTTTTTGAGTAGATGTCACTCTTCATGAGGCTGAAGTGCATGGTGGTGCGATCTCGGCTCAACCAAAAACTGCTCCCAGGTTCAAGCGATTCTCCTACCTCAGCTCAAGTAGCTGCGGTCCGCCACCCCCCAGGTTAATATATTACCACCACACCTATATACACTAATATGTTACACATTACTATACAAATATATTACCACATAACATATATTACATTCTATATTATATATCTAATATATATATATTTTTTTTTTTTTTGAGACAGAATCTCTACTGGTGCTCACCCAGGCTGAGTGTAAAGCTGGCGCATCCGGCCATGCAGCTCTGCCTCGGGTTCATGCCATTCTCCTGGCTCAGCCTCCTGAGTAGCTGGACTAAGGCCCACCCCACACCTGGCTAATTTTTTGTATTTTAGTAGCCAGATGGGTTTTACCATGTTAACCAGGATGGTTCGATCTCTACTCATGATCCCCTCTCGGCCTCAAAGTGCTGGCCATTCAGGGTGAGCACCGCACCCTGGCCAAATTTTGTATTTTTAAAAGAGTGGGGTTTCACCATGTTGGCCAGGCTGGTCTCCAACTCCTGACCTAAGGTGACCCACCCGCCACAGTCCCCTAAAGTGCTGGGATTGTGGGAGTGAGCCACTGAACCTGGCCATGATCATATGTTTTTTGTCTTCCCTTCTGTCGACATGAGGTACCATATCTATTGATTTGAGAATGTTGAAATATCCTCCCTTCTGGTTGCTGTGTGGAGTGTGACCTCTCCTACCCTCCATGGCCTTCCAATCCCACTGTCCCCTGGCCAACCACTCCCAAACTACACAGTAGTCTCTTGTGCATGGAGAAGCCGCAGTCAATCCTGGTGGTGACTGGCGGGTGATGTTTCAGGCATGGCACACTCAGAGAAGGTCCCAAGGAGAGACCAAGAGGTAAACTTAAGTAGAGCTGCGCCCCATCCTTGGCATCTGTAGAACCCTGGATAAAATCAAATATGCTGACCCAAATGTCCATCAATGATAGACTGGATAAAGAAAATGTGGCATGTATATGCCCTGGAATACTACGCAACCATAAAAAAAGATGAGTTCAGCCTGGCGCGGTGGCTCACGCCTGTAATCCTGGCACTTTGGGAGGCCAAGGCGGGTGGATCATGAGGTCAAGAGATCGAGACTATCCTGGCCAACATGGTGAAATCCTGTCTCTATTAAAAATACAAAAATTAGCTGAGCATGGTGGCAGACACCTGTAGTCCCAGCTACTCAGGAGGCTGATGCAGGAGAATGGAGTGAACCCGAGAGGAGGCGGAAGTTGCAGTGAGCCGAGATCGTGCCACTGCACTCCAGCCTGGGAGACAGAGTGAGACTCTGTCTCAAAAAAAAAAAAAAAAAGGATGAGTTCATATCCTTTGCAGGGACATGGATGAAGCTGGAAACCATCATTCTTAGCAAACTAACACAAGAACAGAAAACCAAACACTGCATGTTCTTACTCATAAGTGGGAGTTGAACAATGAGAACACATGGACACAGGGAGGGGAACATCACACACTAGGATCTGTTGAGGGATGAAGGGCTAGGTGAGGGACACCATTAGGAGAAATACCTAATGTAGGTGACGGGTTGATGGATGCAGCAAACCACCATGGCACGTGTATACCTATGTTACAAACCTGCACCTTCAGCACATGTACCCCAGAACTTAAAGTATAGTTTTAAAAAAACAAATACGCAGTTATGATCATGAGAAAGGTTGTATGGATTTTGGGGCATGAGCTGTGTGACATCTGTGCTGAGGATGTAGATGATGAAGCAATATTGTTGGTGCAGGAAGTAATGACAGGGGCTGGAAAACCCTTGGAAGAGCCGCCTCCCCCATAAGCCTGCCCTGCTTTCTTCTTGCCTTGCTCTCTCCTCCGTCTCTGGCTTCTCTCCTTCCCTGGCCCCCATGTTGTGATGCCACATCCCACTTGAAGGATGTCTATGCACAACTCTACCCAGCCTCAAGATCTATTCAACGCGGTATCCTGCAAATTTTTCCTGTAGAATGTCCACCTAGCCTGATGCACGTTGCTGAGCCTTGAGACTGCAGCTCTCAGTGAAGAGACTCAGGCAGTGTGGTTGAGTAACCGAATCAAGGGACTGAAATTTATGTCTAGGCTGGGAAATGCAAATCCAGGATGATATCCCAACAGGCTGTCTGGATTCTGTAGTTCCCTCTCTCTTCCCTTGGTGTTTCCTGTTGTAGCTCCTTCCAGAGCACCAACACCTGAACAAACACTCTCTGCACATCCTCCTGCAAGTGACAGCTCCTCTGCCAGCCTCTGTGTCTTCCTGCGTAACTGGTAGCAATTATGGCTCTTTCAGGGTGGTGGTGCAAATTATACAAGATTGTGAATTCCAAGACAAGAGACACAAATTTGTTGTTATTATTGGTTTGTTTCCATTTTAATGCCAGTTGTTGAAGACAGGACACAACAAGTAGAATATCGTACACTGTGGAGAGTTTCACAAATTGCTTCAGCTAATTTGGGGAGGAGTTTGGAATTTTAAGGGGAAGTGATGGGCAGTTATGACCAGGCAGCCTTACCACAGAGATTACTCAGAAAACAGAGCACATCTGCCCCATGACACAGGCAAACGAATTGGGAGAGAAGCATTGTTCCCCTCGGCCACATACTGTCAAATACAAACATTCATCCTCGGATGAATGAATACACTTTTTTTAAAGAGGCTTCACTCTGTCGTCCAGGCTGGAGTGCAATGGCACAATCTCGGCTCACTGCAGCCTCCACCTCCTGAGTTGAAACAGTTCTCCTGCCTCAGCCTCCCAAGTGGCTGGAACTACAGGCATCTGCCACCACACCTGGCTAATTTTTGTTTTTTGTCTTTGTTTTTTGAGACGGAGTCCCACTTTGTCATGCAGGCTGGAGTGCAGTGGCGCGATCTCAGCTCACTGCAATCTCTGTGCCCTGGGTACAAGCAATTCTCCTGCCTCAGCCTCCTGAGTAGCTAAGACTACAGGTGCCCACCACCACACTGGCTAATATTTGTATTTTAGTAGCGATGGGGTTTCAACATGTTGGCCAGGCTGGTCTTGAACTCCTGAACTCAGATGATCGGCTCGCCTCGGCCTCACAAAGTTCTGGGATTACAGGCGTGAGCCGCCGCTCCCGGCCAAAATGAATACATACTTTGTGTTGCATTTATAAAACAGATCATTATACAGTAGTGAAAAATGCATAAACTAGGTCTACCAACAAAAATAGAGACGAATCCTGAAAATATAACGCCACGTGAAAGAAGGAGGCAAAAAAGAATGCATGTGAAATGACTGCCTTTTTTGGAAAGAGACAGCATATTTCATTTAGGAAGTAATAGAAAGATGCGAAAATTATGAATAAAGAAACAACATGACTCACTTGAAAATAATGGTGATTGTCGCACACACAGATTATGAAAGGTGATTGTCGCACACACAGATTATTGTTCTGGAACAACAGCCATGTCCTCTCTGACTTTCCTTTGGTTCTACCTATCTTCTGTTTTGATTATTATTAATGGGTCATTTTGTTTAATGCTTATTCTTTAGGTTTTTGAGCTTCACAACAAACAGTGAAAAAATAGAAAGGTTTTGGAAGAACCTCAGGTGATAACAGTTGGATCCATTGGAAGCCATATGGGAAATAGCAGGTTTTCTGAAACCTCAACCCAGGCCGGTCCAGAGAGGGAACAAGTGCCTTGGCTGGACTGTTTTTTGTTTGTTTGTTTTTGGCTGTTGTTGTTTGTTTTTTGTTTTTGTTTTGTTTTGTTTTGTTTTTCAGATGGAGTTTTGCTCTTGTTGCCCAGGCTGGAGTGCAGTGGCTCAATCTCAGCTCACCGCAACCTCCACCTCCTGGGTTGAAGTGATTCTTCTGCCTCAGCCTCCTGAGTAGCTAGCATTACAGACATGAGCCACCACACTTGGCTAATTTTTATACTTTTAGTAAAGATGGGGTTTCACACCATGTCGACCAGGCTGGTCTTGAACTCCTGACCTCAGGTGATCCACCCACCTTGGCCTCCCAGAGTGCTGGGATTACAGGCATGAGCCACCGCACCTGGCCTGGTTGGACTCTTGACACCACATGGTGTGGGCTTGCATGAGGTGGACTTCTGACTTTAAATCCTCCTAGGAGTTGTCAGCACCGCTCAATGGCGACGCACTTCATCTCTGTAATCTGAGGCTGTGCATTAAATGCAATATCCATAGGTTACTCCCTGCGGAACTCTAAGAAAGGTTCTTAAACTGTGCGTCTCACAGTCAACACCCATAGCACTGGAATGGAAGGAGTGCTCATCTTCAAAAGTTGCTGCCAGGTACTAGTGGGTAGTGTACCTACCTCACTAACCACGGGGCTCAGTAACATTTTCTGCAAAGGACAGGATAGTAAGTAGTGTATGCTTTGAAGGCAACAGGAGCTCTGTCGCAGCTACTGAACTCTAGCGCAGTAGGGCGAAAGCAACCACTGACAATTGGTAAATGAATGAACATTGCTATGGCCCAATAACATTTTATTTATGGAAATGGGTGAGGAACCAGTTTTGACAGTGGGGTCACAGTACGCTGACTCCTGACTTAAAAGATCTGAGCCTGGCATCGTTTTCTGTGTTCAAGATACATGACTTACCTAAAATTAGCACCATCATGCAATTACTTTTGTCACCATCATCCTCATCATCATTATCATCACCATCATTATTCTTATTATCATCCCCAACATTGGCCTCCTCCTCCCCATCATTACTGTCTTCATCAAAACCATCATTGTGTCTTCACTATGATATGGCACAATGCATCTTTCCTCCAATATGGAAAATATGAGTCTACCATATTTTCTTCTCTCCATAACGAGAGTAAATTCCAACCCAGAAATGTCTTGAAGGGAGAGGAAAATTCTCTCTTCTGCCTTCCACGTTCTGGAATTATTTATTAAAATGGGAGATAAAAATGCAGACAGAATCCTTAGATATTGTAACCTATTGAAAAGACTGCAATAAAACACTACTAAAGAAATACATTTATATCTATTTGTAATGTTCTGTGGGGGTAGGACAAGAAGGGACCCCACGGGGTTCTGAGTGTTTCCTGCTGTTTTTGCATTTTTGACAATTAAGCAGAGCCAGTCCTGTTAGAGGCAGCACAGGAAGCTCCAGGACCAGAGAGAGACCTCATTGCTGGGGATGTGGGTGCTCAGAGAGCCTCTTGGAGGGAGTGGCACCTAAGCTAGAGCTTGGAAAAATAAGTAAGAAATTTCCAGTAGATGGAGGTGAGGAAAATGCTGAAAGGCATTGGAAGCAGATACTCGGATTAATAGGTAACCTCATGGGTAAGAGAAATGCAAACATTTCCATGGTCACAGTAGGTGGGACAAAGGAGAGAGTGACAAGAATTGAGATGGCAAAGACTCAGATGAATGTAGTAACCTCATGGGTAAGACGAACGCAAACATTTCCATGGTCCCAGTAGATGGAACAAACGAAGTGTGACGAGAATTGAGGTAGAGATGGCAAAAGGAGCCTGAAAATGAAGGCCCTTGGTAACATACTGAGACACTCAGAGAAGCCTGTCCACAGATGGTAGCCCAGGCTCAAACGGAGAAACCCAAAACGGAAAGACAAGAGCATTGTTCACAGCCTCAAATTCAAAGCTGAGCATAAGGGATCCTTTGATATTTCCAACATGGTGGATGACTCTCAGCTTATGTGCTGCCAAAGGTCCAGAATCTTGTCTGATTTCAGGGTCCATGGGAGAGGCGGCCAGGCCAGGAGACAGAGAGAGTGGGGGGTAGTGTCTGAGGTAAAGCCAGTCACGGTAGTCCCCACTGTCTTTGAAGCCATGCTGGGAATTGGAAAATCTTCACACTTAACCCTGAAAATGTGAGTAAAGTCTCTGAATCCAACAGAGAAATCTAAACCTGATATAAAAGTCTCAGAGATGTACTTAAGGATCCTTGGGATTTTCCAGTGGTTTCTGCTGTTGGATTGTGATATCACAGAAGTGGGGATAGAGAGGGAGGCATTGGAGCAAGAGAAGCATATCCGTAATGGAGATATGGAAATATATTATCTACATATATATCTACAAGATATGGTGGAAGAGAGAGAGAGAGAGAGAGAGAGAGAGAGAGAGAGACTTATTAACCAAGTGTGGACTGAGCTTCTATCATCCCACATCCTGGCAAACTATCATAAAATCCATAAAATGGATCCTCCCTCTCCCCTCTTCTTGTCTATACGACCCAGGAACCAAGTCTTGGGAGGATTCTGGATCCCATCCTAGAGATGAACAGCAGCAATGTTCCTTCCCAGACACCTGCCCAGGAGTGGGAGAAACTTTACTCTTTGAAGACTTGTATCTGGCTTGCCAAATACTACTCCAGACATTCTAGTGGTGTGGGACTGTATTTCCTGGCAACGAAAAGCAGAAGGCAGGTGTGGTGGTGATAAACTTAAGGAAATAGCCACAACCTGAAATGTACAACAGTGAAATGGAGACTATGGAATGAAACCTGGAGATGCTCCGTGCTTGGGAAACCCTGGGTCTGTGGATTATAGGAGTGACACAGGGTAAGAGCAGACAAACTGATGGCAAGTGTTTTCATAGCAGCTTGAACTCCATTGCTCTCCCACACCCAAAAGACAACCAGAACATTAGGTATTTCTCCTAATGCTATCCCTCTCCTAGACCCCCAACCCCCTGACAGGCCCCAGTGTGTGATGTTCCCCTCCCTGTGTCCATGTGTTCTCACAATTCAACTCCCACATATTAGTGAGAACATGCGGTCTTTGGTTTTCTGTTCTTGTGTTAGTTTGCTGAGAATGATGGTTTCCAGCTTCATCCATGTCCCTGCGTGGATGTCTTTCTTTGAAAACATGGAAAAACTCCTGAGCAAATTCTTCCAGGTACTTTTGTTTAGGTAATCTTAAGGTAACACCTGGTTGATCATCTTGTCACCCTAGACTACAACTGGACATATATATAATGGGCACCTTAAAAATAAGAACAATCATTTTAAGGCAGAAAATGTTCCTGTCCAAGGGCCAATAGTATTCATTTGAAGTAATTTCAAATGAAGTCCAAGTTATTGCATTCTAAGGCTAAATGTATTCTTATGCTTGAAAATTGAGATTAAGTTGATTAATGTAGATGTTAGGGTTTAGTTCATCATCCAGGCAGTCCAGTGCAGTGAATCAGTGGTTGGAGATCAGGGAAAGAATTTATTCTATTCTGGGACAAATATCTTATCAATCTCACTAGACTGACAGTACAAAGACAGGAAACAAGGGAGCTATATTCAAAATAGAGAAAGGCAGAGTCTAGCACGAGCTAGGAATGACTCAGCCAAAGGGAGAGTTGAGCAACCATAGAGATTTTCCATATGCTGACATTTTGGGGATCCCCCCATGGGCCAGTCAACCCCCAACTGATCAAACTTCACTAAACCCAATCGTGACTTGACCCTTGCCCAGGAGATGCAACGTGGGGTAGGAGCTAAGAATCATCTTTCTTGGTGTCACGTGATGTCAATTGAACATGAAACAATCCCATTACTGGGTATATACCCAAAGGATCCTAAATCGTTCTACTATAAAGACTCATACACACGTACGTTTGTTGTGGCACTATGCACAATAGCAAAGACTTGAAACAAACCCAAATGCCCATCAATGATAGAATGGATAAAGAAAATGTGGCACATATACACCATGGAATACTATGCAGCCATGAAAAAAGGGATGAGTTCATGTCCTTTGCAGGGACACGGATGAAGCTGGAAACCATCATTCTCAGCAAACTAACACAAGAACAGAAAACCAAAGACCGCGTGCTCTCACTAATATGTGGGAGTTGAATCATGAGAACACATGGGCACAGGGAGGAGAACATCACACACTGGGGCCTGTCAGGGGGTTGGGGGTCTAGGAGAGGGATAGCATTAGGAGAAATACCTAATGTACATGACAGGTTGATGGGTGCAACAAACCACCGTGGCACGTGTGTGCCTATGTAACAAACCTGCACACTCTACACATGTATCCCAGAACTTGAAGTATAATCATAAAAAAAAAAAGAAAATGAAACAATGAAACATGAGTTCTTACGAATCACAGAACACCCGTGCCCCCAAATTAAGTTGGAAATTTATGATTCATTCCAATTGGGTCGTTTTTAGTATCTCACAAAAGTTTGATTCTACAGTGAAACATACTTTGAAAAGAATGAAAGATTCTTGTGGTCTTTTTACTTCTTGTAAGGCGTTAGGATCCACCCGTTTGAATACCTTTGTCCAGGACCACCTGCAATGCTTCTCTTTCCACCGCCAGGCATCCCTTCATTCAGATAATGCCAACTCATCATCACCATCTGACCTCTCATTCAGCTTCCTCACTACCCTCCATCTCAAATCCACAAAATATGTTATTGCTTTCTCTTTTTTTTCTTTACTTTTTGAACTTCAACTTTTATTTTAGATATGGGGGTACATGCTCAGGTTTGCTACATGGGACTATTGCACCCAGGAGTGAGTGCAGTACCCAGTGGGTATTTCTTTCATCCTATCCTATTGCTTTAAATCTTTCCTTCCCGGGACTGGCCCTATTTCTAAACTTTTTGCGTAGTGATTTTATCAACTTAGTTTTTGCTAGGATGCTAGATTTTCCAGAAGGGGAGGCAACTGGAAATGAAGTCTGGGTCACTGTGAATCCAATATATCTGCTTTGCTTGCCTTTATCTCTTGTGTCCTGGGATGGCCACAGGTTGACATGTTTAAATGTTTCTTAAGTGAGGATGGATAAGATTTACTGAACGGTGAGTGCATGACTACACAAACAAAATGAGGCTGGGTGATGTGGCCGATGCCTGTAATCCCAGCACTTTGGGAGGCCAAGGCGGGCAGATCACCTGAGGTCAGGAGTTCAAAACCAGCCTGGCTAACGTGGTGAAATCCCATCTCTACTAAAAATACAAAAATTAGCTGAGCATGGTGGCTCATGGTCTGCTCGATGCCTGTAATCCCCAGCACTGTGGGAGGCCAAGGCGGGGCGATCACCTGAGATCAGGAGTTCAAAACCAGCCTGGATAAGCTATGCGTGAAACCCCATCGCTACTAAAAAATACAAAATTAGCTGAAGCGTGGTGGGCTGCGGTGCCTGTACTTCCCAGCACTTTTGGAGGCCAAGGGCGGGCAGAGTCACCTGAGATCAGCGAGGTTCAAAACCAGCCTGATAACAGATGGTGAAACCCCATCTCTACTAAAAACCAAAAATTAGGCTGAGCACGGTGGTCCATGCCTGTACCACTTCCCAGCACTCTTGGGAGGCCAAGGGCGGGCAGAGATCACCTGCAGATCAGGAGTTCAAAGAAAACCAGCCTGGATAACATGGTGAAACCCACATCTCTTACTAAAAACCACAAAAATTAGCTGAGCACAGGTGGCTCTATTGCCTGTACTCCCAGCACTTTGGGAGGCCAATCCGGCGGCAGACTCACCTGAGATCAGGAGTGTCAAAAACCAGCCTGGATAACATGGTGAAACCCCCATCTCCTACTGAAAAGATACAAAAATATAGCCTGGCATGGTGACAGCTGTCCTGTAATCTCAACGGACTCGGAGGCTGACGCAGCGGAAGTGCTTGCAAACCCAGGAGGCTGAGGTTGCAGTGAGTGGAGATTGCGCCACTCACTCTTGCCTAGGTGACAGAGCGGATCCTGTCTCAAAAAAAAAAAAAAAAAAAAAAAAAGCAGAAAATACAAGAACAAGTCCAGGGAATGCACTAAAGGGCAAGTCATGCTGAGCGGTTAAAACACAAGGGGTGGAGGGACATCGAAGCAAAACCCTTCTGGCATATTCCCAGTCCTTGCTTGAGCACAGGGTTTACTCATGAAAGCAGGACTAAGGATATGAGCACCAGCGTTAACTGATTGGGTACCAGTGTAAGGCAATACGTAGAGAAAGAGAGAAGGGATAGGGAATTCTTCTGAAATCAGGCATGCATCGGGACACCACTGCAAGCAGTAACAAGGACAGATCCACACAGATCTCGCGACAGTTGCAGACCACGCGATGCAATAACTTCCCTCCAAAACAGGGGAGATACCGCAATTAGTGTATGACTTTACTAGTCTCCATTTCTGGGCGCAGTTTGTTTTTCCCCAGAGCTTGTCCGATGCATTCAAGCTTTGGCTGAAATAGCTTCCAATAGCTCCTTACACACCAGTGTGGAGCCACAGGAAATCTCGAGAAAATGAAGATACTGTCCCCATTGATTTCTGAGAGGTGAACCCCAAAGGATAACGGAATGAGGGTACTAAAAGCATGGTGCTTGGAAAACCTAAAAACGCAGTGACACTATATCACGCAGTCCCAGCACCTATTGGACTTTCAGCCTCCTGCAAAGCCTCTCCTTCTTTGCTCCTGACCAATATAGACAGAAAATCGATATTAATTTTGGATTTTTTTTTAACCTCCTACTTTCCTAGTTTTCCTCCCACCCAAATATGTTCAGTTTTAAAATTAGAGGTATGCCATCTCATCCTTTTTTTTTTGAGACGTGAGTCTTGCTCTGTCGCCCAGGCTGGAGTGCAGTGGCGCGATCTCCGCTCACTGCAAGCTCCGCCTCCCGGGTTCACGCCATTCTCCTGTCTCAGCCTCCCTAGAAGCTGGGACTACAGGCGCCTGCCACCTCGCCCGGCTAATTTTTTTTTTTTTTGTATTTTTAGTAGAGACGGGGTTTCACCGTGTTCACCAGGATAGTCTCGATCTCCCGACCTTGTGATCCGCCCGTCTCGGCCTCCCAAAGTGCTGGGATTACAGGTGTGAGCCACCGCGCCCAGCCTTCTCATCCTTTTAAGGAGATCAGAGGCAGAAAATGATTAGTCACCATCTAGGACAGACCACAATCCCAGATCATTGCAGGACATGCCCATTCGAATGATTACTGAGAGCTGACCACCTGCAGTGTTTTACACAGGCAGCGAGCGGCCTGAGGGTGGAAGCTAACGCAGGCAGTGGTCTGAGGGTGGAAGCTATCTGGCCTTTTTGCGTGCTTGTTATCTATTTATGGTTTTTTTTCTTTTCAAAATAATTTTACTAAATATTGAATTCACCAACTCTATATATTTATGGAGTACAATGTGTTATAAATGTATACATTGTGGAATGATGGAATCAAGCCAATTAACATGTCCATCACTCCGCATACTAACATCTATCTGCAGTGAAGACATTTAAAATCTGTGCTTGGCTGGGCGCGGTGGCTCACGCCTGTAATCCCAGCAACTTTGGGAGGCTGAGGTGGGCAGATCACCTGAGGTCAGGAGTTCGAGACCAGCCTGGCCAACATGGTGAAACCTTGTCTCTATTAAAAACACAAAAATTAGCCAGGAGTGGTGGCGGGTGCCTGCAATCCCAGGTACACAGGAGGCTAAAGCAGGAGAGTCACTTGAATCCAGGAGGCGGAGGTTGCAGTGAGCTGAGATCACACCACTGTACTCTAGCCTGAGCGACAGAGCAAGACTTCGTCTCAGAAAAGAAAAAAAAAAAAAAAAAGATTTTGGGCTACATCGTGCCAGCGCTGCAGAGAATGAGTTTTGTTTTGCGACACAGTTTTTAGGTGGCTACTGGGCTCTGGTAGAGAGGGAACGTTTGGCCTCAAGTAGGCAGGGCCCCGTGGGACATCAGTAGCTGACCATGACCTGGCTGCGCACTTGCCCACCAAGCGTTCAACTGGTGTGCCCAGCCGCTCTCCGTCATCACATAGAAGTGGTTTCTGCGAGATTTGGCTAAAGGAGTCCCTGAAGGCCTGTGGGAGGCAGAATAGTGACCTTCCAGAGATGTCCACGTCCTGAGCCCCAGACCCTGTGAATAGGGGAAGCTTATGTGGCAAAACGAACTTTGCAGATGTGATTAAGTTAAGGATCTTGGGTTGGGGAGATTATCCAGGTGGGCCTAATGTAATCACAAGGGGCTGAGTAAATGAAACGGGGGAGGCAGCAGGGTCAGAGTGAGAGAAGGGGGCGAGTGGATGGAAGCAGGGGCCGGATAACGGGACTGGTGGCTTTGAGGATGGAAGGAATGGTGAGGCTGGAATGTGGGAGCCTGCTGAAGCTTGAACAGGCAAGGGAATGGCTCCTCCCTGGAGCCTCCAGGAAGACACGGCTCTGATGGCAACTGTATTTTAGCTCAAGGAGACCCATTTTGGACTTGTGACCTCTGGAATGGTAAGTCAATAAACCTACATTATGTTAAGCCACTAAGCTGTGGTGATTTGTTATGGCAACAATAGGAAGGTTCATGGTTCACCTGTGCTCTGAAAACACAGGTTTGTTTGTTTGTTTGTTTGTTGTTTGTTTCACTTGTTCAGTGATGTACCCCCAGCATCAGGCACATTGCAAATACACAATACATACGGGTTGATGTTTGGGCAAGAGAGGAATTAAGATCAGGGAGACAGCAGGCTGGGATCAGAGAGACCCTATTTCTGTCTGAAATGTCTGCAGAGAACCTGGTGCCTGCCCCAGACCTAGCCCTGGGGAAATGAAAGCCAGGCTAGGGTTCAAATGAGGGCAGTTTCCCTTTCTGTGGGCTGCTGATGGAACAACCCCATGACTAGAAGGACCCAGCCTCCGAGCGGCTACACACCATGTGTCTCTCTGTGCTGCCGGCACTGAGGACTCATCCATCTGCACAGCTGGGGCCACCGGGAGGAGACGCCATGACCCCCGCCCTCATGGTCCTGTGCTGCTTAGGTGAGATTTAGGGAGAGGGAAGGGAGACCCGAGTCTTGGAAGAACTTTTCCTCACAGCCAGGCCCTGGTTCTTTAGGAGACTCAAAAATCTCAGGGTAAAGAGAGGACCTGCTCAGGCTTCAGGGGCAAATCTCTCACAGGGAACTCTCTTCCAGGGCTGAGTCTGGGCCCCAGGACCTGTGTACAGGCAGGTGAGTCTGTCCCCAGCTGTCCCAGGTCCCTCCTTCTCCCTGGGGACAAAGGGCCACCCATGGGCAGCTGGGAGAGGAGACAGCAGTTCTGGGTGACTGATGGTGACATCTGAAGGGTCCTGGGACTGGGAGCTGGGATCTGAGTATGGGGACGTCTTGGGATGCAGCCTCTGATTTCTTTCCAGGGCCCCTCCCCAAACCCACCGTCTGGGCTGAGCCTGACTCTGTGATCAGCTGGGGGAGCCCTGTGACCATCTGGTGTCAGGGGACCCTGGAGGCTCAGGAGTACCGTCTGGATAAAGAAGGAAGCCCAGCCCCCTGGGACAGACAGAACCCACTGAAACCCAGGAACAAGGCCAAGTTCTCCATCCCATCCATGACACATCAACATGCAGGGAGATATCACTGTTACTATCACAGCCATGCAGACTGGTCAGAGCTCAGTGACTCCCTGGACCTGGTGATGACAGGTGAGAGGACACTCAGGGGTCCCAGCCCCAGGCTCTGCCCTCAGGAAGGGGGTCAACTCTCAGGGGCATCTTCCTTTCACAGCCCAGCCCTGGGGATGATGTGGGAGGTGGGAGCCCATTAAACACGGTGCCTCCTTCTCTCCTAGGAGCCTACAGCAAACCCACCCTCTCAGTCCTGCCGAGTCCTCTTGTGACCTCAGGAGAGAGCATGACCCTGCTGTGTCAGTCACGGAGCCAGATGGACACTTTCCTTCTGTTTAAGGAGGGGGCAGCCCATCCCCTGCTGCATCTGAGATCAGAGCACGGAGCTCAGCTGCACAGGGCTGAATTCCCCATGAGTCCTGTGACCTCAGTGCATGGGGGGACCTACAGGTGCATCAGCTCACGCAGCTTCTCCCACTACCTGCTGTCACACCCCAGTGACCCCCTGGAGCTCACAGTCTTAGGTGAGGCTCCTGACCCTGTCCTCTCTGAGCTCAATGGCTCAGCTCAGGCCCTACTCCCAGCAGAGCTCTGGGCAGGGACGGAGGGAGGGGGGCTCAGCCAGTGGGGGACTCAGCCCTTAGAGGGGAGGAGGACAACAGGGTCCTCCCAGGCATGCCCATGCTCTTCTCCCTTACTTGGGGTCCAGAAGGTGCCAGCTGGGCAGAGACATGGTCCCTGGGAAGCCACAGGGCAGATGTAGGAAGAAGTTCAATTTGAGGTGGAGACTCCGGGGCAACCCCAGACTCTCACCCTCCTCTTGTCCTTCTACCCAGGATCCTTGGAGAGTCCCAGCCCCTCACCCACAAGGTCCATCTCAGCAGCTGGTGAGTCTTAGAGGCCACTGTCCAGAGAGTTTCCAAAGCCCGAGGCCTGTCTCAAGACACGCTCAGTGGATCTAAGTCCTCATTCCAATTCTCAGCTGGGCTTGCTTCCAGGGATGTGGGAGTCGGGTAGTGACTTGGGAGGCACTACAGCCTTCCAAGGCCCTGAGGCTGAGTAATGCGGGGTGAGGGGTCAAGGCAGAGGGAGATGTTGGGAGGAGAAGCCTAGCTGAGGTGGGGGGCAGGGCAGCCCCAGCCCTCACGTCCCTGTTCTAACCCAGCAGGCCCTGAGGACCAGCCCCTCATGCCTACAGGGTCAGGCCCCCAGAGTGGTGAGTGAGGGGCTCTGAGTGGGAGGTGGGCGGGGTACCGGGGAGGCAGGGGTGGGCTCTGTCCTAGGTTCAGGCTCCTCTGGAGATGGCGATGTGGACAGGCCCCTCCCCTGCCTGGGCCTCAGTTTCTCCAAATGTAAAGGAGAGAGACCTGCAGGTGGGAATGTTCCTTTCAGCTCTGACTCCCAGCTGTGGCCTCCTGGGAGAGGAGGCCTCCCAGGGAAGCCTCCCAGAGTCGATTCCGTAGGGGCCTGTCCTGTCCCACCTGCAGCAGTGACGGTGACCTGGGGCAGGGGTGGGGAGCAGGGCTGTGGTTCAAGATGATCAGGCTCTTTCCCTGCAACTCTGGGACTTGGCTCTGGTGCAGGGAACAAGGGCTGCAGATCAGAGTCCCGGGTTCCCTTCCCAGCTCTGCTGCTTCCTGGCTGGGGGCCCGGGGCAGGCGATTCCCCTCTCTGAGTCTCAGTTTCCTCCTTTGTGAAATGGGTAGAGAGAGGGTGGCAATCTCAAGTTGCACAACTGCTGTGAAGGTTGGAGGTAATGAAAGAAATACCCAGCACACACAGTAGGTGTGCGCACAGTAGGTGGTCACATCAGTGACATCATCCCCATTCCTGATGTCATCACACCCAAGGTCTGAGAAGGCACTGGGAGGTACTGATCGGGGTCTTGGTGGTCTCCATCCTGCTTCTCTCCCTCCTCTTCTTCCTCCTCCTCCAACACTGGCGTCAGGGCAAACACAGGACATCAGGTAAGTAGGAAATTGGGGAACCTGTGGGCTGAGGCAGGGTGGGCTCAGGGCACCAGCCAAAGAGACTGCAGATAGGAGAGGTCAGCTTAGAAACTGCTCCAGAAGTTCCCAGTGAGAAAATCTAGAAAGAAAATAAAGAAGGGCATAACAGAAGTGCTTTATTCTTTCGGTTTTTCTAAACTTAGGAAGGATTTAAAACATCCTTGCAAGTGTATTTTCGGGTTTGTCTTCCTCTTGAGTTGCATGTGCAAGGCAGGTGGTTCTAACATTCCGAGAGCTGAGACTCTGTCCACCTTTTCCCAGCCCAGAGACAGGCTGATTTCCAACGTCCTCCAGGGGCTGCGGAGCCAGAGCCCAAGGACAGGGGCCTACAGAGGAGGTAATTCTGCCAGAAGACCTCAGACTCCCACCCACCCCAATAGCCACCTCACCACCCCTCACACTCCTGTATCCTCCCCCAGGTCCAGCCCAGCTGCTGACGTCCAGGGAGAAAACCCCAGTAAGTGAGAGGCAGAGGGGGGCACCTGGGGTGGAGAGGCAGGCCTCAGAGTTTCAATAGCAATGGGGGCAGGAGTACGGGCTGGTAAGGGTCAGGGACTCGGGGGAAGGTGGTCTGAACCCACACTGTAGGACCTCAGGCACATTACAGCCCCTCCCTGCATCACAGTGGCCCTAATGGGAACAGGGCAGGGTCCGGCAGGAATGAGAGGTCCCAGGGAACCTTCCCAGGAGACAAACCCCTTGATCTGCCCCCAGCAGATGCTGCCATGAAGGACACACAGCCTGAGGATGCGGTGGAGCTGGACAGTCGGGTGAGACCCTGCCCCTGTCCCAGGCACCAAAGGCCTCCTGGTGCCAGATCTAATCCTGCAGGACTTCTCTGTCCTCCTTCCCCCGGCTCTCAGCATCTTCACATTGGAC
>NW_016818624.1:32298-56647 GCF_001698545.2 Rhinopithecus bieti
AGGGGGAAAAATTTTTTTTTTTTTTTTTTTTTTTGAGACGGAGTCTCGCTCTGTCGCCTAGGCCGGAGTGCAGTAGCTGGATCTCAGCTCACGGCAGGCTCCACCTCCCGGGTTTACACCTTTCTCCTGCCTCAGCCTCCTGAGTACCTGGGACTACAGGCGCCCGCCACCTCGCCCGGCTAGTTTTTTGTATTTTTTAGTGGAGACGGGGTTTCACCATGTTAGCCAGGATGGTCTCGATCTCCTGACCTTGTGATCCGCCCGTCTCGGCCTCCCAAAGTGCTGGGATTACAGGCTTGAGCCACCGCACCCAGCCCACACTGGTTTTTTATTATTTTTTAATTTTGTTTATGAAAAGCAAGGGTAGCTTAATTTTTGAAAACTCAATGTAAGTCAGTATTTTAACAAAATGAACAAAAAATTATCATCTCAACAGACAAAGCTTTTGTCTGAGCACCTTTTCATATACCTGCTGACCATTTGTATGTCTTCTTTTGAGAAATGCCTGTTCAGCTCCTTTGCCCGTGTTTCAAGTAGTTTTTGGTTTCTTGCTGTTGCGTTGTTTTAGTTCCTTATATATTTTTAAATATTAACCCTTTATCAGGTATACAGCTTGCAACTATTTTCTCCCATTTCTGAGTTGTCTCGTCATTCTGTGGTTTGCTGTGCAGAAGCTGTTTAGTTAGAAGGCGCACCCTTTGTCTATTTCTGCTTTTGTTGCTTGTGTTTTCAGGGCCGTATCCAGAAAACTTTGCCTAGGCCAACATCTTGAAGCTTTTCTATCACCCATTTTTGTACATGGGATAATGGTTCAATTTCATTCTTCTTCATATGAATATCCCCAGGATGTGACCCATGCCCAGCTGCACAACTTAACCCTCAAACAGGAAATAATGAAGCCTCCTTCCTCCCAGGAAAGGGAAAGTTCAGCTGAGCTGAGCGTATACACTGCTCTGGCCATCCACTAGCCCAGGGAGGACCCAGACCTCCACACTCCATGGAGACTCAGTTCTCCCAGGACTGCCCTCTCTTGTTCTTGGAAACTTTGTTGAGGATCAATTCACCATAAATGTGTGTGTTTCATTCTTTGCTTTCATCCTTGTTGCACTGGTCACTGTACCTGTTTCTATGTCAGTTCCATGCTGTCTTCCTTGCTGTGGCTTTGTAGGATATTTGGGGATTCCGTAGTGTGATACCCCCTTTTCCCCTTTGCTCAAGATTGTTTTGGCTATTTGGGGTCCTTTTGTAGTCCCATTCAAATTTTAGAATTATTTTTCTATGTCTGTGGAAAATGACCTTGGAATTTTGGTAGGAAATGCATTGAGTCTGCAGGTATAAACTTTTTTTTTAAGTTCCAGGGCACATGTACAGGACATGCAAGTTTGTTACGTAGGTAGGCATGTGCCATGGTGGTTTGCTTCACATATCAACCCATTACCTAGGTATTAAGCCCAGCATGCATTAGCTCTTTTTCCTAGTGCTCTCCCTCCCTTCATCCTCCACCCTCCCTGCACAGGTCCCAGCGTGTGTTGTTCCCCTCCCTGTGTGCACGTGTTCTCATTGTAATATGAACATTTTAACAATGTTAATTCTTGCAGACTATGAACATAAGCTACCTTCCCATTTATATGGGTCTTGTTCAATTTCATTCATCACTGTTGTAAAGATTTTAGTACAGAGATATTCAACCTCCTTGGTTAAATTTAATTTTAAGTAATTTTTTAGCTATTATAAGTGTAATTTTTCTTTTGATTTCTTTCTGAATAGTTTGTTTTTAGTGTACAGAGATGCTACCGAGTTTTGCATGTTGATTTTGTATCCTGCTCTACTAATTCATGGATCAGTTCTAAAAGTTGTTTGGTTGAGTCTTTAGGGATTTTTATATATAAAATCATGTCAGCAAACGGAGACAATATCACTTTTTATCTGCCTTATTTTATTGCCTAATTGCTGTGTCTAGGACTTCTTGTTACCACCTGAAGAAGAAGGGAGCGCAGAGCATGATACTTTCAGAGCAAGGATTATTCCGTCCTCCACGGCTGGGATTTGACAGGTCCATTCTGACTGTGGAAGGTGAACACAAGCTATTCTGTCTCCTGGACCCCAAAACACAGTCCAATGGACAGTTCCAAGCCCTGATCCTGGTGGACCCCATGACCTCTAGCCACAGGTGGAGGTTTACCAGTCTGGTTTAGCAGACTTTATCACCTGAGACCAAAAGCTCCAGGAGCCCACTGGATTCTGACCATACCTGGAGGTGACCTGGTGAAAGAAGGGGCTTGGATGGAACCAGCCCCCTGAGTCACGGCTCCTCACACACTCCAGGTGTGCCTAGGGAGCCCTCCCATTTGACCATAGGACCCTGTCATGGCCCATGGAGAGAGCTTGACCCTCTTGTGTTGCTGTGATGTTGGCTACAAAATATTCTCTCTGTCCAAGAAAAAGATACATTACCTTCCCCGGAGTTCTGGCCAGAAGTTCTCCCAGGATGACTTCCCCTTGGGCCCTGTGAGCATATCTCATGGGGGCCAGTACAGATGCTCAGTGGACACAACCTCTTCTCTAGGAGGTCTGCCCCCAGTGACCCCTGGACATCCTGATCACAGGTGAGAAGCCCAGCAGGTTCAGTCAGGGACCCAGGCTCTGTACAGGCCCTGCCGGGGGAGCCCAGGTGGTGATGGCCAGGATGAGGGGTGGGGGTCCAGGATGAGGGGTGGGGTCCGGGATGAGGGAGGGAGAGGCAGAGACAGAGAGAAGGGATTGGGCAGGGAGAGGAGGACTCATAGAAAACAGAGACAGAGAGACTGAGGGTCCCAGAGAGAGGCCTGAGGAGGTCTCAGCTCAGAACAAGATGGTGCGGCTTCTCACTCATCCTTATCTTTAGAACAGATCCATGACAGACATTCCCTCTTGGTGCAACCAGGCCCCATGGTGGCCTCAGGGGAGAACGTGACCCTGCTGTGTCAGATGTAGAGGTGGGTGGATGGACACTTTCCTTCCATCTGAGGAGGATGCAGCTGGCAAGACCCCAGCCTCGTATCTAATATCAAAGTACCACACTCAGTGGTAAAGGCTGAATTCTCCATGAGTCCTGTGACCTCAGCCATGCGGGGACCTACAGGTGCTATGCCTCACAGAGCGTTTACCCCAACCTGTTGTTCCCCTAGTGGCCTCCTGGTAATACCAGAGTTACTAAGAAATTATTCTAGGCAGATAGTAATGGTAATTTTCCAGTAATAAGAAACAATCCCTGAACCACCTTTTTTCTAACAGAAAAGACAGCTTAAATGGCCTGGCCAGCAAGCTTTAATGTGCAAATGCCAGTCATTAAAACCTGGGTTCACTCAATATGGTGATTCCCACCATCTTCTCTTTGTCACCACCTGTGCCAAGTGTGATGGCCACCTCCAGATAACACCATGTGTTCAAAACATCATGGTGACCCACATTTGCATATTAAAGGGCTAAGGTGAGAGGGACAGGATTTTTATGGGCTACATAAATGACACACCTCGTCAAACCAATCCCCTGGGTCCTGTGCAAACCAGACACTGCCTTCTCCAGTCTCCCAATCTAAGCAGCCACTTTTCCACCTAACATGGGGTTCCTCTTTGTTCCAAGCTCCCCTGCCTCTCTCTCTGTATGGGGAGCTGTTTGCTTTCTTCCTTCTTTCTTGCCTATTAAACTTTTGCTCCTTAAAACCACTCCACGTGTGTCTGTGTCATTTTATCTAAACTGGTGTGAGACCAAAAACCCTGGTGTTCCTCTAGTCATTGAAGCTGTATCATTTTGGTGCATTGGCCAGGAAAGGAGATTCACTCATCAGACTGGTGAGTATGGAGTGAATCTCAGCCTTAAATCTGTCCTTTACTCTCAAGGCTCTCTTCCAGCTCTCCTGTCACCAAACTTTCTTTCTCTATCCATGGTCTCTTTCTCTCTCTCTGTCTAGTGTGCAGGAATCTTTACAGCTCAGGGAAACAGGACTGTTAAAAAAAATTGCAAATTGCAGCAGGCAGTAACTCATTAAATGTCTCTCTCTATGGTTTCTCAGGTGAGAATATGGTATTCTTAAGTGGTACCTAGTGGAAATAGAAATCCTCTTCATAAGACACATTGCTGGTCCTTTGCTCTACACTGCAGCTTCCTTTCACACCACTAAAACCCAGGCTCTAAGCTATTTCTGTAAATGGCAGAGCTCTGCTTTCAACAGTTAGGAGTAAAATGTCTTCCACATCTAAATTTTAGTCCCAATATTGTCCCATCCATTCGGTGCCTATGTTCTTTTAAGGCACCTATTCTGTCTTCAATTAAGACAATACTTAATTAGCAAAGGAATTTTAAGTTCAAAAGTTAACCAAAACCATTTTTCTAAGGGTAAATGCTTTGGCGAGGGCCATAATAACAGGCAGTCTAGCTCCTTGCCTCCGTTAAAGGAGTCTTGCCCAAAGGCAACACGGTCTCTCCAGCAATCCATTTTTCGGGAAGCCAGGCAAATCACAAAGGTTTACAAAGTCAAAGGAAAGTCACGTAAGGCAAGTAAGCAAAGGTTGCATGGGTAAGCGTGGTTAGTCCCACCACTTGGTCCATCCAGTTCCATAGCTTGCAGAAACCACGTCAATAAATGCAGACACGTTTAACATGGTTTTGGGATCCAGAAACCAGGAAGGGGAAAAGTCGGAGGAGACTCCCTGTCTTCTCCTCCACTCTGGGTCATACAGAAAGGAACGAAACTAAAAGAACGCTTTTATTCTCAATTCTTTTTCTAAATGGGTAATAAATTATCCTCAGCTTGCACTCCTCTGGAGTGCACTCTAAACCCTGGAACTTCTTTAACCTCAAAACTTTAAAAAGAAGTGACTCATTTTCTTATGCATGAGGGCATGACAACTTTACTAAACTTTTGCAAGTGTTGTAAAATCAACCCAGCTCTTTTAGCAATCATATCAGGCAAGTGCAGGGAAAATAGTTCTCCAAAATTAGAAAAGCAACTTTCAGGGGAACCATCAAATAATCCCCCTTATTTGGGGCTCCCTCAAGTTCCCTTCCATTACAGAACCTTAGATAAATAAAGGGAAACTTAGGTCAATTTTCTAAAACCCCTGATAAGTATATACAAGCTTTCCAAAATTTAACTCAGGTGTTTAACCTCCCATGAAGGAATGTTATGTTGCTCCTAAACCAAACCCTAATAGCAGCTAAAATGCAGGTAACTCTGCAAGCAGCAAATAATTTTAATAATAAGCAATATATCTCCTATAATACACCAAAAGGAAAAAAAAAACCAATAGGGAAAGCAAAGAAATAGCAGAAACACCATTTCCCAAGAGGGAGGAAGCAGTTCAGGTAAACAACCATAACTGAAACCCCATAGCTCAGAAAACGAATAAAAAAAAAAAGCACCTTTTAATATGCATTTAAAAAGGCCTATGGAAAACCATGGTCAAACCTCTCAATTACTCTAAACTGTCTATAATGGAACAAAAGCCAAATAAATATCCTGTAGCCTTTATAAAAAGGCTAAAAGAGGCACTAATAAAGTATATCTTTTATTCCCTAATTCGGTTAAGGAACAGCTCATCCTGAAGGACAAATTTATTACACAGGCAGCTCTCAATATTTAAAAAAAAAAAAAAACAACTACAAAAGCAAGCTATAGGACCAAATAGCATCTTAGAAAACCTCCTGAAGGTGGCCACTTCGGTCTTTTATAATAGGGACCAGGAGGAGTCCCAAAAGAAAGAAGCAAAGCCCAGGAGAAGGACAAAGTCTCTAGCAGCAGCTTTGCAGGCTCACAAAGTCCAGGATCACCGAGGTGCATCCTCTAGTTGCTATTGGTGTAGCAGGCCAGGGCATTTTAAAAAGGAATGTCCGGTCAGTAAAATGAAGCAACCTCAACCCTGTCTAGCCTGTGGCAAAAACCACTGAAAACGGAACTGCTCCCGGAGGTGGAGGTTACTGAGTTCAAAACCGGTTTCACAGATGGTCCAGCAAAACGGATGGATCCTGGTGCTTGAACCTTGGCTCCAGTGGCTCAAACTGTCATTATAGCACAAGAGCCCTGGAGAATTCTGGAAATTAAAGGAAGGAAAGTAGACCTCCTTCTAAACACTAACGCCAGTCTCTCTCTCTTTTCTCTTCTCTAATCCAGGCCTCCCTTCTTCCCATAGCACAACTGTAAGGGGCATCTCAGGAAAAAGTATAATCCAATATTTTCTCAACCTTAGTTAACACATGCTTTTGGTCAGGTGTGGTGGCTCATTCCTGTAATCCCAGCACTTTGGGAGGCTGAGGTGAGTGGATCACCTGAGGTCGGGAGTTTGAGACCAGCCTGACCAACATGGAGAAACCCTGTCTCTACCAAAAATACAAAAAATTAGCCAGGCGTGGTGGCACATGCTTGTAATGCAAGCTACTTGGGAGGCTGAGGCAAGAGAGTTGCTTGAACCCAAGACGCAGAGATTGCAGTGAGCCGAGATTGCTCTATTGCACTCCAGCCTGGGCAACAAGAACGAAACTCTGTCTAAAAAACAATTAAAATGCTTTCAAGCCATTGTCCTGATAGCTCTACTAGTCAGAAAATCCTCTAAGTTAACCCTAGAAAATAAAAATAATTTAACAGTTTACAGCCCACATAATGTAGCAGAATCACTGTCCTCTAGGGGGAGCTCTTAGCGGGTAAACAGCTGGTAAAGCAAAAAGTACATAAGACAGAGTAAGCAGTAGTCATTCTCCCCAGGCACAAGCACTCAGTTAGCTGAGCTCATAACTCTTACAAAAGCACTTAAATTAAGCAAGGAAAAGGTAGCTAATATTTACACTAACTCCAAGTATTGCTTTCTTGGTTCTCCATGCTCATGCTGCCACTGGAAACAAAAAAAAACGTTTTCTGACGCTAATACATCTCCTATAAAAATATCACCAAAAAACTAGCAGGTTATTATCCTCAGTTTTTCTTCCACAAAAAAATAGCAGGGATGCATTGTAAGCAACATCAAAGAATAAACGATAAGGGAGCTGAAGGAAATAAATTAGCCAATCGGGCAGCTCAGTCAAAGGCATAAGAGCTTCAAGGCATGAATGCAGCTCCAGCCCCTTCTGATCTAAAAAGGCTCCATAAGAGAAATTAAAACTCAGTATTTCCCTGAAAAAATAAAATAAGCCACTTCTCAAGGGCATACTTGTCAGCCCTCAGGATGGCTACGGTCAGGACGGCAAACCCTATTGGTCAGCCTCCAGCCAATAGAAAGTCCTTAAAATCCTTCACAAAGCTTTTCACTTAGGAAAAGATAAGACTTACCAATGTGCTCAAACATTGTTTTCAGACAGGAAACCTCTGAAACGGTTAACCATGTGACCTCGCTAGCTCACTTCCAACAAAAATTAACACAACTAGCAGAAGCCCAGCCCCAGGACATAAAATCACCTTTATTTAACCCAGGAAATTTAGTACTAGTAAAAACTCTCATCTCTGTCTCCTTCCCTAAACCAAGCTAAAAGGGCCCTACGCGGTTCTTCTTTCAACCCCTCAGCTGTAAAAGTTACAGGAATCAACTTCTAAATGCGTCACACTTAAGTCAAAACCTAAAAGCTAAAAGGCAACCCCTAGCAGTCCAAAAAATAATAATAATAATAATAATTCTAAATATCAATGTAAAAAACAAAGAAAATCTTAAGCTAAAAATCATAAAAAAGAAGTAACTTGAGTAAGCGCTACACATCTTACTGAATCCCACTCCTACCTCACCAAATACTTTTTATTATTTCTAACTTTTCCTCACAAAGTTCACGGCCAAGTATCAAAACTTCTTTTTAACGCACATTTGCAGGGAAATTTAAGTATTCACGGAATCACATTTGTAACTTTGTAAATCCCCAAAGGGAAATGTTATATCTTGTCAACTAAAGTTTTAAACAAAAATTATTGGCCAGGCGCGGTGGCTCACGCCTGTAATCCCAGCACTTTGGGAGGCCAAGGCAGGTGGATCATGATCAGGATTTCAAGAACACCCTGGAGAAGATGGTGAAACCCCGTCTCTATTAAACATATAAAAATTAGCCAGGCATGGTGGCAGGCACCTGTAATCCCAGCTACTCGGAAGACTGAGGCAGATAATTGCTTGAACCCGGGAGGCGGAGGTTGCAGCGAACCAAGACCCCACCATTGTACTCCAGCCTGGGCAAAAGAGTGAGACTCCGTCTCCAAAAAATAAATAAAATTAATAAAATTAAATTTTAAAAAAACCACTCTTGTGAAAATTGGTGTAGTCACGCTCCTATTTGCAACAAAACGATACACTGTGGCACCCACAATGTAGAATTCTGGTTGTAAAATTCTAATTGTGGTAATATTTTGTCTGATTACCATCCTTATAACAAAATTAATCATTGCAGAAAAATTTAATCAAGGTTGTTTTGCTTATAGCAGAAGTAACAGTAATGAATAAAAAGCACGCATTCAAGTTTTACCAGCATTAAGTTTAATAAAACTGTTTACCAAAGGTTGGTAATACAATACACTCTAAGCTATAAGAAGGTTAGAAAAATTTTACATAAAAGAGGATTTTGTATGGTGAATACTTGTCCTAAAAGAAAATAACTGATTGTTTAAAGGAAGAACATTTAGGGCAAGTCTAAAAGTTTCAGCGTGTTGTAAGAGAGTCTGTGAAAGTCATAAAAAAAATTAATAATTATAAAAAGTCAAAATTAACCCTAAAGTTATTTTAACCACCCAATAATATATTTCTCCCAATCGTATTGCAAGCTGTAAAATGGCCTAGGCCTAAAGTTATTCTCTAATGGCGCGTTAAGGGGGAAATGTATGCTTTTCTCTAAGAAAAAGTTGCTTTTATGGTAACGTTTCTGGTAACGCACAGCAACACCTAGTGGAAGAAAACCTGTATTGCAATCCATTGATGTAACCAACAGGTGTCAAACTCCACTGTCACTTAGGGTCTGTAGGACTCACACTAACGACGGCATTTTTCTGTTTTTGAAATGGAGTCTTGCTCTGTTGCCCAGGCTGGATGGCAGTGGCACAATCTCAGCTCACTGTAACCTCCCGGGTTCAAGTGATTCTCCTGCCTCAACCTCCTGAGTAGCTGGGATTACAGGCACTCACCGTCATGCCTGGCTAATTTTTGTATTTTTCGTAGAGATGGGGTTTCGTCATGTTGGCCAGGCTGGTCTCGAACTCCTGACCTCAGGTGATCTGCCCGCCTCGGCCTCCCACAGTGGTGAGATTACAGGCGTGAGCCACTGCACCCAGCTCCAATGATGGTAATCTTAATACTCATATTCTAACCCTATATTTTAAACCTTGTAAAATGTATCTCTTTTTGCCTAAAAGTAATTAAACTCCAAACGGTGTTGCAAGCAAAGTCACACATGGACATGCCATTCTTCTGAGAAACCTTAAATCAACCTCAGAAAAAGTCCCAACTGCTGTTTCCCCACACAACACCCCTTTATAGCAAGGAGTAGCTAGAAAGAATCGTGATCCAACACCCACTAATAGCAGTTAGCTTTGCCGCTCTTTAAGAGGAGGAATAACACAGGAGTTATTAAGAAATTATTTGAAGCAGATAGTAAGGGTAAAGGTTCTTGGTGGACATTTTCCTGTAATAAGAAACAACCCCTGAACCATCTCTTTTCCAACACAGAAGCTGTCTCAAAGGGCCTGGCTGGCAAGCCTCATATGCAAATGCTGGCCATTAAAACATGGGTTCATGCAATATGGCGGTATCCACCATCTTCTCCTTGTCACCGCCTATGCCAAGCGCCATGGCCACCTCCAAATAACACAAAACATCACGGTGGCCCACATTTGCATATTAAAGGGCTAAGGTGGGAGGAACAGGTCTTTCCAGGGCTATGTAAACGACACACCTGGTCTAACCAATCCCCTGGGCCTTGTGCAAACCAGACACTGCCTCCTCCAACCTGCCAGTGTAAGCAACCACTTTTCCACCACACAGCGGGTTCCTCTTTGTTCCAAGCTCCCCTCCCTTGGCTCTGTACAGAGAAGCTCTTTGCTTCTTTCTTTCTTCTCTCTTACCTATTCAACTTTTCTCTCCTTAAAACCACTCCACATGTGTCCTCATTGTTTAATCTAAACCAGCGTGAGACCAAAAACCCTAGTCACCAAAGCCATATCACCGAAGCTCACGATCTCAGGTAAGAAACCTCCAACCCATGTCCGTTGAAGCTGGCATGAGGTCATGTGTGAACCTAGAATTTTCATGTTAGTAACACAGCTTTTTTTTTTTTTTTTTTTTTTTATTATAGCTTAAGTCTAGGGAGCATGCAGAACGGTGGCAGGTTTGTTACATATGTATGAAAAAACATAGACATGGTGGCTGCACCGCATAACATGCATGCATCAGGCACCCATCCCATTCATGCATTTAATCTGTATTAACTCCCCAAATGGCACACACCACAACTCCCACACACACACCCCATAGAGAGAAGGCCCGCCAGTGCGTGATGTTCCCCACATACCCGGAAAGTCCAAAGTGAATCTCATTGTCAGCTTCCCCACCTATAGTGAGAACAACTGCGGTGTTTGGTTTCTGTTCTTATGTGATAGTTTGCTAAGATGTGGTTTCCAGCAGCCATCCCCTGTCGCCTAAAGCAAAAGGACGCAAACTCATCTCCTTTTTATGGCTGCATAAGTATATCACCAATGTCCATGGTGTAATGTGCGCACATTTTCTTAATCCAGATCTGTCACAGATGGACATTTGGTTGATTCCAAGTCTTGCTATTGTGAATAGTGCCGCAATAAACATAGTGTACATGTTCTTTGTAGTTAAGGAATAAATTTATAGCCTTTGGGTATAGACCCCAGGTGGAATGGCTTAGAGATACATATGGACCATCTGATACATTTTCCATAATGGAGTAACACAGCTTTTAAAATGTTTCCCTAAATTGTCTATTTTTACTGTATACAACATGTGGCATTGCAACATTCCTATATATGGATTGGCTAAAATGGATCTAGTAAACGGACACATTACTTCACATACGTATCATTCCTTGTGATGAGGACACTTAAACATACTCTCACATTGATTTTCAAGAACGGAACATATCGTTATTAACTATAGTCACTATGTTGTACCATAGATCTGGAAGTTATTCTGTCAAACTGAAATTTTGGACCCCTCTATTGACATCCTCCCAAGATATAGGAATAACTGTGGGCACGTAAAAAGATGCCCAAACCATTACTTATTATAAAAATTCATATAAATCCACAATGAGACGCTACTTCAAACACTGGATTGGCCATATTCTTAAAAATAGCAAATGTCAGGAAGGGTGTGTGGAAAAGAGAACCTTCATACACTGTTGGCGTGATTGTGAAATTTTTCGGTGACTGTGAAAAGTGGTTTGGAGGCCAGGCACGGTGGTTCATACTTGTAATCCCAGCACTTTGGGAGGCCAAGGCGGGAGGATTGCCTGAGGTCAGGAGTTTGAGACTGGCCTTGCCAAAATGGCAAAATCCCTTCTCTTAGCAAAAGTACAAAAATTAGCCAGGTGTGTTGGTGGGTGCCTGTAAGCCCAGCTACTCAGGAGGCTGAGGCAGGAGAATCACATGAAGCCGGCAGCAGAGATTGCAGTGAGCCAAGATCACGCCACTGCCCTCCAGCCTGGGTGACAGAGCCAGACTTCATCTCAAAAAAAGAAAAAAGAAAAAAAAAAAAAAAAAAAGAAAAGCGGTTTGGCAGTTCCTTAAAAGATGGATCTAGGAAGGCTTATATGCTATTGGTGGGAAATTAGCTCAACTTCTATGGAAAACAGCATGGAGGTTTCTCAAAGAATTAAACACAGAACCACCATTTGACCCAGCAATCCCACTACTGTAAAAGAAATAATTATATTCAAAAAGACACACGCACTCGTATGTTCACTGCAGTGCTATTCACAATAGCAAAGTCATGGAACCTTCCTGGATGCCCATCCATCATGGACTGGATAAAGTAAAAGTGGTAAATATATAACCCAGAAAATGACACAGCCATAAAAAATAGTGAAATCATGTCCTTTGCAGGAACATGGATGGAGCTGGAGGCCATGATCCTACGTGAGCTAACTCAGAATCAGAAGACCAAATACAGCATGATCTCACTTATAAGTGGGAGCGAAGCAATGGGCACTCATGGACATAAAGATGGAGATAGACACAGGGAAATTCAAAAGGGGGAAAGGGTGGGAAGAGGGCAAGAGGTTAGAAAAATATATTAGCACCAGGCGCAGTGGCTCAAGCCTGTAATCCCCAGCACTTTGAGAGGCCAAGGTGGGTGGATCACCTGAGGTCAGGAGTTCGAGACCAGCCTGACCAACGTGGAGAAACCCCAGCTCTACTAAAAATAGAAAATTAGCTGGGCATGGTGGCTCATGCCTGTAATCCCAGCTACCTGGGAGGCTGAGGCAGGAGAATCACTTGAACCCAGGAGGTGGAGGTTGGAGTGAGCCAAGATCCGCACCATTGCACTCAGCCTGGGCAAACAGAGTGAAACTCCCATCTCAAAAAGAGAAAAAAATATATATATATTATTTTTATTTTATGTATTATGTATTAATAATATAATACATATATGTACCAAACCAAACACAGGTGCCTTTTGAATAGAAATAAAATAAATAAAAGATAAATGCTAGAATTACTATAGTGATCCTAGAAAATTCCACTTCCTAGGTATATTGAACAAAGGTTTGGATTCTAGAAACGAGTGAAGGTTTATCATGTACCCTACAACATTTTGTCTTTAGTTAACAATACTGCACCATAAGTTAAAATTGTAGGAAATCAACTCTTCTTACCACAATTTAAAAATGACTGATGGGTAGATATTTGAAAGGAAATTAAATTGTGGACCAAAACTCATTTAGCTAAGGGGGGGAAAGTGAGGCTGGAAACTGGGTCAGCACAAACTGCCTCCCCATTTTGGTTCCTAATAAGATGGCTACAAGATGAAAAGCTACACGCCTCCCCCCAACGTTTTGCCCACAAGAAGATTCCTAGTGAGCTGTTAAAATTCACCACGGCAATTGTATATTGAAACTTATTCTTTCCAGGTAACAGTCTTCCCTGGTGCTCATTAGACTCAATGCATATTGGATCGTTCCCTAGGCAGCGCGCGCCAATTTTGTCTATGTTTATCTATGAAAATGGCAGGTTCACTGCATTTTTTCCTGTCCCCATTTATTCACGTCATCTGATGTAAAAGTGGGCAGATTCACCTGAACCGAGACAAGGCATGAATGACGGTTTGTTAAAAAAAAAAAAAAAAAGAATGCAGATTCACCTGAGCTAGACAAAGGCATGAGTAACTATTTTCCCTACCTTCCTCTTACATGAAAATTGTGTTCTTCTCAATGTCCTGCCCTATCCCCTTTAAATTTGGAGCCCTCAAAATCATCTTCAGAGAAAGGCATTGACCTGTCTTCTGGGCACATGCTTAACTTTGGCAAATAAACCTCCTGAAATGATAGAGACTTGTCTCATTGTTTTTCTCATTTGACAATATCCAAACACTTGCATGCAGGCGTTTATAGAAGGATTATTCACAATAAAAAAGTAAAAGTATCACAAATGTCCACCAACCAATATGTTTCATCCATATGTTGGAAATTGACTCATCCCTAAAAATGAAGTGCTGATGCATGCTACAATGTAGGGATTAAGAACATGAAGCAAGGGAAAGAAGCCAGACACAAAGATCACGTAATGTATGATTACAGTTATATAAAATGTCCAGCAGCTGGAGATCCACAGAGACAGAAAGTAGACTGACGGCTGCCCGGGGCTGAGCAGGGGTAGGGAGAGGAGAGGGACTGCTCTGTGGAACAGGGTTCCTTTCAGGGTGATGAAAATCTTTTGGAACTAGAGGTGGCAGTTTCAACAATGAAAAGCTGCTAAATGCCACAGAGTTGTATTTTTTCTTTTTCTTTTCTTTTTTTTTTTTTTGAGACAGTGTTTCACTCTTATTGCCCAGGCTGGAGTGCAATGGCGTATTCTCGGTTCACTGCAATCTCTGCCTATCAGGTTCAAGCGATTCTTCTGCTTCAGCCCCCCAAGTAGCTGGGATTACAGGCGCCCACCAGAACGCCTGGCTAATTTTTCTGTATTTTTAGGAGAGATGGGGTTTCACCCCATTGACCAGGCTGGTCTTGAACTCCTGACCTCAGATGATCCACCCGCTTTGGCCTCCCAAAGTGCTGGGATTATATGCATGAGCTATTAA
The DNA here is from genome assembly GCF_001698545.2 of Rhinopithecus bieti. NCBI lineage: Eukaryota > Metazoa > Chordata > Mammalia > Primates > Cercopithecidae > Rhinopithecus > Rhinopithecus bieti. Next base: position 46,554 of record NW_016818624.1, read on the forward strand.
GCCCAGCCTAGAATTGTATACTTTTAAAGGGTCAATTTTACATTATTTGTGTTTTACTTCAAAAAATGGAAATTTAAGAAAAAAGAGCATGGTTCTATACAGATTTCATCTTAAGAAGTTGCAACATGACCCAGTGTTTTTTTTTTTCTTTCTTTTAATGTGAGGGAGGATTTCTAACAGGTAAGAGATGTCCTAAGTCCCATAGTGTACAGACATGAAGCTGATCTTTTCACCTTACATCTTAAATTCTAACGTGGCTGAGTACAGAATTCAAGATGAGCTACAGGATTCCTGCAGCCTGTAACTTTTTCTGATACTCTACCATTCCACCAGTGATGATGGATTGTTCCTGACTCACCTTTCGAACATCAAGGCTCTTACACCACGTGTCTGGATCTGGTAAAAGAGATTACACAAGATTGAGAGCCTTACATGTCTCAGGCAATACTCATACTCAAACCAACCCTGAGATACGGGTCATTATCTTCTTCTACAAAGAGGAAAATGGGAAAAAGGTGTTAACATGATCAAGGTCATGTAAATTCCACCCTCATGTCTTACATTGACAGTGGTTCATTTCCTCCAGGGATCACTCTTGCCCAGAGCATGGAGACAGAATCCATGCTATCAGCTGAGGGCTGTGAGTAGGGAAGAAAAGAGGTAGTAAGGAAGCAGAAATAACTCAGATGTTTTGACAGAGAGTGACCCTGTTTGTCCCAAGAACACTTGCAGGTTTCCTAATCTTACCCCCAAAGTGTTCCCAGACCAAGCTGAGGGTCGAGCTGCTATTTCTCATGGCCCAATAACAAGATGCGGATGAACTGGGGAGGAAGAGAGTTTTTATTTCTGTAACGGGTTACAGGGAAAAGGCCTGGAAAATATCACCAGACCAACTCGAAATTACAAAGTTTCCCAGAGCTTATATACCTTCTAAGTTATTTGTTTTAAAAAAATGCAGCTAAGCTATTTTCTAAGCTATCTTCTAAGCTAAGCTAAGAAGATGACTAAGCTTCTTCTAAGCTATCTAAGTTAGATAAGCTTCTAAGTTATCTTCTAATAAGCTTAGAAGCTTCTAAGCTATTAAACTATCTAAGCTATAATCTTCTAAGTTTCTCTTTGTACTCTACACCAGGGTAGGCAGAGAGGAAGCCAAGATGGAAGCATCCTGGAACTTAGAAGCTTCTAAGCTATTAAGCTATCTAAGCTATAATCTTCTAAGCTTCTCCGCTTAGAAGCTTAGCTATCCAACCTAAGCTAAGATACTCTAAACTTCTAATATCTATCTTCCACATCACCCATTTCCTGCACAGGATGTGGCACCCCAGAGACCCAGGAGATGTTTTCTTAATGAATCTAGTAATAAACAAACACCTGCATCCCTTAGGGATGATTAAAAGTTCATAAACCTCAGATGGAGAGTCTAGAACATTAGAAACAAAAACCAGGGAATGTGTCAGATGCCTAAGGACCTTCACAGCAATCCTAACAATTCTTCATAAAAGTAGCTGTCATTTACTGAGTGTAGTTTATCAGGTCATCTCTAGGCATATAATGAAAATAATAATAATAATAATAATAATAATAATAATAATAATAATAGTACAAAATAGCCTACGTTATTGAGTGACTAAGAACATGGTAGAATTTCACTTTGTACATCACATGTATTAACTATGCGGTTCCCCACTAAAACCATATGAGGTAGATACTAGCACTATTCTAAGTTTATAGATGACACAATAGCAATGTGGGTAACTTTCCCTAAGTCACATCGTTCGAAGGGGCAGAGCTGTGATCAAACCTCAGGCTTCCTGGCTCCTGAGTCTTCCCTATTAGTTCAACTGCTTGCTTCCTCTGAGAGGTAGAATATAATAATCTCTGATTGTCAACCCACCAAATATCCTTACAAAGTAGATACTTTTATTATTGCAATTGTATAGAAAAGTGAAGTGAGCCTCAGAAAGGCAAAGTGACTTTCCAAAGGAGACAGAGATAGCAAGAGGCAGATTTAGGTTTTGAAAGTACTGTGATGTAACTCCAAGTCTGCTGCCTTTTTTCTTTTTTCTTTTTTCTTTTTTTTTTTTTTTGAGATGGAGTCTCACTTTGTCACCCAGGTTGGAGTGCAGTGGCGTCATCTCAGCTCACTACAAGCTCTGTCTCCCGGGTTCACAGCATTCTCCTGCCTCAGCCTCCCAAGTAGCTGGGACTACAGGCGCCCGCCACCACGCCTGGCTAATTTTTTTTATTTTTTATTTTTAGTGGAGACGGGGTTTCACCGTATCAGCCAGGATGGTCTTGATCTCCTTACCTTGTGATCCGCCCACCTTGGTCTCCCAGAGTGCTGGGATTACAGGCGTGAGCCACCGTGCCCGACCCCAAGCCTGTTGCTTGTTAGTCAATACCCTATAAACTGGTTTTCTGAACCTGATCTGGAAAGAGATGATCTGAGGTGGATGAGGAAGAACCAACTCTAGATGCCACCCTGGGCCGTGCTAGTGGCTGTCCTGCTGGGTAAGAGGCCAACATCATAAGCTTCTGAATTCCATTCCTATTCAGAATCCATGGAGTGGATGTGTCTTTTTCCAATTTATTCTGATGCATTCGCTAAATATTTATTAGACTCCTTTGGGGAATCTCCATTTAGGAGTCTCTAAAAGGGGGCCCAGCTTATACAAATGTATCAGCTAACACCAGAAAGCCGTTTTGCCTCCTGGACTCTGACCATGGTGCTGAAATTAGAGTTCATGACAACATCCCAGTCAGTGCTGTGGACAGCGACCACAAGAGCCACTCTCCTGCGGCTAGGTCCTGATAGAGGAAATAGGAAGGGTGTCTAGATACAGGGCCAGGTGTGTTGAAGACCTTGAGTAGGAGCCAAAATTGAACAGGATGTGGGGAAGCTCAAGAGGTAGACGACGTCTAGTTGGACCAAGGAACGTTGCTATCTAGATAGGCAATTATTTTTGTACTCTACACCAGGGTAGGCAGAGAGGAAGCCAAGACAGAAGTATCCTGGAACTTCCTTGGTCACACAGGATACTTAGTTTCCTCGATTGCTTATGAATATATATTATGAGTGCAAAAAGGTTTGAGTGCGATTATCCCTTAAACTAAAATCTGTTTTTGCAAGAGTTCTTCAGAGAACTGGAACTAACCAGATGTTTATTTATGTATATACCTATCATCTGTCTATGTATCTATTTATTTATTTCTCTAGGAGTGTACATTATGAGTGCCATATGGCCCCCTTACTGTGGGCCAACTTTTGTTACATGTTTTAGCCAATGAACCAGGCAAACTGTTAGAGCCATGTGTAGCTCACTGAGATACAACATTAAATGCAGGATCTCTCCTTAGTAGGTCCATATTAATAACATCGGCCTCTCTCAACTTTATCTTCCTTTCACCATTATCCAACACCCTTAATGTCCATTTGCACACATGTTCCCTAGATTTCTATGTGCATACATCAGAAAAACTTAGTAATCACTTTGGAGTGTAGCACATTTCCTCATGGATCACACATGGAACCTATGGCTTAGAAGCAAAGATGGGTAGTGGCGGCGGATCCTGAGGAAAACTAGCACTGTCTTGCATGGCAACTGCCTCCAGAGAGGCCTTTATTGTTTTCTCAGACAGTGCAGGGTTAATCTCCTCAGATGCAGGGGGAGAGGACACTTCCATTGTCAAGGAGCAGAGAGCAGAATTAAGGAGCTCGCTGTCTTTACCTTCATCCGGGTCCTTCACACATATCTATTCCAAATCTCAAGATTCCACACCTTCCCAATCAAGGCCCTCAAAGTAGATACTCTCTGAGGCTGGGAATTCCATTTGTATTGTACTTTAGCCACTTAAAGCATGAGTTTCTGGGTTTGATTTTTCTTTTACTTTTTTTTTTTTTTTTTTGAGACAGGGTCTCGCTCTTCTTGTCCCCCCCAGGCTGGAGTGCAGTGGCATGATTTCAACTCACTCCTGAATTTAAGCAATTCTCCTGCCTCAGCCTCTTGAGTAGCTGGGATTACAGGCACCTGCCACCACACCTGGTTAATTTTTGTATTTTTAGTAGAGTCGAGGTTTCGCCAAGTCAGCCAGGCCTGTCTTGAACTCCTGACCTCAGGTGATCTGTCCACCTTGGCCTCCCAAAGTGCTGGGATGACAGGCGTGAGCCACTGTGCCTGGCCCTGGATTTGATTTTTCAAAAGCCTCAGCCCTGTGACTACAAATTATGAGTATCTTTTAGGGCAGATAGAGAAGGCTTACATCATTTATGTTTGCACTTGAACTGAAGATTCAAATCTTTTAACTCATACTCTTCTTTTCCCAACTTTGTCCAGTGACAACCCAGCCAATTTCACTATGCATATGAGTTCTCAAAAACATTCAAAGGTATTATGTACATGATCACTCAGATTCTTCTACGTGTTTGTTAGGAGTTTCCCATGATGACATTTGGTGCATCCCTATGGCCACATCATGTTATGGACTGTCAATGCTACTAGAAATGGAGTTATTAGTGTTTTTAAATCAAATCGAATTAGAAAGCCGATTTCAGAAACTTTGGATCCAATTCAGAAAACTCATTCTTAAAAATGCTGTTCCTTTGGAATCATCTCTGGGACCAAAATGATGTTTTTCAAGCGTTCTCCAGAGAAATTGAACCAGCAGAATGTTTATTTATGTGTCTGTCTGTATATCTACATATTTCTCTGTGTATCTATCTATCTATGTTTCTATCTATCTATCTATCTACCTGTTTGTTTATCTATTCATTTATCTAGGAATTGGCTCATGTGATTGTAGGAGCTTGCTGAGTTCACAATCTGCAGGACAGGAGAGTATCTTGGAGACTTAGGAAAGAGTTGTAGGAAACTAAAAAATCCAAAGACAATCCGCTGGAAGAATTTATTCTTGCTCAGGGGAGCTCGCCACTGTTATTTTATCATTATTTTGCTCACAAGGCAAGTATCATCCTATAACATAGCGGATGTTCTATTAATTTTTGTAATTTTTGTTGTTGTCTAATATCCATCTTTCTCAACTATAATATGGATCCAATACAGGCACTTTTTTTTTTTTTTTTTTTTTTTTTTGAGACGGGGTCTCTCTCTGTCGCTCAGGCTGGAGTGCAGTGGCACAATCTTGGCTCACTGCAAGCTTCACCACCCAGGTTCACGCCATTCTCCTGCCTCAGCCTCCCAAGTAGCTGGGACTACAGGCACCTGCCACCACTCCAATACAAGCACTTTTTAAGCAGTCTTTATGCCTTTTTTTCTGCCACATCTTATACACCAAGAATCATGTTTGACACATTAGATACTTAATGTATACCCACAAAAACAGTGAATAAAAGTTTCTCCACTTCTTCCAAGGTTATTTTTAACACTGGAGCAAATGATTTCTACTTGATTCTCTCTTTTTTTCTCCCCTCCAGGCTGCCTTTAGTGAAAGGTCCTCAGAATGAAAAAATATTTTTGGGGGGAGGCAAAACCCTAAGGTTGGCAAGAAACAAACCCCAGCCTTATTCTTACTTTCCTTTTCTCACTTAGATCTCAGTGTCCTTGACTGCAATGCTGTTTCTACCTAGTTTACTTTAGGCTTCCCAGATGTATTTTCCTCTCTAAGTTTCTCTGTCTCTTCCTGTCTCTGTCTCTCTCTCACTCTGTTTCTTTCCATCTCTGTCTTTCTTGCTCCAACTTTCTCAGTTGACTAAAACTAATAGCTACTAATAGCTTTCAGTAATTTGAACATTTCACAGATGTTTTTCTAGATCAACTCAAATCTCTATGCAAACACTGTCACTGTACTTACAGATGAAATGATAATCACTTCCTAGCAAGAAAAGGATCCCATGGTGTCTTAAGCCTTTATCTCAGGGTTAAGATGCCCCTTTTGTGGAGGTGCTTAGACTGTGACTACGGCAGTTGCTTTCCCAGCAAGAAACTGTATTTGGTAAGTGGACCTTCTTTTCAATTAGACAGCCATATTCTCAGAGATATAGAATATTTGTTGCAAAAAAAAATTATGGTGTAGACATACCGATCTATTTCCCCTAAAGTCAAAACTGAACATGGAAAAGAAACATGAGGCAGGGGTATTTTCTGAGAGTTCCTGAGACGAGAACCACCTCAACCTTCCCACTCAGGGCTGCCTGGCATCCTTCTCTATCATAGCCCCATCTGAAAGACTCTGAATAGATATGCCAAACCTCATAGTCTTAGCTCTCCTCCATGTAAGAGGGGTTAGAGTGTGTTCAGGTCTTGGCTCCTGCTCACACACCTGTTGTCTAGTAGCAACTGCTACTTAGGACATTTGAAATATCTCTGGTGGTTGCTGCACTTTGTTTGGCAATGGCTGTACGTCTCTGAAAATGTTCTGTGATGATTGCAAAACGATACACTTTCCTCTCCGTTCTTATGGGTTCCAGGGGGACAGATGTGCTTGATTTCACCAGTACTATGTGTCTAGAGACAATTTCTTGGATTAGTGTGAAGAAGGTAAATTATATCTTTCATTTAGAAGACTATAAATCTCCCTTTTACAAAACGTGAGTTGTCAAGGTTTGGAGAGCAGGAATAATCAGGGACTGTATGAGTGTTCATGTCTAATAAATGCAACTCTGAGACTTAACCATATTTAAAAGCACTTTCATAGTTCCCAGACCTTGTCATCTGCTCCAGATCCACTGGGTTCTGAAGCCAAACCTTTCTGAAACTGTTCTTCCTTTCAGCCCTTAAGCAGGGAACACTTGGTCTGTTCTGACAGCTAAGTATGCAGCCACAGGAGCTGTGAAAAGTGCTGTCGGCCAGGCGCGGTGGCTCGTGCCTGTAATCCCAGCACTTTGGGAGGCTGAGGTGGGTGGATCGCAAGGTCGACAGATAGAGACCAGCCTGGCCAACATGTGAAACCCTGTCTCTACTAAAAATACAAAAATTAGCCGGGCGTGGTGGCGGGCACCTGCAATCCCAGCTACTCAGGAGGCTGAGGCAGGAGAATTGCTTGAACCCGGGAGGCAGAGGTTGCAGTGAGCCGAGATCATGCCACTGTACTCCAGTCTGGTGACACAGCGAGACTCAGGTCTAAAAAAAAAGAAAAAGAAAAAGTGCTGTCTCAGGGGCTTCCCGATGGGTGCCAGTGTTTTCTGAAGGAGTGTGTGTATCTGAGATAAATGAGGGAGATGACTGGGAAAAAAGTGTGGCTGGGTGAAGGCAGACAGCTGACTCCACTTATCACACCTACAAACACATGCACACACATGCACACAGTAATCTACACGCATACACACACTCACACGTGCATACATTTGCACACACTCACAGAGGCACGTGCACTTGAGCACACACTTACCCACGTCAAGAAAGCCCCAAGTCAACCATGGGCTGGGACGTGTTGGTGTCTCCACCCCACTTACAGGGTCAGAAGCGTTTCCCTACTCAGATTAAGTCAGAAAATTGCCTGCGAACAACTAGGGGGCCAGAGCCTCTCATCTGGTTTAACTTGTGTCCCTTGTCCCCCTCACAGGGCGTGCAATGGGAGTGTAACTGGCTCCTTCAGTACCCTGCTGCTCAAACCTCCAGGGGAGCATAGAGACGGGCAGGCTGTGAGGCTCTGACCCCATGGCAGTGTCTAGGGGTGAGTGTTTACAGCTCCTGAAGCCCCAGTGGGCGTGTGTTACCATGTGCTCTTTTAGTTCAGCCGTCCACAGACAGCTTGTGTTAATACGCTCAGTCAGACCCCCTACCTTATCGCAAGCACAGAGGGCTTTCTGTATCCCAGGCTTCTTGTCTTGGTGTACCAGAATCAGATCACACGTGAGCTCGGAGAATGAGTGCAAGGTTTTACTGAGCGGCAGAAGCTCTCAGCAGATGGAGGAGCCAGAAGGGAGATGGTTTTCCCCTGGAGTCAGGCTGTCCAGCAGCCCAGGCTCTCCTCCCACTGCCCTGGCCAAACTCCTGTCGTTCTGCAGGTCAGTGGCCTGGTGGTGTGCCAGTGCCTGCCAGCGCCTTCCTCTCCACGTCCAGCCACCCATGTGTTCCTCTACTGAGGTACTCCTGTCAACGTGCAGCCGTCTGTGTGTCTGCCTGCTGGGGTCTGTGGGCGGGGGGGGGTGTTTTCTAGGCACAGGATGGGTGCGTGGCAGCCCAGGGTGGTCTTGGGAAATGCAACATTTGGACAGGAAATGCCCGTCCTCACCTAGGTCTGTGAGGGTGGAGCCTTAGTCAGGGACCACTCCCTCCTCTGACCAGCACTTCCCTTCCCTCTTCTGTATGATTTAAAGGGACTCCACCCTTCCCTTCCCAGCACTTCCTTATCACCGCTTAGGATAAAGCAAAAAGACAAAAAATAACCAGTGGTGGCTAAGGACGCAGAGAAAAGGGGACTCTTGTGCACTGTTGAAGGGAACGAGGAGTGTGGTCATTACAGGAAACAGTACATAGGTTCCTCATAAAACTAAAAAGAGAACCACCCTACAACCCAGCCATCCCAGTTCTGGGTATAGATCGAAAGGAAAGGAAATCAGTATATTGGAAGGATAGCTTCACCCCCGTGTTTATTGCAGCACTATTCACAATAACCAAGATTTGGAAGCAACCTAAGTGTCCGTGTCCAGATAAGTGGATAAGGAAAATGTGGGACATCTACACAATGGAATATTATCCAGTCATTAAAAAGAATGAAATCCTGTCCTTTGTGGCAATGTGGATGAGCCTGGAGGACATTCTATTAAGTGAGATAAGCCAAGCATAGAAAGACAAAGCATGTTCTTACTCATCTGGGGGAGTTAAAACAGTCGATCTCAGATGCAGAGAGTAGAGTTGTGGTAACTAGAGGCTGGGAAGGGTGGGGAGAGGGGAAGGGAAAGGCTGGTTAAAGGATACAGAGTTACAGCTAGATGGAGGAAATAAGTTCTGGTATCCTATAGCACTGTAAGGTGACTATAATTAACAATAGTTTATTGTATATTTTCTTTTTTTAATTTTATTTTTTATTAGACTTTAAGTTCTAGGGTACATGTGTGGAACGTGCAGGTTTGTTACACAGGTATGCATGTGCCATGTTGGTGTGCTGCACCCATCAACTCGTGATTTACATTAGGTATTTCTCCTAATACTATCTCTCCCCCAGACCCCCCACCCCCGACAGGCCCCAGTGTGTAATGTTCCCTGCCCTGTGTCCAAGTGTTCTCATTGTTCAATTCCCACCTATGAGTGAGAACATGCGGTGCTTGGTTTCCTGTGCTTGTGGTAGTTTGCTGAGATTTATGGTTTCCAACTTCATCCATGTCCCTGCAAAGGACATAAACTCATCCTTTTTTACGGCTGCATAGTATTCCATGGTGTGTATGTGCCACATTTTCCTAATCCAGTCTATCATTGATGGAAATTTGGGTTGGTTCCAAGTCTTTAGTATTGTGAATAGTACAGCAATAAACATACGTGTGCATATATCTTTATAGCAGCATGATTTATAATCTTTTGGGTATATCCCCAGTAATGGGATGGCTGGGTCAAATGGTATTTCTAGTTCTAGATCCTTGAGGAATCGCCACACTGTCTTCCACAATGGTTGAACTAATTTACACTCCCACCAACAGTGTAAAAGCATTCCTAATTCTCCGCATCCTCTCCAGTACCTGTTGTTTCCTGACTTTTTAATGATCATCATTCTAACTGGCGTGAGATGGCATCTCATCATGGTTTTGAGTTTATTGCATATTTTCAAATAGCTAGAACTCCTGGGCTCAAGTGATCCACTTGCCTTGGCCTCCCAGAGTGCTGGGATGAAGTGTGTCTTTTTATTATAACTTTTAATTGACACATAATAATTGTATATATTCGTAGGGCATAGAGTTGATATTGCAACACATGTATATAATGTGTAATGGTCATATAAGGGTAATTAACGTATCTGCCATTTCAAACATTTATCGTTCCTTTGTGTTGAAGACATTCAAAATCCTCTCTTCTAGCTATCTGAAAACACATACTAAACTCTTAATGAGTCAATAGGTTGTCATTGGTGGCGCTTCTCATCGTTACGGGGTTTACTGTTTGCTGTCCATGTTTGTCGAATGGTTCATTTCTTTTTTTTTTTTT
>NW_016818624.1:57073-58607 GCF_001698545.2 Rhinopithecus bieti
TCGGGGTTTTTTTTTTGCTTTCCATGTTTGTGGAATGGTTTATTTTTTTTTTTTTTTTTTTTCTTTTTTTTTTTTTTTTGAGACGGAGTCTCGCTCTGTTGCCCAGGCTGAAGTGCAGTGGCCAGATCTCAGCTCACTGCAAGCTCCGCCTCCCGGGTTTACACCATTCTCCTGCCTCAGCCTCCTGAGTAGCTGGGACTACAGGCGCCCACCACCTCGCCCAGCTAGTTTTTTTTTTTGTATTTTTTAGTAGAGACGGGGTTTCACCGTGTTAGCCAGGATGGTCTCGATCTCCTGACCTTGTGATCCGCCCGTCTCGGCCTCCCAAAGTGCTGGGATTACAGGCTTGAGCCACCGCGCCCAGCCCGAATGGTTCATTTCTTACACACCAGTCCTTGCAAGGTAGTTCTTAGTGCTCTCCTGGGAGTCAGACTGAAAAAGAGAGGATTGTTCCGGCTGCCCCTGCTGCATGACCTCTACTCCTCCAAACATGTCATCTGCTTAGGGTCTTGCCCAGCACGGGAGGGTCTAGTGTGAACCTCACACTCACACGTGGGACAGACACCCATATCTGACCACGTTACAGTGATTCTGTTTCACACAAACAAGGGAGATGATCCAGTGTGGACCCCGGACCCAGGTCAGTGAGCAGAGATATTCCAGCGCCTGTCCACACACACAGGGCAGGAGGAACCACAGTTTCCAGCCTCACCCAGAGCCCTGACTCCTTCGTGCCTGTGAGGACCTGGGGTTCCTCTTCTGTGCCACACAGAGGTGGAAATCTCCCCCGGCTAATGAGCCCTGGGTGGTCCCAGGCATCGGTGGTCCCTCGGCTCTGGTCTATGATCTGTCTTACGGCACCCTGTCTATTTCAGGAATTTGTTATTTAACTTTTTCTGCGTAAGACCGTGACCACATGATTCGGAAATATCCTACGTAGGTTTCTCAGTGTTCAAAGCCAATGTGGGCTCTTGAGGGCGGCATCAATCCTCCTCCACAGTGGAGCCCAACACCAGGATCCTCTCCTGTCCTAACCTTCCTGTCTTAACTGGTCTGGAAATTCACCATGGCTGAGGCTGAGCCCCTCCCATGTCCTGGGCACCGCTGCCCTCCACAGCCACTGTGATGAGTGGGGTTCATGAAAACAGGCTTCAAACCAGGAAACTGAGGCTCAGGGATGGGATATTACTGCCCAAGGTCACACAGGCAGGGGATGATCATCAGGAACTAAATAAAAGTCATCTCCCAACCCAGTGTCCGAAATCAGAGCTCAAACCTCACATAATTGCTCCAAAAACCTCAAACGTGGATTAAGGCACAGAGGAAGGCCCAGGAAGTGAGGGGCACTGAGGAGGCAGGAATGACTTAGAGGTTTGTTCTCAGGAAGGAAGGAAGGAAGGAAGGAGGGAAGGAGGGAAGGAAGGAAGGAGGGAAGGAAAGGAAGGAGGGAAGGAGGGAAGGAGGGAAGGAAGGAAGGAAGGAAGGAGGGAAGGAAGGAAGGAAGGAGGGAAGGAGGGAAGGAAGGAAGGAAGGA
>NW_016818624.1:63047-80472 GCF_001698545.2 Rhinopithecus bieti
ACGCACCTCCTTCCTGGCTCTTTTTGCTATTGAGGAATCAGCTTCAGTGTCACCTCCAAGTGTGACCTTCACTGATGACACAGCTCAGCCCAGACCTGCCTGCTTCTCATCTACGTCAAGTAATTAACCAACCTACACTGTGCAGCTGAATTCCTTCTGTCTTTCACTCTGTCTGCATATACACGTGTATGTGGTCACACCAATATCTTATGTGACATTAATACCTAGTTATCTATATATCTATACAGATAATAAATATTCACACATAAATGTAGTTCTCTACCCATTCATAAAACTACCCCTATGACTAGTAAATTTCCACTGCTGTGTTTCTATGTTTGCTGTTTGTCTCCTCAGATGAACCTACACTTCAAGAAAGCAAAGATAGTTTTTATGGCCCACTGTATATACAAAATAGATATATATTTCTGTTTGTGTTTTTCTGTGTGTGTATCACATTCTACCTGTTGCTGCCTATATGAATAATTAGCTACCTAGAGATTAAATGGAAGGTGAAACTCCAGGTGAAGTGGTTGAGGGCATGAAGAGGAGGCAGCCCCAGACTTTTACCCCTTTGTGCTCCTGACATTCAGGAGGCCCTGAGGACCAACCCCTCATCCACAGAGCCTGGGTCCTCCGCTGGTGGATCCGTGAAACTCTCATCTCGGGGTGAATTGGCTTATGTGCTCCTGTGTCCCAGGCTGCACAGACAGCACCCAGGGCTCAGTGACCCTGTACTGGGGATACTTTCCTTGCAGATCCTGAGCTCTCAGGGTGCAGGAAAACTCTCCCAGATGACTCAGAAGCAACGTCGAAATCCATAGAACACAGGAAAACTGAAATCATTCAGTGGGGAGACTGGAAGGAAGCCTGCTACAGCGGAGAAAGAGTGTTTTTTACAAATTCTGTAAAAGTCACATCATAAGATATTAAGTAATAAAAAAAAAATGCAGAGCCCAGGTGAGAGGCTGGCTCAGGTCTCTTTCTCTCTGTTTTGGTTCTCAGGAGCTGCTGATAACCTCAGCCCATCACAAAACGAGTCTAACTCTGAGACTGATGTGTGAGGAGATGCTCTCAGTTATGGGGCTGGCACAGAGGGTCCTGTGAAGGGGAGGTGGGTGACCTGGGTGGACATCCAGGGATCCCAGGCTGATTCTGATCCACCCTGACCTCTGTGACTTCTTTGCCCACCATCCCCAGCCTCGCACCCCCAGGATTACACAGTGGAGAATCTCATCCGCATGGGCGTGGCTGGCTTGATCCTGGTGGTCCTCGGGATTCTGTTATTTGAGGCTCAGCGCAGCTGGAGAAGCTTCCCAAGAGGCAGCCGGGAGATGAACAACAGAGAGGATAATGTACCTTTCGGAGTCGTGAAGCCTCGGGAACAGATCTGACGATCCCAGGAGGTTCTGGAAGAAAATCTAGGGCCGATGCTATCTGGACTCTCTGCGGGTCGTTTCTAGAGGAAGGAATCAATGTTTGAGTGCAGGGACATTTTCTGGGGTGATCCATGGAGAGCCATTAAAATGTGATACCTTTCCTCTCCATTAATGTTGACTTTCCTTGGTTGGATCTGCTTCTTTTCCCATCCTTAGACATTAGACGTGAGGCTCCATCCCACACGGCAGTCTTGGGTCCACACCTCTGCACACCTGCGTGCTCTGGTCCATGGCATGTCACACAGTCCTCTTCATTTCTCATTGCGACACTTCCTGGTGCACTTTATTGGGTCTTCATGTCTTCCGTTCAGAGTTCCACACCTGGTTTAGGAACTAATTCAATGGGAGATCAGAGTCCCACCAGGAAAAGATAAATGCACCATGACGCCCTCACCTCCTGTGTGGTCCCTGCGAGCCCTTCCCCCCTTTTCAGATGCTATCTGTGTAGTTTCTCCTGAAATATCACCACGTGGAATCATCACACTGGCATTTTAAGTCACAACCCAATGGCGTGCTAATTCTGAAAAACACATTTTTTAGGCCGGGCGCGGTGGCTCATGCCTGTAATTCCAGCGCTTTGGGAGGCCAAGGTAGGTGGATCACTTGAAGTCAGGAGTTTGAGACCAGCCTGGCCAACATGGTAAAACTCCATCTCTACTAAAAATACAAAAATCAGCCGAGTGTGGTGGCACTTGCCTGTAGTCCCAGCTACTCAGGAGGCTGAGGCAGGAGAATCACTTGAACCCAGGAGGTGGAGGCTGCAATAAGCTGAGATTGTGCCACGAGACTTCAGCCTGGGTGACAGAGCGAGACTCCATCAAAAACAAACAAAATCCAATACAAAATGACAATATCAACAGATTCTATGGAAGAGTTCTTAAATGGTTCTTCCTACCTTCTGGTGGTCAGACATTCCTTGGCTTGAGGCAGCGCAATGCCAATTTCTACCTCCCTCTTCACAAGGCTTCCTCCTGTGGGCTTCTGTCTTCACCTGGTATACTTCTCTCTGGGTATCTTCTCATCTTCAAACAATAGTATCAAATAAGATGAGGGCTTATTCTAATTCATTACGATCTCATCTTCTTAAATTAACTTGAACATGTCTGCAAAGACCCTTCTCCAAACATGTTCATGTTTATAGGTAACCAGGCTGAGAATTTCAACATATCTTTTTGGGGGACAATTCAACTCATAATAGTACCTAAAAGAAAAATACACAGAGAAATCCATTTAACCAAAAAAAGTGCAATACTTATACGCTGACAATTTAAAATATTGGTCAAAGAAATTTTCAAAGACCTAAATAAGTGAAAAGTCATCTGAGGATCATAAACTGGAAGGTTTAATATTGTATGGATGCCAGTATTTTTTACGAAATCATCAGAATCTGTGTAACCCTCATTAAAATTTCAATTCTGCTAATTCTGAAAAACACATTTTTTAGGCCGGGCGCAGTGGCTCACGCCTGTAATCCCAGCACTTTGGGAGGCCAAGGCGGGCGGATCATGAGGTCAGGAGTTCGAGACCAGACTGGCCAATATGGTGAAACCCCATCTCTACTAAAAATACAAAAATTAGCCAGGCGTGGTGGTGCACTCCTGTAATCCCAGCTACTCAGGAGGCTGAGGCAGGAGAATCGCTTGAACCTGGAGGCAGAGGTTGTGGTGAGACGAGATTGCTCCATTGCACTCCAGCCTGGGCAACAGAGCAAGATTCCATAAAAAAAAAAAAAAAAATTCAGTGCCTTTTTTTAAGAAATGGAAAATTCATGTGGAATTGCAAATTACATAGAATAGCAATTTTTTTTTTAAAGTACAAAGTTGTAGATCTCACTCTTCTCAGTTTCAGAATTTATTAAAAGCTACAACAATGAAATCTATCTGGTATTGGCATGAGAATAGATACACAGGTGCATGGAATAGAATGGAAAGACAAGAAAAAAATCCATCTACATGATCAATTGACTTTTATCAAGGCTGCCAATATCATTCAACTGGAAAAGAATGGCCCCTTCCACACATGGTGTTAGGAAAATGGGATATTTACAAGAAAAATGATGAAACTGGACCCTTAGACTAAACACAAAGTTAAAACGAATTAAAATTACAGCTAAAATTATCAAACATGGGGTAAATCTTCACAGCCTTGGACTTGACAATCACTTTTAAATATAGCACTAACAGCATAAGCAACAAGAGAAAAAAGATGAATCAATGAGACTTTACCAAAATTTAACATTTTTGTGCACCAAAAGACACTATCAACAGAGTGAAAACTGGAAAAACGTTGCAAATTATATATCCAATAAGGATCTATTCTATCCACCAGAATATACAAAGAATATCTTCAACAACATCGAGAACAACAAAAGGCCAGTTAGAAAATAGAGTGCTGGCATAGGTATTTCTACACAGAAGGTGTACAGTATACAACAAGCACATGAAGAGATGTTTCAGAACCATTAGTCATTAGGGAAATGCAAACAAACCACAGTGAGATACCACTTCACACCTAGTAGGATGGTCATATTTCAAAAACAGAAAGTAAAAAGTGTTGTTGATGATGCAGAGGAATTGGGAGTCTCATACACTGCAGGTGTGAAAATTAAATGGTCCAGCCACTGTGGAAAGTGGCTCATCAGTTCCTTGCAGAACTGAACCTATGATTAAATACATGCTAATCAGTACATGTAATGAGTCATATCAACTGAACGAAAGACCAAAATCACATGATCATCACAATAGATGCATTAAAAAGCATTTGATAAGATTCGACATCCCTTCATAATAAAAACTTTGAACACACTGGATACAGAAGGAATGTACATCAACACAATAAAGGTCACATATGATAAACAAACAGCTGACATTTATCCTGAGTGGGGGAAAGCTGAAAGTCTTTCCTCTAAGAACTGGATCAAGACAAGGGTGCCCACTTTCACCACTATTATTCAACCTCTCCTGAAGTCCTAGCCAGAGCAATTAGGCAAGAGAAAGAAATGAAAGGCATCCAAATTGGAAAGAAGAAAGTCAAATGGGTCCTGTTTGCAGATTATATAATTTTTTTTTCTACTTTAAGTTCTGGGATACACGTGCTGAATGTGCAGGTTGGTTACATAGGTATACATGTGCCATGGTGGCTTGCTGCCCCTATCAACCCATCATCTAGGTTTTAAGACCTGCATGCATTACATATTTGTCCTAATGCTCTCCCTCCCCTCTCCTCTGACCCCCCAACAGGCCCGATGTATGATGTTCCCCTCCCTGTGTCCATGTGTTCTCATTGTTCAACTCCCACTTACGAGTTAAAACAGGCAGTACTTGGTTTTCTGTTCTTGTGTTAGTTTGCTGAGGATGATGGTTTCCAGCTTCATCCATGTCTCTGCAAAGGACATGAACTCATCCTTTTTTATGACTGTATAGTATTCCACAGTGTATGTGTGCCACATTTTCTTCACCCAGTGTATCACTGATGGGCATTTGGATTGATTCTAAGTCTTTGGTACTATAAATAGTGCTACAGTAAATATATGTGTGCATGTGTTTTTATAGTAGAATGATTTATAATCCTTTGAGTATATACCCAGTAATGGGATTGATGGGTCAAATGGTGTTTCTAGTTCTAGATCCTTGAGGAATCGCCACACTGTCTTCCGCAATGGTTGAACTAATTTACACTCCCACCAACAGTGTAAAAGCATTCCTATTTCTCAGCATCCTGGCCAACATCTGTTGTTTCCAGACTTTTCAGTGATAGCCATTCTAACTGGCATGAGTTGGTATCTTGTTGCGCTTTAAATTTGCATTACAAAAACTTAAAGACTCCACCAGAAAACTCTTAGAACTGACAAATTTAGTAAGGTTGCAGGATACAAAATCAACATACAAAATTAGCAGCTTTTCAGCTACACCAATAATAGTCTAGCTGAAAAGAAATCAGGAAAGCAATCCCATTTACAATAGTCAGCAAAAATTACCTGGAAATAAATTAAACCAAGGAGGTGAAAAATCTCTGTGATAAAAATTGTAAAACTCTGAAGAAAGAAATTGAAATGGACACCCAAAACCAGAAAGATATTCCCTATTCATATATTGAAAGAATATATATTGTTTAAAATGACTATACTATGCAAAGTGATCTATAGATTCATTGCAATCCCTAT
Source organism: Rhinopithecus bieti (assembly GCF_001698545.2). Lineage (NCBI taxonomy): Eukaryota > Metazoa > Chordata > Mammalia > Primates > Cercopithecidae > Rhinopithecus > Rhinopithecus bieti. The sequence goes on from NW_016818624.1 coordinate 68,649, forward strand.
CAACATACCAATGACATTCTTCACTAAAATAGAGAAAAAAATATTCTGAAATGTGTATGGAATCAAAAAATACCCCAAATAGCCAAAGCAATTCTGAGCAAAAAGGATAAAGCTGGAGGTATCACACTACCCGACCTCAAAACATTCTACAAAGCTATAGTAACCAAAACAACATGGTTCTGGCATAAAAATAAACATGTAGTCCAATGGAACAGAACAGAGAGCCCAGAAATAAATGCACACATCTATGGTTGAGAGATTTTCAACAAAGGCCCCAATAACATACATTGGGGAAACAAGTCTCGTCAACAAATGGTTCCAGAAAAACTGGACATGCATGTACAGAAGAATTAAACTAGACCTCTATATCTCACACTACACAATAATCAACTCAAGGCCAGGTGCGTTGGCTCATGCCTGTAACCCCAGCACTTTGGGAGGCTGAGGCGGGCAGATCACTTGAGGTCAGGAGTTTGAGACCAGCCTAACCAACATGGTGAAATCCCATCTCTATTAGAAAAGAAAATACAAAATTAGCCGGGTGCTTTGGCATGCATCTGTAATCCCAGCTACTCAGGAGGCTGAGGCAGGAGAATCACTTGAACCCGGGAGGTGGAGGTTGCTGTGAGCCAAGATTGCGCCACTGCACTCCAGCCTGGGTGACAGAGTGAGACTCTGTCAAAAAAAAAAAAGAATCAACTCAAAATGGATTAAAGAAATAAATGTACTACTGGAAACTATGAAACTATGAGAAGAAAATATACGGGAAACACTTCAGGACAATGATCTGGGCAAAGATTTTTTAGGTAAGACCTCAAAAGCACAGGCAGCAAAAGCAAAAATAGACAAATGAGATCATATCAAACTACAAACCTCCTGCACAATCATGAGAACAAACAGCAGAGTGAAGAGACCACCTACAGAATGGGAAAGAATATTTGCAAGTGAGAAATTAATCTCCAGAATATACAAGGAGCTCAAACAACGCAAAGATTTTGAAAGATGGTGATGAGAGGGTTCTGCTACTTACAGAAGGGAAGAAGTCAGAGAAAGGAAATTTAGGAGAAACAAAACCACAAACCTAGCTTGTTCTGCTTCTCTCTGTGACTCAGTTAACAGTCTTAAACACATCTCCCTAAGCCTACTTCCCCAGTGGGATTCCTGGGTCTTGTGAGGGCCTCATTGGTCCCTCTGGTAAACCCAGGCACAGAGTGGAGCAGCTGTCGTTTTCTCAGGATCTTCCCCTTTACATATAATTAACGCACCTACACCATGCTACCCCCAGAACCCTTCAAATAAATGTCCCCCGGTTCATTCACCACCAGAGTCCAAGCTCAGCTGGTTCCCCAGCTTAGGACTGGGTGGTATCTTGGAGGTAGTTTCCACCACAGTCCCCTTCCTCTGCTATGAGGCTCAGTGACACACCAGACACCGTCTCCAGCCAGGCTCCTGGAAGGTCTGGATGAAGACTGGGACCCTGAGGTATTGCTCAGCAATGTGGCTTGACACAAACTTCTACGTAAAACTTCCAATCACTTTCACCAAGGGGTCACTTCCTGCATCTTGAGGTGTGAGGGCACCTTGGTTGGTCCCTGCAATATCAGACCCTATAGAGATCCTACAAACATGCTACAAATTCTTTGAAGATTCTAGCACTTTCAGACATGCTGTTGGGAAATGGTGATACCCATAACCTAGTTCCAGGACAGAGAGCCTTAGCCCAGGGCTATGTTTTCTGAGGGTCCTCAAAGTAAACAGTTCTGTGTTCCAGGAGAACCCTAGATCTCTAAGGGCGGAAAGACACACACACGCAGGTAAAAAGCAAGAGATCCAAAGAAAAGCTGAGCAAAGATAGACAGGAAAACACTCACATGATGAGTCACGTTGTGGAGCTAGAACCGAGATGGATAGAGGCACGAGCGGGCACAGAGTGTGCTCCCCAGAACAGGTGGAGAGAATGCCTTTTTCATGCCCTGAGGATAGGCTGAGTAAGGCTTGTGCTCGACAACCAAGGACTATTTTTTTCCCCAGCTGTCTGCAAGAGACCTTCCGTCTGAGTTCAACTGTGCCCTGCAGTAAGTAGTGATGGAGAGAATGTGACTTTGCTCTGCAGCTCTGGAAGCTTATTTGACCTGTGCCTTCTACAGGGAGGGGAGGCTCTTGGACACTGGCTCACTGAGGTGCAGAGACACAGTGGAGCATTCAGGCCAGCTTCTCTCGGTCTTGGGGCTGGTGATGGGACCTCTAGATGCTGCAGCTCTCTGTCAACGCTCTGCCTGTGAGTGATCAGCACTGTTATGAGGGAAACCCATGCCTGCTGCAGGTCCTGTGAAACAATAAATCATAAAGCCATGTCTGAGGGATAGCCTGCTGGAGACATGGGAATCTTAGGGATTCCAGACAAATTGAAGCAATGAGAAATACAAAGAGGAAAAGAGAGGTTGAGTATAATGGTGGTGTCAGGTAGACAGGGCAGCTCCACACTCTCCACTGCTTCCCGTCTGGAGGCCCACTTTGGGGTCCTACTTATCCAAGTGAGTGAAGAAAGAGGTCAGGACAAACATAGATGCAGTTCGGGGAGATAAGCAGTGGCCTCAGCCCCTCGCCCTTTTCCATCTTCCAGAAGCCCCTCCTGAGCTCTCACCACAGAGAGATTTCCCATCTGGAAACTCGGATATTTATTATCCCGGGCGGAGGCAATGTCTCTTGATTATGGGCACTTTCCATCACCAGGCACCTGCTAGTCCTCTCTATACCTTCCCTCTCAGGAAAGGAATTGTCCCTCATGGGATTCCAGGGAAGACACCCCAGGACCCCTATCAGTCACTAGGGAGATGACAGAGTAGAGGAAGGCAGGGGACCAACCCTCCGTAGAGAATGGTCCTACTTCGGTGGGGCAAGGGAGGCTCTCCCTCACCCATTTGCTGTCCTGTTACCTTGGAACCCTAGGAGAACTTGTTAGTCACCCACAGAATCCACCCCTGAATGTGGCGTGCAAAGTGGTGCTCTTAGCCTCCAGTGTGAAGTCCCTGGGGAGACAGAACGCCCCCGTGTGAGTGAAGGCTGTGCCACCTCCAGCTGTGGGACCTTGGGCTAGGCAGCCCCTCCTGAGTTCCCAGGGTCCCCATCCACATCTGAGACTGTGGTCAGTGCATCTGAGACCATGGTCAGTGTGGGAATCCGCAAGACCCTTCAGCCTCCAATGCTCTGGGACAGAGACCTCGTCCACAGGGAGGAAGGGGTCAGAGTGACCTGAGCCCCTACTCAGGAGCGAGTCTAATCCACTCTCCATCAGGGCCTGTGGGGAAGGGAAGATGAAGAAACGGAGCCTGCACCTGGCTGTGTGGGCGCAGTAGGTGAGGGGGAGGATGAGGGCTCCTGAGAGTGTGCCGTGTGGCAGAGACCCTGCAGCACACTCAGGAAGGGCTCTGGAAGGATCCAAGGAAAGTTTCCAAGAAGAGAGAAGAGTAAGTGACAGAGACCCTCAACCATGGATTTCACTGAGGTGCCCATGATGATATAGGGAGAATGGGGGTGTCTGGGCAGGAATAATATTGTCAGGGTGAAACGGGTGATGATGGGCTCCATGTCAGAACTCCTGTGGAGGGAGGGGCCTGGCCCACATGAAAAGGTCTGTGATCCTACCCCAGCCCCCAGCCCCTGTTCTCCAGGATGACGCTGTGGGAATTCTATCAGGAGGGGTGTGATAGGGCTGGTCTTCCTGGCTGTATTCACAGTGCTGGCTGGGGCCTGGGAATCCATGGGGAGCCACAGGTGAAAAGGGAGGGAACTCGATGAACTCAGCAGCAACAAACATAGGGTCTGACACAATGGAACTCACTTCCCGGAGGCCAAGAAAGACACTTGTAGGACAAAAGGAAAAGAGTGGTGGCTGGCTTGGTTCCATTCACTGACACCCCACAAGAGATGTCCAGTCCTCTTTTTATTTATTATTTTATTTTATTTTATTTTATTTATTTTGAGATGGAGTTTTGCTCTTGTTGGCCAGGCTAGAGTGCAATGGTGCGATCTTGACTCAGTGCAACCTCTGCCTCCCGGGTTCAAGCGATTCTCCTGCCTCATCCTCCCACGTAGCTGGGATTACAGGCGCCTGCCACCACAGCCCGGTAGTGTTTGTATTTTTAGTAAAGACGGGATTTCGTCCTCTTGGCCAGACTGGTCTCAAACTCCTGACCTCATGTGATGTGATCCGGCCGCCTGGGCCACCCATCGCCGCACCCAACAGGAGTTTCAGTGCTCTATCGGATTCCCTGCCTAGTCCATGTTACATGTAATGTTCCACCTCAGGCGTGTTTCCTCTCCTTTCCATCTCCTTCCTCTTAGCCTTCTCCTTTTCTCTTTTCAAGTTTTATTTTTTGAGACAGAGCCTTGCTCTGTTGCCCAGGCTGGAGTGCAGTGGCTCAATCTCGGCTCACTGCAACCTCTGCCTCCTGGGTTCAAGAGATTCTCCTGACTCAGCCTCTTGAGTAGCTGAGATTACAGGTGCGTGCCACCACGTCTGGCTAATTTTTGTATTTTTAGTAGAGATGAGGTTTCACCGTGTTGGCCAGGCTGGTCTCAAACTTCTGCCCTCAGGTAATCCACCCGCCTTGGCCTCCCAAAGTGCTGGGATTACAGGCGTAAGTCACCACTCCCAGTGCTGAGTGATCTTTCCTCTTTAGTGTGTTCTTACAACCATCTCTCACTGGGCTTTCTTGTTCTTTTTTTTTTTTTAGACAGAGTCCAACTCTCTTGACCAGGCTGGAGTGCAGTGGCATGATCTCGGCTCACTGCAACCTCCGCCTCCTGGGTTCAAGCGATTCTCTCACCTCAGCCTCCTGAGTAGCTGGGATTACGGGTGCATGCCATCACACCCGGCTAATTTTTGTATTTTTAGTAGAGACAGGGTTTCACCATGTTGGTCAGGTTGGTCTTGAACTCCTGACCTTGTGATCTGCCTGCCTCGGCCTCCCAAAGTGCTGGGATTACAGGCGTGAGCCACCGCACCGGCCAGCTTTCTTGTTCTTATCCCTTAGTTCTCTGCCAGGGAATAAGATAGAAACCGTTCCCTCAACCACATTCTAGTCGTGGTCCCCATTCTCATATTTCCACTTCTCTCTCTTTGGTAATAAATTAATTAATTGAGAAACAAGTTGCTGAATGTTCATCTTCTGCTAATCTGCATCCCCTTATTTTCCCAGAGCCTCCCCTAATGAAATCGACTGTATTTACTGAAAGCAGGAAGTGAGTCTCTCCAGATCAGGATGACTGTCTCCTGGGGAAATATTTGTCTTTGCATCGGTGGGGAAAAAGAAAGTCGATGTCATGAGTGGAGGCTCTGAGAAAATAAGGGCTGTGTTTTCAGTTTAGACTCCCACCCAGTTGGTAGCTGACCTAGACGTGACATTAGGTCTACCCTCCACGGGCAGGTTTTCAGATAAAGGAGCCCTGGCCATCAGGGGACACCTCAGGTTTGGGCTGAGATGTGTGCAGAGGGCCTGGGTCCTCCTGAGCCCCCACACTGGGGGAATCAGAGACAGGCCCAGCAAGGGGCTGTCCACTTCCTGTGGGTTGACAGCTGTGGGGACCCAGACAGGCGGCAGCAGGCTCTGACTTAACCACATCCGCGCGTCTGTCTGTCCTGGAGGGTCGTGTGGTCTCCTGTCCCACAGCTGGAGCATGCAAAGCAGGCATCATGGTGTCCATCCTCACTGTTCTTCTGTGCCTCAGTCAGTGGTGGAGAGATGAGGGACAGGAGGGGCACTGGGTTGGGGTGAAGGGGGTCCCACAGCAGCCTTGTTCACTGGAGACCCTCAGGGCTCCAGTGGCTACTGGTGCTCCAGCAGGAAGGGAAGCAGTCACACCTCTGTCTTCCAAATCCCCCACAGGAAACTCTCCTCCATGGCTGAGTCTGGGCCAGAATACCCAAGCACCTGCAGGTGAGTCTCTGCTAAGCTACCATGCCCTACCTCACACTCAGCACCCAGACTCTCATCTCAGGGCCTTCTGAACTGAGGGTGAGAAAATCAAGAGGGTCCATGGCCTGAGCTGGGAATGAGGGCGAGGGAGGTCTGTGGACTCCAGCCTGTGGTTTCTTCCAGGGATCCTCCCCAAACCCAGCCTCTGGGCTGAGCCAGGCTCTGTGATCAGCTGGGGGAGCTCCGTGACCCTCTGGTGCCAGGGGACCCTGGATACCCAGGGTTACCATCTCACCAAGGAAGGAAGCCCTATGACCTGGTACCAACAGAGCCCACCAGGGCCCAGGAACAAGACCAACTTCATCCCATCCATGACAGAGCACTATGCAGGGAGATACTGCTGTCACTATCTCAGCTCTGCAGGCTGATCAGAGCTCAGTGACCCGCTGGAACTGGTGGTGACAGGTAAGAGGACACTCAGGGGTCCCAGCCCCAGGCTCTGCCCTCAGGAAGGAGGTCAGCTCTCAGGGGCATCTTCGTTCTAATAACTCAGCCCTGGGGGATGATGTGGGAGGCGTGATCCCGTTTAAGACAGTGTCTCCTTCTTTCCTAGGAGCCTACAGAAAACCCACCCTCTCAGCCCTGCCGAGCCCTGTGGTGACCTCAGGAGAGAACGTGACCATCCAGTGTAGCATAAGGGTGGGATTTCAGAGGTTCATTTTGATTGAGGAAGGAGAAAACAAGCTCTATTGGATGCTGGACTCACAGGAACTCTCCAGGGCGCTGTTCCTGGCCCTGTTACCTGTGGGCCCTGTGGCCCCCAATCACCGGTGGATGTTCAGATGCCATGGATATTACAGGAACATCACCCGGGTGTGGTCGCAATCCAGTGATACCATGGAGGTCCTGGTCTTACGTACAGATGTCCGCTCCTTGCCCGATTTATTTTTGAGAACTCACTCTCAGGGAGTCCCACGTAGGAGGGTGGAACAGGGGAAGTTTGGGACTCCTGAGCCCAGAGAGACTGAGTGTGAGAGACAGTGAGACCCGCAGGGCCAGAATGCGAGAAGGAAGGGGCGTGGGAGGAACCAGTCCTCCTAGTCCTGACTCCTGTTTTCCTCCAGGCGTGTCTAGGAAGCCCTCCCTCCTGACCCCGCAGGGCCCTGTCGTGGCCCGTGGAGAGAACCTGACCCTGCAGTGTGGCTCTGATGTCGGCTACAACAGATTCGCTCTGTACAAGGAGCAGGGACATGTCCTCCTCCAGGGCTCTGGCCAGCAGCCCCAGGCTGGGCTCTCCCAGGCCAACTTCCCCCTGGGCCCTGTGAGGGGCTCCCATGGGGGCCAGTACAGATGCTCTGGTGCACACAACCTCTCCTCCAAGTGGTCGGCCCCAGTGACCCCCTGGACATCCTGATCGCAGGTGAGGAGCCCAGCGGGTTCAGTCAGGGATCCAGGCTCTGCACAGGCCCTGCCGGGGGAGCCCAGGTGGTGATGGCCAGGATGAGGGGTGGGGGTCCTAAGGGAGAAAGACACAGAGAGAGACAGGGGATGGGTGGGGAGGGGGAGACTCAGAGAAAACAGAGACAGAGAGACTGAGGGCCCCAGAGAGAGGCCTGGGGAGCTGTCAGCTCAGAACAAGGTGGGGCAGCCCCTCACCCATCCTTCTTCTCTCCGGGACAGATCCGTGCCAGACCCTTCCTCTCAGTGCAGCCGGGCCCCACGGTGGCCTCAGGAGAGAACGTGACCCTGCTGTGTCAGTCACGGAGCCCGATGGACACTTTCCTTCTGACCAAGGAGGGGGCAGCCCATCACCTGCTGCGTCTGAGATCAGGGCACCAAGCTCACTAGCACCAGGCTGAATTCCCCATGGGTCCTGTGACCTCAGCCCACGCGGGGACCTACAGGTGCTACAGCTCACGCAGATTCTTCCCCTACCTGCTGTCTCACCCCAGTGACCCCCTGGAGCTCGTGGTCTCAGGTGAGGCCCCTGACCTTGTCCTCCCTGAGCTCAAAGGCTCAGCTCAGGCCCTGCCCCCAGCAGAGCTCAGGACGCTAAGGAAAGAGAGGAGTAAAGGGGGAGGGCCCAGCCCACAAGAGGGTGGAAATTGTCAGGGACCTCCTAAGCCTGGGCTCCCACCCCAGAGACCTCAGATGGGGCTAAAGGCCAGGGAGGACTGAAATGAAAACCTCAGAGGAATCATACTTAGACTGAGGATGGAAGACGGAGGCTCCACCCACTCCCCACCTGGGCTCCCCCGGCGGCCCCGTAACACTCAGTGCATACCTGAGACTAAGGGGAGATCGTACACCTGCTCACTGCAGCCATGCAGGCAAATATTCAACAGCAAACCTCGTGCGCAATTCCTTTCTGTCCTTTATTTTTTTATGTCCACGTATCTATTGTTTCTCTTTCTGTTTCTGAAGATTTCAAAGCAATGCTGGCATTTATAATTTACACATTTAATTTGGTAGGTAGCGTTATGATGTAAAATAACAGTGCTCTGATTTTCTTTGGTATTGAATTAAATATGTGCATTCATGATGGAGAATAACTTCTTATTAATAATGTCTGTGTATCCAATACATTTAAAATCAAACTTTATACATTCATATCAGCAGGCTTTTGAAGTTATATTCATAACAATTGTGGACATTGTGAATTTTAAGGATTGTTTTACTACTTGAATAATTTGAAAGTCTTTGATTCCTTTCTATCTTCTAAAATTAGTTAAGTATATATGAGAAAGTTCTTGGTTTGAGTATGCTAATTTTAGTTCCCATTAATTTACCACTGACATACTCCCTTTCAATCCTTTCCCAAATGATCTCTTCTGATTTATTGATAATGATTACATTAACCACAAGAAAATGGAGGACCAACTTGTTTCTAAATTTTATAAAACTCTTCTCACTTCAAATATATATGTATGTGTTTATATATACCCCACACACCATTATCTATCTTTTAATGTATACTATGTATTATATATTTATATATACCTACACACTATTATCTATCTTATAATATATAATGTATTATATATTTATATATACCCACACACTATTATCTATCTTATTATACACTGTGTATTATATATTTATGTATACACAATTATATAAATTATATATCTTTATTATAATTATGTTATTATATATTTTATGCATATACACCCACACCACTATTATTATACTCTTAAATATATATTTGCATTACATATATACACACTATTATAATCTTAATATTATGTATTAAGATATATATAAGTATATTGTTACATAAATATATTACATATATTTACATACAATATATAAATACATAAGTATATTTATTTATATAAATTTATATTTACATATAGTTTATATTATATTAATTATTTATATATTCATATATTCTTTATTTTATATATTATAATATTATATAAATATAATACATGTTATATATTTATAGTATAACATATATAATAATATATATAACATTATATTAAACACCAACTATCATATATTGTATTATATATTAGTATTATATATTTTAAAGAGAACACAACATTCATACATCTTATTTATATTTATTATGCATTCATTATTTTATAACACACTTATTATATTCCATATTGTGTATATATTTTAATTATATACACAATTGTATATTCTTTATAATTATAATGTATTATAATTTAGATATACACACACTATTATATTGTCTTATTATATTTTATGTATTATATATTTATATATATACACTATTATATATCTTATTACGTATTTATATGTATATGCACACTATTATATATATTATTATGTATTATATATTATATATTTATGTATACACACACTATTATATATCTTATAATACATATTATGCATTATATATTTACATGCACACATTATTATATATCTTATATATTATGTATTACATATTCGTATATACACACACTATTATATATCTTATAATACATAAGCATTATATATTTACATACACACACTATTATATCTCAATTATGTATATACACACACTTATTCCTATGCATATATGTATGTGTGTACCTCTGCTGCATCAGGAAAAGGTTCTATCACATAACTGCAGAACAGTTAGGAGAAATGTAGACACAAAGGAATGCAGAAACTGAGGGACATGTTGGCTTGAGTCTCTTCAACTCCTCACATACCTCCCCCCTTTTTTGGTTGATTCTCAGGAGGAACTGAGACCCTCAGCCCGTCGCAAAACCAGACAGACTCCAAGACTAGTGAGTGAGGAGATGCTCTCGGTTATGGGGCTGGCACAGAGGGTCAGGTCCTGTGAAGGGGAGGTGGGCATCCTGGGTGGACATCCAGGGGTCCTGGGTCATGTTGATCTGCCCTGACTTCTGTGACCTCTTTGTCCACCATCCCCAGCCTCACACCCCCAGGATTATACCGTGGAGAATCTCATCCACATGGCCGTGGCTGGCTTGGTCCTGGTGGTCCTCGGGATTCTGCTGTTTTAGGATTGGCACAGCCAGAGAAACCCCCAAGATGCAGCCAGGAGGTAAACACAAGAGAGAACAATGCACCCGTCAGAGTGCTAGAGCCTTGGCAGTGAATCTGATGGTCCCAAAAGGTTCTGAAAGAAAGTCTGGACCATCATTCGGGAAACTGTCTACTGAGAAGGTCAAGAAGGGGAGGCATGGGTCAGGTGCAGGAAGATGCCTGGGTGCCTGTAGAGAATGCCTCCTCTATTAAACCTCCATTAAACGGCGGTGCTTTCCATCCTGCTGTTGTGGACCCTCCGTGACTGCCCCTCCCTTCCTTTTGCTCCCTGTGATGTGAGGGCACATCCCCCATGGTGGGTTTGCGTCCACACCCCTGTGATCGCATGCTTTGGTCCACTGTCATGTAATACATTTTCTTTGTTTCCAGCTGCCACATTCCCTGAAGTGAACTATTGATTCTCCATCTCTTCAGTTCTGAGCATAGATCTGGATTAAATAACTGGAATAGGTGGGCAAATGTGTATTTGGGACTTTGAAACATGAGTCTGAGGCCAGGCACAGTGGCTCATGCCTGTAATACCAGCACTTTGGGAGGCTGAGGTGGGCAGATTACCTGAGGTCAGGAGTTCTAGGCCAACCTGGTCAATATGGTGAAACTCCATCTCTACTAAAATTTAAAAAATTAGCTGGGCATGGTGGGGCATTGCTGTAATCCTAGTTACTCGGGAAGCTGTGGCAGGAGAATCGCTTGAACCCGGGAGGTGGAGGCTGCAGTGAGCCAAGATCGGGCCACCACACTCCAGCCTGGGCAACAGAACGAGGCTCTATCTCAAAAAATAAAATAAAAAATACACTTCCTTGGTCCTTTTGTTGGACTACTCACCTCTCACACTTTGTCTTCCACCTAAGGTTTCTCTCATGGCTTTCTTTGGAGTTGAGAGCTGAAAAGGGAGGTCTAACCCATCATCTACTTCCACATGGCATTCAATTTCCCAGACTCAGTGTCTGCTCGCAGTTGTGTGGGGCAATGACGGGTCCAGTGGGGTCTCATACAATACTGCAACGAAACTGTTTCACACGGAGGAGGTGGCTCAGTGCTGACCAGGGGCTCCGGTCAGTGAGCAGAGAAGTCCCAGAGCCCATCTGTAAAATCTCAGAGAAGGCATGGTGGCTCACACTTGCAATCCCAGCACTCTGGGAGGCTAAGGCAGGTGGATCACCTGAGGTCAGGAGTTCAAGACTAGCCTGGCAAACATGGTGAAATTCTATCTCTACTAAAATTACAGAAATTAGCTGAGCATGGTGGTGGGCACCTGTAGTCCCGGCTACTTGGGAGGCTGAGGCAGGAAAATTGCTTGAACCCAGAAGGCAGAGGTTGCAGTGAGCTGAGATCACGCCATTGCACTCTAGCCTGGGGACAGAGCAAGATTCTGTCAA
>NW_016818624.1:80485-122266 GCF_001698545.2 Rhinopithecus bieti
CCTCCGTGACTGCCCCTCCCTTCCTTTTGCTCCCTGTGATGTGAGGGCACATCCCCCATGGTGGGTTTGCGTCCACACCCCTGTGATCGCATGCTTTGGTCCACTGTCATGTAATACATTTTTCTTTGTTTCCAGCTGCCACATTCCCTGAAGTGAACTATTGATTCTCCATCTCTTCAGTTCTGAGCATAGATCTGGATTAAATAACTGGAATAGGTGGGCAAATGTGTATTTGGGACTTTGAAACATGAGTCTGAGGCCAGGCACAGTGGCTCATGCCTGTAATACCAGCACTTTGGGAGGCTGAGGTGGGCAGATTACCTGAGGTCAGGAGTTCTAGGCCAACCTGGTCAATATGGTGAAACTCCATCTCTACTAAAAATTTAAAAAATTAGCTGGGCATGGTGGGGCATTGCTGTAATCCTAGTTACTCGGGAAGCTGTGGCAGGAGAATCGCTTGAACCCGGGAGGTGGAGGCTGCAGTGAGCCAAGATCGGGCCACCACACTCCAGCCTGGGCAACAGAACGAGGCTCTATCTCAAAAAATAAAAATAAAAAATACACTTCCTTGGTCCTTTTTGTTGGACTACTCACCTCTCACACTTTGTCTTCCACCTAAGGTTTCTCTCATGGCTTTCTTTGGAGTTGAGAGCTGAAAAGGGAGGTCTAACCCATCATCTACTTCCACATGGCATTCAATTTCCCAGACTCAGTGTCTGCTCGCAGTTGTGTGGGGCAATGACGGGTCCAGTGGGGGTCTCATACAATACTGCAACGAAACTGTTTCACACGGAGGAGGTGGCTCAGTGCTGACCAGGGGCTCCGGTCAGTGAGCAGAGAAGTCCCAGAGCCCATCTGTAAAATCTCAGAGAAGGCATGGTGGCTCACACTTGCAATCCCAGCACTCTGGGAGGCTAAGGCAGGTGGATCACCTGAGGTCAGGAGTTCAAGACTAGCCTGGCAAACATGGTGAAATTCTATCTCTACTAAAATTACAGAAATTAGCTGAGCATGGTGGTGGGCACCTGTAGTCCCGGCTACTTGGGAGGCTGAGGCAGGAAAATTGCTTGAACCCAGAAGGCAGAGGTTGCAGTGAGCTGAGATCACGCCATTGCACTCTAGCCTGGGGGACAGAGCAAGATTCTGTCAAAAAAAAAAAAAAAAAAAAAAAAAAAAAAAAAAAAAAAAAAAAAAAACTCAAGGAGAACCAGAGCTTCCAGCCTCGCCCAGAGTCTTGACTCACTCCCTGTCTGGGAGGACCCTAGGGAGCCTCTTCTGTTCCACACAGAAGTGGAAACTTCCTCCTTAATAACCCCTTGATGGTCCCAGGCACTGGTGACCACTGAGCTTTGCTCTCTCTTTTTACTTATGATTCCCTGTCTACTTCCGGTGCTATCACTTTACCTTTTGTGCATAAGACCATGAATAATGTTTTAGAAACTTTCTATCAAATTTCTCAGTGCTAGGAACAACTGGGGTTTTTGATTGAGTGCCTCAAATGTCTACCTTTACTGTGGAGTCCAACAACAGGATTCTAACAAGTCCCAACCCCTTCATGACTTAAACTGGTCTGGAAATAAATTAGGTTTGAGCTCATCCCATACCCCAGCCACATCAAGCCCCACAATCACTCTGAGAAGTGAGATTTATAGCCAAATGCTCCAAACAAGGAAACTAAGGTTCAGCTAAGGGATGTTAATGTGTCCATTTACATAAACAAAAAATGGTAGATGATCAACTTTCCCTTTGAAATCAGAGTACTAATCCGACTCATTGTTCCCTGAATTTTAGAGGCAGGACCTCAGGAGGAGATAAGAATCCTACCCCAGGAAAGTTACCAATATCAGAAAGGAAACAATGACATCAGTACAGATCCTACAGAATTCGAAAATTCTAAGTGGACGTTATGAAGACATTATTCAGCTTAGATGAAGTGGTCACATATCACAAGAAAACCAATTGTCTAAAACAATCTCTGAAATACCTAGACATTCCAAATCATTGAGTTATTAAATAAAATACATTTTAAAATTAAACTCTTTTCAGGAAATAAACTTCAATGTCCCTTAGTGCACTCTCCAAAACATGTAGATAAGAATAAATACTGTTCTGAAAGACATGTCCCTGGAATTACAACCATTCAATATATTTTAAAAGGCAATCATAAAAATATAAAACGGATATATCAGGAGAAGACCATCTCTGAGTTTTATATGAGTTAGTTTCTCATATAAACTTAGTTGAAAACAAATTTTTTAATTGGTCAAAAAAATTCAAGAAAATAAAAATGAATATTTAAATACAAATCAGCTTCCCCTTCAAAATCAGAACAATAATCCAACTCATTGCTCCCTAAAGTTTGAAGTCAGGGCCGTGGAAGGAGGATGAGAATTCCACCCTAGGAAAAGGACCAATATCAGAATTACCAATCACCAGTCCAAGTGGATGATTGATGTGTCAACTCAAGAACCCCTGGCAGGGTGCAGTGGCTCACACCTGTAATCCCAGCACTTTGGGAGGCCAAGGCAGGTGGATCACTTGAGGTCAGGACTTCAAGACCAGCCTGTCCAATATGGTGAAACTCTGTCTCTACTAAAAATTCAGAAATTAGCTGGGCGTCTTGTGGTGTGAGGTGATTTTGACATCACATCCACACCTTTGACTAGAACACCTAACAAAGGAAATACAGTCATGGAGCTGGTCATCCAAGGGGGCTCCTCAAAAGCTCAGGAGTGGACTAGGTGAAGGGGTCATTTCTCCGCCCTCACCACAGAGTGCTGGGGAGAGCTGCACAAAAATACGAAGGAGCCATGTGGCTGAGTAACAAACTATCTGCCAGCCAACATTCTTAAGCACCACCTACTGAATCACAGACCAAAACACAACACCAAAATATTTTGCCAGTATACAGCACCTGTGAAAACTAAGGCAAAGACTCAGCCACAAATAAAGATTCTATATGAGTCCCAGTCCTCTCAAAATACCTGGAAATAAAGACAACTGACTATGCTTAACTTACATCATAGTTAAAGGAACACCAGCCCTCACACATGAAAAAGAATCAATACAAGAACTCTGGCAACTCAATAGTTCCCCAGAAATCCAATTGTTAGCCATATTAAGATGACTGAAATGACAGACATAGAATTCAGAATCTGGATAATAAGGAAGCCCACCAAGATCTTGGAGAAAGATGAAGACCAATCCAAAGAATCCAGCAAAATGATCTAGGAGCTTACACATGAAATATCCATTTTAAGAAAGAACCAAACTGAACTGAAACTGAGGACTTCACTTCAAGAATTTCACAATACAATCAGAAGCAACAAAAGCAGAAGAGATCAAGCTAGGGAAATAATCTCAGAGCTTGAAAAATAGATCTTTGAATCAACCCAGTCAGACAAAATTTTAGAAAGATTTTTAAAAAATGAATGAAATCTCTGAGAAATATGGGATTATATAGAAAGACCAAATACATGGCTCATTGGAATTCTTGAAAGAGAAGGAGAAAGAGTAAGCAACTTAGAAAACATATTTGAGGACATAGTCCATGAAAAATTTTCCCAATCTTGCTTGAGAGGAAGGCATATAAATTCAAAAAAAATGCAGAAAACCCATGTGGGATGTTACACAAGGTGACCATCCCCAATACACACAGTTATCAGATCCTCCAAGGTCAACACAACAGAAAAAAATCTTAAAGGCAGCTAGAGAGAAGGAGCAGGTCACCTGCAGAAGGAACCCAATCAGGCTAACTGCAGAACTCTCAGTGGAAATCGTATAAGCCAAAGAGATTAGGAGCCTGTTTTCAGCATTATTAAAGAAAAGGAAATCCAGCCAAGAATGTCATATCCCATCAAACTAAGCTTCATAAGCAAAAGAGAAATAAAATCCTTCTCTGACAAGGAAGCACTAAAAGAATTTGTTAGCACTAGACCACCATGACCACCATTACAAGAGATCCTTAGTGGAGTGCTCAATAGGAAACGGAAGATAAAATCCTGCTACCACAAAAACACACTCAAGCCATAGCTCACAAATAATATAAAGCAATTACACTATCAAGTCTATAAAACAGCCAACAACATAATGACAGGACCAAAATTTCATATATCAATATGAACCCTGAATGTAAATGGCCTAAATTCCCCACTTAAAAGGCATAGAGTGGCAACATGGATAAAAAGCCAAGAGCCAACTGCCTGCTGTCTTCAAGAGACCCATCTCACATGAAATGACACCCACAGGCGGCTCAAAGTAGAAGGATGGAGAAATATTTACTGGACAACCAGGAAACAAAAAAAGAGAAGGCATTCCTATCCTTATATCATATGAAACACACTTTAAATCAACAGCAATCAGGAAGGACAAAGAAGGGCATTACAAAATGATACAGGGTTCAATTTGATAAGAAGACTTAACTATTCTAAATATATATGCATCCAACTTTGGAGCACCTAGATTCATAAAACAAGTTATTCTTCACCAATGAAAAGTTAGACAGCCGCACAATAATAGTAAGGGACTTCGACATCCCACTGACAACATCAGATGGATCACTAAAACAGAAAACTAACAAAGAAATTCTGGTCTTAAAGACAATGCTTGATGAATTGGACCTGAGAGACACTGAGAGACATCTACAGAGTATTCCACCCAACAACTGCAGAATATAGATTCTTCTTATCTGCACACACAAAAAAACATATCATATTCTAAGACTGGCCACAAAGCAAGTCTCAATAAATTCAAAGAATCAAAATCATAACAAGGCGCACAATGAAAATGGAAAAAAATGCCAAGATCATCTCTCAAAACTACAGAAAAACATGGAGATGTAACAACTTGTTTCCAAATGAATATTAAGAGCCATCTATGACAAATCCACAGCCAACATCATATTGAATGGGCAAAAAATAGCACATGAAGAAGAGTTTGAATCTCAGAAGAAAACAACAAAAATAGGTCAAAAGTCTTTCATGTCAGCACAAAATTCAATCATCTCCTGTATGAGAGATTGGATCTGAGACGTGTTTTGAGTTGGTAATAGTGAAGGGTGCAAGGTGTCAATTCTAGTCAGAACAATTTCCAGGAAGCCATGTTCCACTCTTTAGCAAACACTCACTGGGCCTCACGCAAGGCAGAAAGAGCCTGTGTACGTCATCCTCTCATGATGTGGTCAGCATGTAAACTGCATGAGCCCCTCACAACATCCTGTGTGCTGCTGAACTGAGCTGGAGCGCGGCCGCCTGTCTGCACAGGCAGCACCATGTCGCTCACGGTCGTCAGCATGGCGTGTGTTGGTGAGTCCCGGAAGGGAATTGAGGGAGGGAGCACTGGGGTGGAGATCTGGGCCTGGAGGTAAAGATATAGGCCTGAAGTGGAGATAGGAGCCTGGAGTGGAGATACGGGCCTGGGGTGGAGATATGAGCCTGGAGTGGAGACATGGGCCTGGAGCTTTAGATATGGGCCTGGAATGGAGATATGGGCCTGGAGATAGAGATATGGGCCTGGAGGTAGAGATATGGGCCTGGAGTGGAGATATTGGCTTAGAGTGCAAATATGTGCCTGGAATGGGGATACCGGCCTAGAGGTGGAGATATGGGCCTGGAGTGGAGATATGGGCCTGGAGGTGGAGATATGGGCCTAGAGTGTAGATATGGGCCTGGAACTGTAGATATAGGCCTGGAGTGAAGATATGAGCCTGGAACTGTAGATATGGGCCTGGAGTGGAGATATGGGTCTGGAGTGGAAATATGGGCCTGGAGGTGATGATCCTGGATGGATCATCCATCATGATCTTTCTTTATAGGGTTCTTCTTGCTGCAGAGGGCCTGGTCACATGTGGGTGAGTCCTTCCCCAAACCTTAGGTTGTCATCTCCCCACATAAGATGATTTTCTTGAAACACTAGGCAGGCAGCACAAGGGGTTGACTGATGGGCTGACGATGGGAAGCCATGTGGGAATCTCTCATGAACTAGGAAAAGGAAGCCATGGGAAGCTTGGCCCACAGCTCTGTCCTAGCCCTCCCTGTTCTTTCTTTCCCTTGGCTGAGTCTGTGGGGACCCTGAGACTGGAGTGCTCAAAGAGGCGGTGTGTGGGGAAGAAGTGGTGTTACCGGCAGAGGAAGGGAGGGAAGCAGTGCAAGAACAGCAGGCCTCTGAGGACAAGGGCATAACTCACACCCTCCAGCGTTTCCATGATGGTCGGGGCTGCAGTGTTGCCACTGTCATTCTACCAGAAGCGGGGTAGGGGGAACCACAGTCATGACCCTGACATTTCAGATCTTCTAATGAGGTCTCAGTTGTTTATTATGGTTCATGCATTAGCTGATATTCCATTCACAAAGGTCATGCCCTCCATCCTGTGTCTACTTTGTGTTGTTTTATGTGAGTAATCTTGCAGTATTAAAATCTAGTAAGAGTGGCTTATTCAGCATTTGCTCAAAGTTCTCAGCTGACACTTTTCTTGTAGGGAGACACCATGTCTATGTGGGATGGGTTCTTCCTGTAGCCCTGGGCACCCAGGTGTGGTAGGAGCCTTAGAAATGTGGAAAGTGGGGAGAATCTTCTGAGCACAGGGAGGGAGGGGCTGCTCCACATCCTCCTCTCTAAAGGTGGTGCCTCCTTCTCCCCCAGATGGTCAGGACAAGCCCTTCCTCTCTGCCTGGCCCAGCGCTGTGGTGCCTCAAGGAGAACATGTGAGTCTTCAGTGTCACTCTCATCTTGGGTTTACCATCTTCAGTCTGTACAAGGAAGATGGGGTGCCTGCCCCTGAGCTCTACAACAGAAGATTCTGGAAGAACATCCTCCTGGGCCCTGTGACCCCGGCACATGCAGGGACCTACAGATGTCGGGGTTCACACCTGCACTCCCCCACTAAGTGGTCGGCTCCCAGCAACCCCCTGGCGATCGTGGTCACAGGTCAGAGGGCTCCTGTCAGGGCTTCTCCTTGTCCCACCTCCTGAATCCCAGAGCTTCTGCTGGGGGTGTCCACCAGGGTCCCATCACCCAGGACCTTACTGTCTTTGGGGTAAAGGGGGATTGAACACAGGGAAATGGGTGCTGTGATGGGAAGAATAACTGTCCCCAATATGGTTATATGGTAATCCATGGACCCTGTGACTATTCATGTTATAGGGCAGGGGACTGAAGGTGAAGATGGAGCTCAGGTTGTTGATGAGTTGACCTTGAGATGAGGAGACGGCCTGGACTGTCCCGCTGGGCTCAGTGTAATCACAAGGGACCACATGAGAGGAGGAGGATGAGGAGAGTGGGGATTAGAGCAGCATAGTGGGAGGGAGACTCACTACAGGCTTTGAAGGTGAAGGAAGGCCATGAGCCATGAAGGCAGGTGGCCTCTAAGGGCTGGAGAAGTCAAGGGAACTGATTTTCCCTGAGTCTCCAGTGGAAGCACAGCCCTGCAGATGCCTTGATTTTAGCCCAGAGAGAACTGGGTCAGATTTCTGTTCTCCATAAGTGGAAGCGGTTATTGTATTCTCTCCTGCCACCATGTTTGTGATAATTTTCTACAGCAGCAACAGGAAACCAACACAGGAACCCAGGTCAAGGACAAGTTAAGAAACCAAACAAGGAGAAGGTTGGCTACACTGATTTCAGCACATGCGGAATACTGATGCTACCACCAGGCTCGATCCACACAGGGAGGCGTTGATTCTCCTGGAACCAGCACCAGGGGCCACCTTATAGCAGCTGGGACCATGGAAAGGCTCCCAACCCCCATCAGGAACAGGGACATTGATGCCTGCCTTACTGATGAGTTCACACCTCCCGCCAGCCATTCCAATTGGTCCAAAAGAGATTGATTCAGGCTGCTGAGAGCCTAGACATGCAGCCTGTCATGGTTCCTCTTCCAGCCCCACATAAACACCAGCAAAGAGATTAGTGGGAAACAGATACAACAGCCTAAGAGATGATGCTGAGCCCAGTGGGAAGGGAGTCAGGGGTACTAGAGACAGAGAGACAGGGAAGAGGGAGGGAGACAGATGGAGGGACCTGCACCAGGGGTGATGGGCACAGAAAAGAACATGGAGACACAGACAGGGAGGAGAGAGTTAGACACCATGGAGGGGAAGCCTCACTTATTCCAGGTCCCATGAATGGGATGAGAAAGGGAGATGCCTTCTGAACTCACAACCTCTCTTCTTAGGAGTCTACAGAAAACCTTCCCTCCTGGCCCACCCAGGTCGCCTGGTGAAATCAGGAGAGACGGTCATCCTGCAATGTTGGTCAGATATGAGGTTTGAGCGTTTCCTTCTGCACAGAGAGGGGATCACTGAGGACCCCTTGCACCTCATTGGACAGTTCCATGATGGGGGTTCCCAGGCCAACTATTCCGTGGGTCCCATGATGCCTGCCCTTGCAGGGACCTACAGATGTTTTGGTTCCGTCGCTCACTCCCACTATGAGTGGTCGGCTCCCAGTGACCCTCTGGACATCGTGATCATAGGTGAGAGAATCCAGACCTGCCTCTCACCCTGGCAGGGACAGGGAGTGAATGATCTAGGACTGGAAGCCCCAGGTGGTCATGAGGAAGATGAATGTGGGGTTCTCATGGAGAGAAAGTGACTTCATGAGGTCTGTACCAACAGAGGTAGAGAAACAGGAGACACAAGTACAGACCACATGTCATAATGTAGAAGCCAGACACAGGGGCCATACAGGGTGTTAGGAAAAGAGATAAAGAGGTAAAGAAGACACACAGAGAGACAGACATGTCCCAGAGAGAGGTGTCCTTCTGTGCTGACTTTGTTCAGAGACCAGGCACAGGTTAGAAGGTTCCATTCTGTTTTACCTCCACAAAATGTTCTCTACCAGGAGAACCCAAAGAGACACATCTATCTGGCCTGAGTTGGCCCTGTGGCCCCAGGCTTGTGGCACCTACAGATGCCATGTTTATTCTTAAACCTCTGCCTTCCATGCAGTGGAGCTGTCATCTTCCCAGGACACCATGGCCCCAGGTGAGGGAGCAGAACACCAACCCCTGTAGGCTGTGAGTTCCTGGAGTCCCCAGACTGGATTCTGAGGCTCATATTCAAATAATACCACACGTTATAGGATTACTGAGAACAAAAGCCCACAGAGAGACACGGAGTGAAATCAGGGAAACCAAAAAGCAAAGACGTGAACACACACACAGAATGAGCCAGAAGAAGGGAATTGAGAGACTCACAGACACATAAAGAGATAGAAAAAGAGGGCAGAGCAGTGAGCATATGATGGAAGGGAGCAGAGAAATGCCCTAAAATCAGAGCCCTGAGGGAGGGGCACAAAAACAGGGAAAGATAAAGATGTGGGGATGGATTGCAGAGATCCAAAAGAGAACTAAGAGACTAAGAGGCAGAGAAAAGGAGATGGAAAGAAAAGACAGATGATAGATAGATATAAATGAGATGCAAAGATAAGAAGATAGATTGACAGATAAAGAGTAGAAAGGGTGGATCCGAATAAATAGATGATGAATGACTGATAGACGATTATACGATAGATAAAGATAGAGGAATACACAATGAATACATCAAATACGACATAGAGAGACAGAAAAACAGACAGACACGTGATGATAGATAGATACATACATACATTGATTGATAGATGATAGATAACAGAGAGATAAGTCATAGATACACAGATGATGATAGATGGTAGATACATACATACATAGATAATTGATAGATTGATCAATAGATAAGAGATAGAAATATGCAGAAAGTTATGAACAAGACAGAAAATGAGAGACTCAGAATTAAGGAAAGAGGAAGATTAAGTCAACCAATCCATGGAGGGTCAGAGATAATAAAATGGTACAAAAAAGAAAACATAGCTAGGGATGGGGACGTGAGGTCAGAGACCTAGAGAGACAGAGAAGGTGGAAGGAGGAAATAGACATGAAGAGAGATGGGGTGGAGGGTGTGAGAGAGAGAGAGAGCATTAGGTCATAGAGCAGGGGAGTGACTTCTCAGCTCAGGTGTGAGGGGAGCTGTGACAAGGAAGAACCTCCCTAAGGAAACTGCCTCTTCTCCTTCCAGGTCGATACGGGAAACCTTCTCTCTCAGCCCAGCCAGGCCCCATGGTTCAGGCAGGAGAGAACGTGACCTTGTCCTGCAGCTCCCAGAGCTCGTTTGACATTTACCATCTATCCAGGGAGGGGGAGGCCCATGGACTTAGGCTCCCTGCAGTGCCGAGGGTCAGTGGAACATGCAAGGCCGACTTCCCTCTGGGCCCTGCGACCCACGGAGGGAACTACAGATGCTTCGGCTCTTTCCGTGCCCTGCCCTATGTGTGGTCACACCCGAGTGACCCACTGCCCATTTCTGTCACAGGTGAGGAAAGCCCATGCCTGTCCCACGTCTTGTAATCCTAGAGCCATAGCTGAGGAACTTCCTTTTGATGATGGAGAGAAGCATGGACAGATGCAGAGAGAAGACAAAGCCTGGGTGTGAGGGTGGGCTCAGGGCGCAGAATGGCAGACAGGGCACCTCCAAACCCTCCTTCACGGCCCACATGGAGGCCCGCGTTCAGGGCTGTCGACACCCAGGCAGATGGAGAAAGCTGTCAGGACAGACCCAGAGGAGGGGAGACTGGGCTCAGTTTAGGGAGATCCAAGGTTCCCTCAGCCCCTCAACCTTACTTATTTCCCAGAAGCCCATCTCGGCCTCTCACCCACAGAGAGATGTCATCACCAGCAACCCCTACACCCTTTTCTTTTCATTTGGAAAAGTCTTTATTGAGGTGAAATATACCTATATAATTTACCACCTTTACCATTTTTAAGTGTGAAGTCTACTGTTCATAAATACATTTATAGGCCGGGCACGGTGGCTCACGGTTGTAATCCCAACACTTTGAGAGGCCAAGGCAGGTGGATCATTTGAGATCAGGGACTCAGGACCACCCTGGCCAACGTGGGGAAAATCCATCTGTACTAAAAATACAAAGTAATAATAATAATAATAATTAGCCGAGCATGGTAGCACATGCCTGTAGTCCCAGCTACTTGGGAGGGTTAGGCAGGAGATGCACTTAGTTGCAAGAGGCAGAGGTTGCAGTGAGCATGACGTCCTCCTCTAGGAAGAACAGGAAGACAGCCCAGCTGTTCTGGGATGTTCCTCCTGATCTCAGGACGTTGCTGTCTTAGTCCATTCTTGTTGCTGTAAAAGAACACTTGAGCCTGGGTAACTTCTAAAGAAAAGAGATTTGTTTGCCTCACAATTCTGCAGGCTGTACTAGAAGCATGGAACCAGCATCTATTTCTTGTGATGGCCTCAGGCTGCTCCCACTCTGGCAGAAAGGAAGGAGGGTCTGTGTGTGCAGAGACCACAGAGATCACATGGCAAGAGAGGGAGCAAGGGGTAGGGGAGCGATGGAGCTTCCAAGCTCTTTTAACAACCAGCTNCATGGTAGCACATGCCTGTAGTCCCAGCTACTTGGGAGGGTTAGGCAGGAGATGCACTTAGTTGCAAGAGGCAGAGGTTGCAGTGAGCATGACGTCCTCCTCTAGGAAGAACAGGAAGACAGCCCAGCTGTTCTGGGATGTTCCTCCTGATCTCAGGACGTTGCTGTCTTAGTCCATTCTTGTTGCTGTAAAAGAACACTTGAGCCTGGGTAACTTCTAAAGAAAAGAGATTTGTTTGCCTCACAATTCTGCAGGCTGTACTAGAAGCATGGAACCAGCATCTATTTCTTGTGATGGCCTCAGGCTGCTCCCACTCTGGCAGAAAGGAAGGAGGGTCTGTGTGTGCAGAGACCACAGAGATCACATGGCAAGAGAGGGAGCAAGGGGTAGGGGGAGCGATGGAGCTTCCAAGCTCTTTTTAACAACCAGCTCTCCAGGAACTAATAGAGGGAGAACTTGCTAACCCCGTCGTGTGGGACAACATTGATCTATTCACGATGGATCCAACTCCATGACCCAAACACCTCCCAAGAGGCCCAACCTCCCACATTGGGGGTTAAATTTCAATGTGAGGTTTCAAGGGGTCAAACATCTAAACTAAAGCAGTGGTATCCTCAGCACGTTCTATGGTTACTGTGAGAGCTATAACTGAGAGAGGCGGAGAAAGCTGGGTCTCCCGCCATCTGGCTGCTTGTCCTAAAGAGACGTTGTATGTGGCTACCTGTCAATCAAGAAATGCAAGACAATCCATAAGGAGGAACTGCTGTGATTAGCTTCTTGTTGGTGTCTCGTCTTCCTCCAGGTAACCCCAGACACTTGCATGTTCTGATTGTGTCCTCAGTGGTCATCATCCCCTTCACCATCCTCCTCTTCTTTCTCCTTCATCGCTGGTGCTCCAACAAAAAGAGTAAGTCTCACGAGGCAGAGGCCGGAGACCTCAGGGCCGTATAGGGAAGAAGGATGGGAGCACGCAGGTGTGTATTCCTCTCCGGCAGGATGATCTCTGGCCCCAGGCAGGAGCCACAGAGGCAGGGCTTTCTAGAGAGAGCACCAGACACCCTGTCCCTGCCTTCAGCTCACAGACCATTGCCTGATTCTGAACTGTATCCTCACGTCCCTGCAGCCACTGACATCCAGGAGAAGGTTCCATGACAGGCAGAAAGTGGGAGACAGAATCAATGGGATGGGAACTCAGAGCTATTCATGGGATGAGTCCTTGAGCTCAGAGAGATAGAATGTCTGAGTCTGCTGTTGGCAACTGAGGGACCTCAGGCACCTATGGCCTCCCCCTGTATCTTGGTATCTGCTTATGAAACGAGGACCCAGAAGTGCCCTCCCAGCTGTTTTGATGACTTCTGTCTCCTACAGATGCTGCTGTAATGGACCAAGAGCCTACGGGGGACAGAACAGTGAACAGGGAGGTAGGTCCTCCTCGGCCCAGCCTCATGGATAGTCTTATTCCCTAAGAGGCCTGAAAAATAGGAACCCCCTCCCTCACTCAACATTTCCCTCTCTCCAGGACTCTGATGAACAAGATCCTCAGGAGGTGACATACGCACAGTTGGATCACTGCGTTTTCACACAGGGAAAAATCACTCGCCCTTCTCAGAGGCCCAAGACATCCCCAACAGATACCAGTGTGTACATGGAACTTCCAAATGCTGAGCCCAGATCATTGTCTCCTGCCCATGAGCAATAGAGTCAGGCCTTGAGGGGGTCTTCTAGGGAGACAACAGCCCTGTCTCAAAACCAGATTACCAGCTCCAATGTACCAGCAGCTGGAATCTGAAGGTGTGAGTCTGCATCTTAGGGCATCGCTCTTCCTCACACCATGAATCTGAACATGCCTCTCTCCTTGCTTGCCAATGTCTAAGGTCCCCACTGCCTGCTAGAGAGAAAACACACTCCTTTGCTTAGCCCACAATTCTCTATTTCACTTGACCCCTGCCCACCTCTCCAACCTAACTGACTTGCTTCCTAGTCCTACTTGAGGCTGCAGTCACACTGAGGAACCCACAATTCCAGACATACAAGAGGCTCCCTCTTAACACAGCACTTAGACAGGTGCTGTTCCACCTTCCCTCATGCTGTTCCACCTCCCCTGATGCTGTTCCACCTCCCCCTAGACTATCTTTCAGCCTTCTGTCAGCAGTAAAACTTATAAATTTTTAAAAATAATTTCAATGGAGTTTTCTTTTCTTCAAATAAACACGTCTGCCCTCAGGTTTTAGGTAATGTGACTCTTTTTTGGCTGAAAGAAACCGGTGTTATCATTACTGTGTCCGTATAACCCCATCTGCTCTCCACTGGGTTCTCACCCCTAGACTCTGAGCTTCTGGAAGCAGGTGGAGCCTGATTTGTCTCTGGGACTCCAATTTCCATCCACAGATGCAGCTCATAGGAGGTTGCAAGGATCGTGAATCACATGAACAAGTGATATTATTACTCTCTGCACACCTGGAAGGCTGGCAGAGTCATTCCAAGATGAAACATCTGTAGAGTCATAGACCTTGTTAGTCTCATCTCCACGGGGACACATGTCCACACATCATCTTTCATACTATAAATACACAGTCGCTCCTCCAGATCTGTGGGGTTTACAGGTGTTTATTGAACCAACTATAAATCAAAAACATTTTGAGAGAAAAAATCCCCGAAGTTCAAAAACCAAAAAACTATGTTGAATGAACACAAATGGAGTGGGGTGTGTAGGCTGTGTCAGGAATTATAAGTAATCCAGAGATGATTTCATGTATACAGGAGGATGTGCATGGGTTATATGCAATTAGTATGCCTTTTTTTTTTTTTTTTTTTTTTTGAGACGGAATCTCACTGTCTCACCCAGGCTGGAGTACAATGGTGCGATCTCAGCTCACTGCAACCTCTGCCTCCCAGGTTCTAGTGATTCTTTTGCCTCAGCCTCCCCAGTAGCTAGGATTACAGGCATGTGCCACCACGCACAGATAATTTTTTTTGTATTTTTAGTAGAGACGTGGTTTCAGTATGTTGGACAGGCTGGTCTCGAACTCCTGACCTCATGATCCACCCAACTCAGCCTCCCAGAGTGCTGGGATTACAGGTGTGAACCACCGTGCCCAGCTTCACTGTGCCATTTCATGCAAGAGGCTTGAGGATCTGCAGATTTTGGTCTCTGAATGGATCACCCAGGAATAGTGAAGGATGACTGTATATAATTCTTATATGTCAATTTTAAAATAAAGCATAAAAAATTTACAAAACAAAATAAAAAATAAGAAGTGTTTTTATAGTGTGAGGATAAGTTTAGATTCATGTTTTCCTACGTGTAACCCTAGGGCCCTGTGTTATTTGTTGAGAATTTTATTCCGCCTTAAACCACATGGCAGCCTGTGTCAACTGTAAAGGGACTGTGCATCCACGGGTGTATTTTAGACACTTTTCTGCCCAGTGGCTCTCTGTATCCCCTGTGATGAGGATGCTACACTTTATGTAACCTTATACAACCCCTTAAAATGTGGTAACCTGAGTCCTCTGATTTGTTATTATATATTTAGTTTGCTTTTTTTTTTTTATTTTCCCTTGAGACAGACCTTTCCTCTGTCACCCAGGCTGGATTTCAGTGGCACAAGCTCAGCTCACTGCAACCTCCGCCTCCCAGGTTCAAGCAATTCTCGTGCCTAGGCCTCTTGAGTAGCTGGGAGTACAGGTGCCTGCCACCAAGCCCTACTAACTTTTGTATTTTTAGCAGAGACAGGGTTGCACCATGTTGGCCAGGCTGGTCTTGAACTGCCAACCTCAAGTGATCCACCCACCTCAGCCTCCCAAAGTGCTGGGGGAAGCTTGATTTTCTATCGTATTGTTACTGGATATTTCTGTAAAATTTAAAATGAGGGAGGGAGAGAGACAGAGAGAGAGCGAACCAGGGAAGGAGAGAGACAGAGAGAGAACAAACCATGAGTTTGGAATCTGGAATCTTGGATCATGAGACAAATTCTAGATAAAACGACAAAATCCAGAATTGACATGTTGTGTTTTTTTGCTAATAAAGTAGGATTTTAAGATCATAAATAACTGCATAATCCTTCACTGGGAATTTAAATCATTTTCACTCCTTCTGGTTTAGTACTAGAAATTCAAGAAGGAAAATTAGACTGACTTTTTGTCACAATTACTCTGATAATGTTAATAGTATCTGTTAGATATTTTGCATATTACACATGAAGAAGAGTTTGAATCTCAGATAAAAACAACAAAAGTACATCAAAAGTCTTTAATGTAACCCAGAATTCCATCATCTTGTGTTGGAAAGATTGGATCTGAGACGTGTTTTGAGCTGGTCATAGTGAATGACGCAAGGTGGCAATTGTGGTCACAACAATTTCCAGGAAGCCATTTTCTGCTCTTGGCTGGAGGCCCGCTGGGCGTCATGCAAGGTAGGAAGAGCCTGCATACGTCTACCTCCCATGATGTGGTCAGCATGTCAACTGCATGGGCAGGGCGCCACATAACATCCTGTGCACTGCTGAGCTGAGCTGGGGCGTGGTCGCCTGTCTGCACCGGCAGCACCATGTCGCTCATGGTCGTCAGCGTGGCGTGTGTTGGTGAGTCCTGGAAGGGAATCGACGGAGGGAGCGCTGGGTGGAGATCTGGGCCCAGAGGTGGAGATATGGGCCTAGAGGTGGAGATATGGGTCTAGAGGTGGAGTTATGGGCCTGGAGTGGAGATATGGGTTTGGAGTGGAGATCTGGGCCTGGAGTGGAGATAGGGGTCTAGAGATGGAGTTATGGGCCTGGAGTGGAGATCTGGCCCTGGAGTGGAGATACGGTCCTGGAGTGGGGATCTCGGCCTGGAGTGGAAATCTGGGCCTGGAGTGGAGATATGGTCCTGGAGTGGAGATCTCAGCCTGGAGTGGAGATATGGTCCTGGAGTGGAGATCTCGGCCTGGAGTGGATATACGGGCCTAGAGGTGGAGTGATGGGCCTGGAGTGGAGATATGGGCCTAGAGGTGGAGATATGGGTCTAGAGATGGAGTTATGGGTCTGGAGTGGAGATCTTGGCCTGGAGTGGATATACGGGCCTACAGGTGGAGTAATGGGCCTGAAGTGGAGATGTGGGCCTGAAGTGGAGATATGAGCCTGGAGTGGAGATATGGGCCAGGAGTGGAGATTTGGGCCTGGAGTGGAAATATGGGCCTGGAATGAAGATATGGGACTGGAGTGGAGATATGAGCCTGGAGTGGAGATATGGGTCTGGCATGGAGTTATGGGCCTGGGATGGAAATATGGGCCTAGAGTGTAGATATGGACCTGGAGTGGACATCTAGGCCTGGAGGCTGGGTCTCTGCACAGCTGAGAGCCCTGTTCTTGGGGGCAGGTAGGCAGTGAGTGTGAGTTTACCTTCAGCCCAGGAAAAGCCTGGCTGCCAAGACTCACAGTCTAGTGGGGGCAGCAAGGGAGGTCTGGTTTTCCTGCAATGGATCGTCCATCATGATCTTTCTTTCCAGGGTTCTTCTTGCTGCAGAGGGCCTGGCCACATGACGGTGAGTCCTTCCCCAAACGTTAGGGTGTCATCTCTCCACGTAAGAGGATTTTCCTGAAACAGGAGGGAAGTCCTGTCCGGGAGTCTCTCATAAACTAGGAAGAGGGGACGCTCGAATACTCAGCCCACAGTTCTGACCTCGCCCTCCCCAGCCTTTCTTTCCCTTGGCAGAGTCAAGTTCTGTGGGGACCAGGGTGAGACTGGGGTGCTCAAAACTGGGGTGTGGAGGGGGGAAGTGCTAGGAACAGCAGGTCCTCTGAGGACATAGGTGTTACTCACACACTTGAGTGTTTCCATGACGGTCAGGGCTGCAGTGTGGCTGCTGTCATTCTACCAGAAGAGGTGGGGAAACCACAGTCATGGCCCTGACATTCCAAATCCGCTGATGGGGGCTCAGCTGTTTATTTTTGTTCAGGCATCGGCTGATATTCCATTCACAAAGGACATGCCCTCCACCCCATGTCTACCTTGTGCTGTTTTATGTGAGTCATCTTGCAGTATTAAAATCTAGGAGTCGCTTACTCAGCACTTGCTCAAAGTTCTCAGCGAACACTTTGTTGCAGGGAGACACCATGTCTTTGCGGGATGGGTCCTTTCTTTAGCCCTGGGCACCCAGGTGTGGTAAGAGCCATAGAAACGTGGAACGCGAGGAGAATCTTCTGAGCACAGGGAGGGAGGGGCGGCTCCTCCTCTCTAAGGTGGTGCCTCCTTCTCCCCAAGGTGGTCAGGACAAGCCCTTGCTGTCGGCCTAGCCCAGCACTGCGGTGCCACCAGGACATGTGACTCTTCGGTGTCACTCTTATCTTGGGTTTAACAACGTCAGTCTGTACAAGGAAGATGGGGTGCCTGTCCTTGAGCTCTACAACAGAATATTCTGGAACAGCTTCCTCATGGGCACTTTGATCCCAGACATGCAGGGACCTACAGATGTCCGGATTCACACCCACACTCCCCCAATGGGTGGTCGGTTCCCAGCAACCCCCTGGTGATCATGGTCACAGGTCAGAGGGCTCCTGTCTGGGCTTCTCCTTGTCCCACCTCCCGAATCCCAGAGCTTCTGCTGGGGGTGTCCGTCAGGATTTGGTCACCCAGGCCCTGACTTTATTTGGGGTAAAGGGGGATTGAATACATGGAAATCGGTGCTGTGGTGGGAAGAGTGATTGTCCCCAATGACGACTACATTCTTATCCCTGGAGCCTGTGACTCTTTATGCTATAGGGCAGGGGACTGAAGGGGAAGACGGAGGTCTGGTTGTTGATGAGTTGACCTTGAGATGGGGAGAGGGCCTGGACTGTCCCACTGGGCTCAGTGTAATCACAAGAGACCACACAAGAGGAGAAGGATGAGGAGAGTGGGGATTAGAGCAGCGTCGTGGGAGACTCCATCTGCTTTGAAGGTGTAGAAAGCCCATGAGCCACCAATGCAGGTGACCTATAGAGTCTGAAAAAGTCAAGGAACTGATTCTCCCCTGAGTCTCCAGAGGGAACGCAGCCCTGCCGATGCCTTGATTTTAGCCCAGGAAAAACAGGGTCCGATTTCTGTCTGCAGACGTGGAAGGGGTCAGTGTGTTCTCTCCTGCTGCCATGCTTCTGATAATTTTCTACAACGGCAACAGGAAACCAACACTGGAATCCAGGTCCTGGGCAAGTTAAGAAACGGCCCAAGGATAGCCAGGCGTGGTAGCAGGCACATGTAATCCTAGCGACTCGGGAGGCTGAGGCAGGAGAATCGCTTAAACCCAGGAGGCAGAGGATGCAGTGAGCCGAGACCACACCACTTCACTCCAGCCTGGGTGAAGGAGTGAGACTCTCTCCAAAATTAGTTAATTAATTAAAGAAGCCAAACAAGGAAAAGGTTGGCAACCCCAAGATCGGCAAGGGTGGGACGCTGATGCCACCACCAGGTTCGATCCACATAGGGAGGGGTTGATAGTCCTCAAACCAGCACCAGGAACCACGCTATGGAAGCTGGCACCATGGAGAAGGCACAGAGATGGCAAGAGCGGCTCCCAGTCGCCACCAGGAACAGGGTGTGTGGACACTGGTACCTGCCTTACTGATGAGTTCATACCTCCTGCCAGGGACTCCAATGTGTCCAAAAGAGATTGAACCCGGCTGCTAAGAGCCTGGACATGCAGCCTGTCCTGGTTCCTCTTCCACCCCCACGTAGACAGCCGGAAAGAGATTAGTGCAAAATAGATACAGCAGCCCAAGAGATGAGGCTGAGCCCAGTGGGAAAGGAATCAGTGGCTACTAGAGACAGAGAGACAGAGAAGAGGGAGGGAGACAGATGGAAGGACCTGCACTGGGAGTTAAGGGCACAGAAAAGAACATGGAGACACAGAGAGGAAGGAGAGAGACGGACACCAGGGAGGGGAAGCCTCACTCATTCTGGGTCCTGTGGATGAGATGAAAAAGAGAGATGCCTTCTAAACTCACAAATTCTATTCCTAGGAGTCCACAGAAAACCTTCCCTCCTGGCCCTCCCAGGTCCCCTGGTGAAATCAGAAGAGATGGTCATCCTGCAGTGCTGGTCAGATATCAAGTTTGAGCACTTCCTTCTGCACCGAGTGGGGAAGTTTGAGGAGCCCTTGCATCTCATCGGAGAGCTCCATGATGGGGGCTCCAAGGCCAATGTCTCCATCAGTCCAGTGACACCTGCCCTGGCAGGGACCTACCAATGCTACGGCTCTTTTACTCACTCCCCCTATGAATGGTCAGCCCCAGTGACCCCTGGACATTGTGATCACAGGTGAGAGTGTCAGGACATTCTTCTCATTGTCACTGGGAAACAGAGTGAATGATCCTGGACTTGGAGGCCCAGGTGGTTGTAAGGAAAATGTGCATGGGATTCTTATGGAGAGAGACAGACTTGCTGAGGTCTGTACCAACAGAGACAGAGAAACAGGAGACACAAGCACAGACCAGGTGTCATAACAGAGGACAGACACAGGGGCCATACAGAGAGTTAGAAAAGACAGAAAGAGGTAAAGGAGACACTCAGACAGACAGACATGTCCCAGAGAGAGGTGCCCTTCCATGCTGACTTTGCTCAGAGACCTGGCACAGGTTAGAAGTTTCATTTCTGTTTTACCTCCACAATGTGTTCTCTACCAGGAGAACCCAAGGACACCCATATGTCTGTCCTGAGTCAGCCCCTGTGGCCTCAGGCCTTGTGGCACCTACAGATGCTGTGTTGATTCTGACACCTCTGCCTTCCGTGCAGTGGAGAGTCATCGTCCCAGGATATCATGGCCCCAGAACACCAACCCCTGTAGGCTGTGTGGACTTGGGGTCCCCACACTGGATTCTGAGGCTCATATTCCACATAACCCCACATATGATAGGATTGCTGAGAAACATAGAGAGAAATCAGGGACATCAAAAAGCAAAGACATAAACACACACAGAATGAGCCAGAAGAAGGGGATTGAGAGACTCACAGACACATAAAGAGAAAAGAGGGCAGAGAAGTGGAGAGAATGATGGAAGGGAGCAGAGAAAAGCACCAAAATTAGAGTCCTGAGGGAGAGGCCCAAGGACAGAGAAAGGGAGATGTGGGGATGAATTACAGAGATTCCAAAGAGAACTAGAGAGACCAAGAGGCAGAGAAAAACAGATGATAGATGGATAGATAGATATAGATAGATGATAAATAGTTAGGTGATAGATAATAGATAGGTTATAGATACATAGATGATGATTGCTTGTTTCATTGATTAATAGATGATATATAGAGATGATGATGATGAAGACAGATAGATAAGTAGATGATACATGGGGAGAGACAGAGAGGCAGACAGAGAGAGAAATCAGAGAGAGAGAGAGAGATGATACATAGATATAGAAAACAGATGATTGATGGATAGATAGACAATTGATAGAGAGATAAATAGATGATACATAGATATAGATGACAGATAATTTATAGATAGACACTGAATAGATAAATAGACCAATAGATAACGTATAGAAATATGTAGAAAGTCATGAACAGGACACAAAGTGAGAAACTTAGAATTAATAAAAAGTAACATCAAATCAACAAATCCAAGGAAAGTCAGAGAGAATAAAACAATACAAAAAGGGAAAACGCACCTCGGGATGGGGAAGTGAGGTCAGAGACCTAGAGAGACAGAGAAGGTGGAAGGAGGAAACAGACATGAAGAGAGACAGGGGTAGAGGATGAGAGACAGAGAGAGCATTAGGTCATAGAGCAGGGGAGTGAGTTCTCAGCTCAGGTGTGAAGGGAGCTGTGACAAGGAAGAACCTCCCTGAGGAAACTGCCTCTTCTCCTTCCAGGTAAATATGAGAAACCTTCTCTCTCAGCCCAGCCGGGCCCCACAGTTCGCGCAGGAGAGAACGTGACCCTGTCCTGCAGCTCCCAGAGCTCATTTGACATGTACCATCTATCCAGGGAGGGGGAGGCCCGTGAACTTAGGCTCCCCGCAGTGCCCAGTGTCCATAGAACATTCCAGACCGACTTCCCTCTGGGCCCTGCCACCCACGGAGGAACCTACAGATGCTTCGGCTCTTTCCGTGCCCCACCCTTCGAGTGGTCAGACCCGAGTGACCCACTGCCCGTTTCGGTCACAGCTGAGGAAACCCCATGTCTGTCCCATGTCTTATGATCCTGGAGCCATAGCTGAGGAGCTTCCTGCTGATGATGGAGAGAGGGCTGGATGCAGAGAGAAGACGAAGCCTGGGTGTGAGGGGGGAATCAGGGCACAGCATGGCAGAGAGGGCACCTCCAAACCCTCCTGCATGGCCTGCGTGGTGGTCCACGGTCAGAGCTCCAGATACCCAGGCAGATGGAGAAAGCTGTCAAGACAGACCCAGAGGAGGGGAGACTGGGCTCAGTTTGGGGAGATCAGAGGTTCCCTCAGCCCCTCAACCTTACCCATTTCCCAGAAGCCCATCCTGGCCTCTCACCCACACAGACATATCATCACCAGCAACTTCTAGGGCCATTGTCTCTTTGTTTGAAAAATTATTTATTGAGGTTAAATATACCTATATAGTTTACCACTTCTAACATTTATTTTTTGAGGCGGAGTCTAGCTCTGTCCCCTATGCTGGAGTACAGTGGCGCAATATCGGCTCACTGCAACCTCCGCCTCCTGGGTTCAAGCGATTCTCCTGCCTCAGCCACCTGAGTAGCCGGTACTACAGGCGTGCACCACCACGCCAGGCTAATTTTTTGTATTTTTAGTAGAGACAGGGTTTCACCATATTGGTCGGGTTGGTCTCAAACTCCTGACCACGTGATCCGCCCGCCTCAGCCTCCCGAAGTGCTGGGATTACAGGTGTAAGCCACCATGCCCAGCCACCTTTACCATTTTTAAGTGTAAAGTCTAGTGATCATAAATACATTTATATATTTATGTGTGTGTGTGTATACATATATGTGTGTATATATATATGTGTGTGTATATGTGTGTATATATATGTGTGTGTGTATATATATATTTTTTAACCCTCCTCCCTTTTCTTCCTGGCCTCTGGTAGCCACCATTCTACTCTCTACCTTCATGAGATCCACCTTTTAGCTCCCACCTATGGGTGAGAAATGGGAATCTTTGTAATGAGCTCCAGTTCCATCCATGTGGCTGCAAATGTCGGATGTTACTGTCTCTATGGATGAGTAGTCTCCACTGTGTGTATGTACCACATTCTCTCTATCCATTCACCCACTGAGGGGCAGGTAGGTTGTCTCTACGTCTTGGCTACTGTGAACAGTGCTGGACCAATCATACGAGTGTAGATATCACTTCAATATACTGATTTCCTTTCCTTTGGATATAAACCCAGCAGGGAAATTGCTGGATACTATGAAAGTTCTCTTTATAGTTTTTCGTTTGTTGTTTTGTTTTGTTTTGAGACAGTTTCCCTTGTGCCCAGGCTGGAGCTCAAGCGATGTGGTCTTGCTTCCTTGCAACCTCCACCTTCTGGGTTCAAACGACTTTCCTGCCTCAGCCTCCCTGGGAGCTGGGATTACGGGTGCATGCCACCATGCCTGGCTCCTTTTTGTGCTTTTTAGTACAGATGGGCTTTCCCCATGTTGGCCAGGCTGCTCTCAAACTCCTGACCTCAAGTGAGGTGCCCGCCTCAGTCTCGCAAAGTGCTGGGATTACAGGTGGGAGCCACTGCGCCCAATCTCCTTGTAGTTATTTAAAGGACTTCCATAGTTTTCTCCGTAATGGCTGTACTAATTTACACTCCTACCAACAGGGTACCAGGGTTCTCCTTTCTCTACCACCTTGCCAGCATTTGTTTTGCCTGTCTTGCAGCTAAAAGTCATTTTATTTTATTATTTTATTTTATTTATTTTGAGATGGAGTTTTGCTCTTGTCACCCAGGCTGGAGTGCAGTGGCGCGATCTTGGCTCACCGCAACCTCTACCTCCCGGGTTCAAGTGAATCTCCTGCCTCAGCCTCCCGAATAGCTGGGATTACAGGAATGCGCCACCACGCCCAGCTAATTTTTGCATTTTTAGTAGAAACAGTGCTTCTCCACGTGGGTCAGGCTGGTCTCAAACTCCCGACCTCAGGTGATTCGCCCACCTCAGGCTCTCAAAGTGCTAGGATGATAGACGTGAGCCACCACGCCCGGTCTAAAAGCCATTTTAATGGGGTGAGATGACAACTCACTTTGATTTTAATTTGCATTTTTCTAATGATAAGTGATACTGAGCACTTTTTCATATGCGGGGAAATTTCAGGTCTTTTGCTCCTTTTTAATTAAATCATTTGTTTTATTGAGTTGTCTAAGCTTCTTATATTTCTAGTTATTAATCCCGTCTCAGATGCATAGTTTGCACATATTTGCTCCCAATCTGTGGGTTGTCTCTTCACTTTGTTGGTTAATGTTTAGCGGTGCAGAAGCTGCTTAGTTTGATGTAATCCCAATGGTCTATTTTTTGCTTTGATTACTTGTGTTTTTAAGGTTTTAAACGAAATGTCTTTCCTCAGACAAATGTCCTGGAGCATTTCCCCAAGACTTTCTTCTACGTGTTTCATAGGTTCAGTCTTAGACTCACATCTTTAATTCATTTTCATTTGATTTTTGTGTATGGTGAGAGGCAGAGGTGCAGTTTCATTCCTCTGCATGTAGATATCCAGTTTTCCCTGCACGGTTTATTAAAAAGTCTGTCCTTTCCTGATTGTAAGTTCTTGGCACCTTTGTCAAAGTCCATCGGATAGGCTGGGCATGGTGGTTCACACCTGCAATTCCAGCACTTTGGGAGGCCAAGGCAGGTGGATCACCTGAGGCCAGGAGTTCAAGATCGGCCTGGCCTCCATGGTGAAACATCGTCTGTACTAAAAATACAAAAATCAGCTGAGCATGGTGGTCAGCGCCTGTAATACCACTACCCAGGAGTTTGAGGCAAAAGAATTGATTGAACCCAGGAGGCTGAGGTTGCAGTGAATCGAGATTGCACCTCTGCACTCCAGCCTGGGTGACAGAGCGAGATTCCATCTCGAAAGAGGAAAGGAAAAAAAAAAACCGTTGGATGTAAATGCATGGATTGTATCTGTGTTCTTCATTCTGCTCCGTTGTTCTATGTGCCTTTCTTTATGCCAACGTCATGCTGTTTTGCTTACTACAGCTCTGTAACATATTTTTAGATCAGGTAGAGTGATGCTCCTGCTTTCTTTTTATACCTTGAACTCTCAAGACAGTGGGCATCACATACAAACATTATGGAGAAAAGGATCCCAGGATTCCCAGGGCCCAATATTAAATAACAGAGTGTTGGCCATGAACCAACCTCAAAGATTTCCATTGAGTAGAGGACAGGCAGCCTCATTTCCTCACCTCTCTCCTGTCTCGTGTTCTAGGGAACCCTTCCAATGGTTGGCCTTCACCCACTGAACCAAGTTCCAAAACTGGTGAGTACAGAACCCTCTTATATCTGCTTTTGGAAACCTGGGGAGATGGAAGCCTTGGATTCAGGCGTTGAGTCAGCATCTCGCAGCTCTGACATTGTGCGCCTGTCTTCCACCATCTCCGAACTCCAGATACTCCAACAGTGAAAGGGATCTGGGCCCAACACAGGGCTCAGTGAAATCTCTTAATCTCTAATTTTATGGAGATGAGACCTCCTACAAGCTAGAAGAATGACTGCCAATCTGACATCCTTCTCAGGAAAAATGCAGTGTTTGTTCTCCCTGAATTCCTAACTGGAGGATAAATTCCTGGGGGCTTGAAAGAGGGAAGGGAAGGGAACATCTAATGAGGGTGAGGTGTTTTAGAGAAGTTCCACTTGCCAAGGAATGAGCTCCTGTTGGTCATGAGGCAACCCTGGCTGACTCAGCAAAGCAAGAGCCTTGCAGTAACAGAGAACAGAGCTCATGCATGAACACTTCGACTCACTGACTCATTCAGTCATGGCCCCATGCTCAGGCTGTGCAGTTAGAATCCTTTCCTACTGTTGCCATAGCAAATTTCCACAAGATTCGTGGGTGAAAACAAAACGGTTTTTTAATTATCTTACAGTGCTGTAGCTCAAAGGATGAAATGCATCTCACTGGGCTAAAATCAGATGACAGCAAGGCTGCCTTCCCTCTGAAGGTTCCAGGCAAGAATTTGCTTCTCACTTGTCCCAGCTTCTGGAGGCTCCCACATTCCTTGGCTCCTGGTCCCCTTCCTCCTTCTTCAAAACCCACAAAGACTGGTCACAACTCACATGGCATCACTCAGACTCTTCTTCCTTACCACACTTCTTTCTCTGAATGCTGCTCTCCCTTCTTCTTCATCTTTGGAAAACTTGGGGATTCGATTGGGTTCACCAAGATGAAAATCCATCATAATCTCCCTGAAATCATCCAGGATACCCTTGTCTTAAGTTCAGCTGATTAGCAACCGTAATTCTGTCTGCAATCTTCATTCCTCCTTTCCATGTAAAATAACGTATTCACAAGCTATGGAGGCTAGGACAGGGACATTTTGGAGTGGGACAGCATTCTCCTGCCTTCCATAAACAGGAAACAAGATGCACTTGGCCTCTGCTCTTGGGACACTGATCTTGCAGATGGTTAAATAGGAGGGCAGAAAATGAATGCACAAGTGGACCAATAAATGAATGATCCATTGGAAAGCATCTGTGCAAGAAATCTATTTGCTTGTTCGTTTATTGAGACAGAGTCTCCCTCTGTCTTCCAGGCTACAGTGCAGTGGCACGATCTCTGCTTACTGCAACCTCTGCCTCCTGGATTCAAGTGATTCTCCTGCCTCAGCCTCTCGAGTAGCTGGGATTACAGGCAACCACCACCAAGCCCAGCTAATTCTTTTTGTATATTTTTTGTAAAGAGGATGTTTCACTATGTTGGCCAAGCTTGTCTGAAACTCCCAACCTCAAGTGATCCGACCGTCTCAGCCTCCCAAAGTACTGGGATTACAGGTGTGAGCCACTGTGCCCAGTCGGAATTTAAAATAAATAATAGATAATGCTGAGTGTATAATTTTGGGTGACAGAGAAGGTCTCACTAATCAGATATTTGTGACATTAATGAAAAAAAATGGATTGAATCCCTGAAAGACTGGCGGAAGGATTTTCCACACACAACTGTCAGCCTTGAAGGCACAAAGGTAAAAACAATCTTGGGTGGAAGGAAGAGGCTTTACCTGAAATGCTGAGAAATTTTCAGACACTGCCTGAAATGCTGGGAGAATTACAAGACCACTGGAGAGAGAGGACAGCACACTGGGTACGCAGGAAACTAAGGAGGAACAAGGATTGTGTGTTTTATACTCACAGCCATTGGATTCACCTCAGGGTAGCTAGGAATCCCTACATGATTAATAGTGACTGACATGAAAATAAGGGAGGCCCAGGTGCGTAACTGGAATCTAGGAGACCGTGGAAAAGGCGATTTCTGCCCCACTGGTGAAATGTGGTGCTGATTTAGACACTAAGTGGATGAAGGACATGGATATAAGATATGTTTGTGAGGTAGAATCATTTGCAGGGAGGACTCGCTGGGTTTGATTTTCCTAGTTGTTTAATCCTTGCTTAATTAAATTCTTTCTGAGATTTATTCCTCCTACACGTAAATCAATACCTGGCAGAGGAGTGACAGATAGATGAGGGGTGGTGGAAATGAAGGGACCTATTACAGCATAATATACAAGGCTGTGAACGGTTGCCCATGCCTCTAACCCAGCACTGCAGGAGACCAAGGCAGGTGGATTCCATGAAGTCAGGAGTTCAAGACCAGCCTGGCCAACATGGTGAAACCGT
Source organism: Rhinopithecus bieti (assembly GCF_001698545.2). Lineage (NCBI taxonomy): Eukaryota > Metazoa > Chordata > Mammalia > Primates > Cercopithecidae > Rhinopithecus > Rhinopithecus bieti. The sequence goes on from NW_016818624.1 coordinate 107,661, forward strand.
ATCTCTAATAAAAATACAAATATTAGCTGAACATGGTGGTGCATGCCTGTAATCCCAGCTCCTACTCTGGAGGAGGAAGCAGGAGAATGACTTCAACCCAGGAGGTGGAGGTTGCAGTGAGTCGAGATCACATGACTGCACTCCAACCTGGGTGACTCAAGGAGACTCCGTCTCAAAGAATAAAATTAAGAAATGCATAAATATAATGTAACACACACGAGTGACAATGGCACCTGGATTACCATCATTATTTTTCTATTTCTCTATAATTACTTCTTTGATCCTTTATCTTATCCATTAGGCAATCAGCCTAAAACCTCTTCCCCATTTGCTTTCTGTGAGTGTGAGATCATATAGAAAATATGAAAGCTCCCTGAACCCACCAGCACAGGTCCTGGAATAGAGGAAGTGCTCTGCTCATTGCAAAATGCTGGCCCCCTCACCCAAATCCCCCACCTTACCCCTACTTCCAATCACCTGTGGAGATTTAGATAGACCATGGAGAGGTAAACACTAATACTACTTGCAGTGAGTTCAGATCCTGGAATCAGAGATCAGCACCAGCAGTAGCTCCTGCCCCCCTTTCCTACCAATCCACGGAAGGACAGGTTGTATTGAAGCAATAGATGGTGGAGGACATTGTCCTTCCCCCAGCCTCTCATGTAGAACAGCAACCTAATATATGACTCCCGAGATCACAAAGAGTAGCATGTTTCCAACGGGCTTCAACGCTATTTCCTGGCTGTTTGATGTAAGAGAATTCTGCTTCGCGTTTTTGATCTTGATTTCACTTTTCTTTCCTTTTCTTGGAGAATGTAAGTTGTTTGAGTCAAGGGTGCTGTGCATGTAGAAATCCTAAAGCACATTCACTGTGCATGAATCCCAGTCCAGTCTTCCCAGAGAAGACTCTTAACACCTCCTGTACTGCACCTGGGGCTATGCCAGTTCCTATCACTCACTGTCACTCCAGGGAGACAGAACACACAGAGAATACATGACATAAGCAGGTTCATTACTAACACGAAAGCAGCAAGTGACAACTGAAGCATATATTTCAATGTGAGCCAGTCCCCCAAGGCTCAGAAAAGCTGCTCAGGACATATAGAATCACCCCATATGCAGTGTATCTGGGGGAACCCGAAAATCAGCCCAGCCTGGATTTTGTACCCTGGAGCCACAGGAAGCACTGAGCTAAAGCACTGCATGACGTCCTCCTCTAGGAAGAATAGGAAGACAGCCCAGGCTGTTCTGGGACATTCCTCCTGATCTCACGATGCTAATGTCTTAGTCCATTTTTGTTGCTATAAAAGAACACTTGAGCCTAGGTAACTTCTAAAGATAAGCGATTTATTTGCCTCACAGTTCTGCAGGCTGTACTAGAAGCATGGAACCAGCATCTATTTCTTGTAATGACCTCAGGCTGCTCCCACTCTGGCAGAAGGGAAGGAGGGTCTGTGTGTGCAGAGACCACAGAGATCACACGGCAAGAGAGAGAGCAAGGGGAAGGGGTGCAATGGAGTTTCCAAGCTCTGTTTAACAACCAGTTGCTGAGGCGGTGGCGCCATTCGGCTCACTGCAAGCTCCGCCTCCCGGGTTTACGCCATTCTCCTGCCTCAGCCTCCCGAGTAGCTGGGACTATAGGTGCCCACCACGACGCCCGGCTAAATTTTTGTATTTTTATTAGAGACGGGGGTTTCACCGTGTTAGCCAGGATGGTCTCGATCTCCTGACCTCGGAGATCCACCCGCCTCGGGCCTCCCAAAGTGCTGGATTACAGGCTTGAGCCACCGCGCCCGCCCCCAGTTCTTTTAACAACCAGCTGTCCCAGGATCTAATACAGGGAGAACTTGCTAACCCCGTCCCGTGTGGGGCAGCATTAATCTATTCACAATGGATCTACCCCCATGGCCCAAACACCTCCCAAAAGGCCAACCTCCACACTGGCGGGTTAAATTTCAATGTGAGATTTCAAGGGTCAAATTATCCAAAACTAAAGCAAGTGTATATTCAGGCACGTCCATGGTTACTGTGAGAGCTATAACTGAGAGCAGGGGAAAGCTGGTCTCCCGCCATCAGGCCGCTTGTCCTAAGGAGACATTCCCAAGGTTACCTGTTCAATCAAGAAATGAGAGACAATCCATAAAAAGGAACTGCTGTCACTATCTTTTATTGGAGTCTCGTTTCCTCCAGGTAACCCCAGGACACCTGCCATGTTCTGATTGGACCTCAGTGGTCATGATCCTCTTACCATTTTCTTCTTCTCCTGCATCGCTGGTGCTCCAACCAAAAAGAGTAAGGGTCTCACGAAGCAGAGGCCAGAGACCTCAGGGTCGTGTGGGGAAGCAGGATGGGAGCAGCAGGTGTGTGTTCCTCACCTGCAGGATGGCTCCAGCCTAAGGGCAGGAGCCCACAGAAGCCAGGGCTTTCTAGAGAGAGCACCAGACACTCTGCCTCACTTCCGCTCACAGACCATTGCCGATTCTGAACTGTATCCTCATGTCCCTGCAGGGCCCACTGACATCCAGGAGAAGGTTCCAGACAGGCAGAGTGGGAGACAGAATCAACGGGATGGAAATTGAGAGCTATTCATGGGATGGGTCCTTGAACTAAGAGAGACAGAATGTCTGAGTCTGGCTGTTGGCAACTGAGGGACCTCAGGCACCTATGGCCTCCCCCTGTGTGTTGGAGTCTGAACATGAAATGAGGACCCAGAAGTGCCTTCCCAGCTGTTTTGATAACTTCCGTCTCCTACAGATTCTGCTGTAATGGACCAAGAGCCAGGAGTGGAAAGAGCAGTGAATCCAGAGGTAGGTCCTCCTCGGTCCAGCCTCGTGGATCCAATCTTATTCCCTACTAGTCCTGAAGAATGTGAGCCCCTCCCTCACTCAACATTTCCCTCTCTCCAGGACTCTGATGAACCAGACCCTCAGGAGGTGACATACGCACAGTTGGATCACTGCGTTTTCACACAGGGAAAAATCACTCGCCCTTCTCACAGGCCCAAGAGACCCCCAACAGATACCAGAGTGTACATAGAGCTTCCAGATGCTGAGCCCAGATCGAAAGTTGACTCCTGCCCTTGAGCACCACAGTCAGGCCTTGAAGGGGTCTTCTAGGGAGACAACAGCCCTGTCTCAAAACCGGCTTGCCAGCTCCAATGTAACAGCAGCAGGAATCTGAAGGCGCGACTCTGCATCTTAGAGCATCGCTCTTCCTCACACCACGAATCTGAACATTCCTCTCCCTTGCTTTCCAATGTCTAAGGTCCCCACTGCCTGCTAGAAAGAAAACACACTCCTTTGCTTAGCCCACAATTCTCCATTTCACTTGACCCCTGCCCACCTCTCCAACCTACTGGCTTATTTCCTAGTCCTACTGGAGGCTGCAGTCACACTGAGGAACTCACAATTCCAAACATACAAGAGGCTCCCTCTTAACACAGCACTTAGACACATGCTGTTCCACCTTCCCTCATGCTGTTCCACCTCCCCTCAGACTATCTTTCAGCCTTCTGTCAGCAGTGAAACTTATACATTTATTAAAATAATTTCAATGTAATTGCCTCTTCTTCAAATAAACATGTCTACCCTCGTGGTTTCAGTAATGTGACTCTTTTCTTGCCGAAAGTTTCTGGTGTTACCATTACTATGTCCATGTAACCCCATCTGTTCTCCACTGGGTTCTCACCCCTGGACTCTGAGCTTCTGGAAGCAGGGGGAGCCTGATTCATCTCCAGGACTCCAATTTCATCCAAAAATGTAGCACATAGGAGGTTCCAAGGATCGTGAATCAGATGAACAAGTGATATTCTTACTCTCTGCAGACCTGGAAAACTGGCAGAGTCATTGCAAGATAAAACATTTGTAGAGTCATAGGCCTTGTTAGTCTCATCTCCACAGGGACACATGTCCACACATCATCTTTCATATTAAAAATACACAGCTGGCTCCTCCAGATCTGTGGGGTTTACAGGTGTTTATTAAACCAACTATAAACCAAAGTATTCAGAGAAAAAATACAAAGTTTCAAAAGCAAAACTATGTTGAACGGACACAAATGGAATGGTACGTATGCTGTGTCAGGAATTATAAATAATCTAGAGATGATTTCATGTATACATGAGGGTGTGCATGGGTTGTATGCAATTGCTATGCCGTTTTTTTTGTTTTGTTTTGTTTGTTTGTTTTTCGGAGTCTCACTCTCTCACCCAGGCTGGAGTGCAGTGGCGCAATCTCAGCTCACTGCAACTTCCGCCTCCCAGGTTCAAGTGATTCTCTTGCCTCAGCCTCCCTGGTAGCTAGGATTACAGGCACATGCCACCATGCACAGGTAAATTTTTTTTCTTTGTATTTTTAGCAGAGACTGGGTTTCACTATGTTGAGCAGGCTGTTCTCGAACTCCTGACCGCATGATCCACCCAACTCAGCCTCCCAAAGTGTTGGGATTATAGGCGTGAGCCACCGCGCCCAGCTTCACTGTGCCATTTCATGCAAGAGGCTTGAGCATCTGCAGATTTTGGCACCTGAATGGGGATCCTGGAACCAATCACCCAGGAATAGTGAAGGACGACTGTATATAATTTTTATTTGCCAATTTTAAAAATAAAGCATAAAAGGCTGGGCGCGGTGGCTCAAGCCTGTAATCCCAGCACTTTGGGAGGCCGAGGCGGGCGGATCACAAGGTCAGGAGATCGAGACCATCCTGGCTAACCCGGTGAAACCCCGTCTCTACTTAAAAAAATACAAAAAACTAGCCGGGCGAGGTGGCGGGCGCCTGTAGTCCCAGCTACTCGGGAGGCTGAGGCAGGAGAATGGCGTGAACCCGGGAGGTGGAGCTTGCAGTGAGCTGAGATCGAGCCACTGCACTCCAGCCTGGGCGACAGAGTGAGACTCCATCTCAAAAAATAATAATAATAAATAAAGCATAAAAAATGTATAATAACAAGGTAAAAAATAAGAAGTGTTTTTATAGTGTGAGGATAAGTTCAGATTTATTTTTTCGTACTTGTAACCCTATGGTCCTGTTATTTGTTGAGAAAATATTCTATTCCACCTTAAACCACATGGCAGCCTTTGTCAACTATAAAGGAGCTGTGTATCCACGGATGTATTTTAGACACAGTTTTCTGCCCAGTGGTTCTCTGTATCCCCTCTCATGAGGATGTTGTACTTTATATAACCTTAGAGAACCCCTTAAAGTGTGGTAACCTGAGTCCTCTGTTTGTTGTTATAGGTAATTTAGTTTCCTTTTTTTTTTTTTTTTTTTTCTTTCTTGAGACAGACTCTTCCTCTGTCACCCAAGCTGGAGTTCAGTGGCACGAGCTCAGCTCATGCAACCTCCACTTCCCAGATTCAAGCACTTCTTGTGCCACTGGTTTAGTACAAGAAACTCAAGCAGGAAAATTAGACTGACTTTTTGTCACAATTACTCTGATAATATTAATAGTATCTGTTAGATATTTTGCATATTACACACGAAGAAGAGTTTGAATCTCAGATAAAAACAACAAAAGTACATCAAAAGTCTTTAATGTAACCCAGAATTCCATCATCTTGTGTTGGAAAGATTGGATCTGAGACGTGTTCTGAGCTGGTCATAGTGAATGACGCAAGGTGGCAATTGTGGTCACAACAATTTCCAGGAAGCCATTTTCTGCTCTTGGCTGGAGGCCCGCTGGGCGTCATGCAAGGTAGAAAAAGCCGGCATACGTCACCCTCCCATGATGTGGTCAGCATGTCAACTGCATAGGCAGGGCACCAAATAACATGACGGATGGAGGCACCTGCAACAGGGGTTATAGGCACAGAAAAGAACACGGAGACACAGAGAGGGAGGAGAGAGACAGACCCGGGGAGGGGAAGCCTCACTGATTCCAGGTCCGGTGGATGGGATGAAGAAGAGAGACGCCTTCTAAACTCACAACCTCTCTTTCTAGGAGTCCACAGAAAACCTTCCCTCCTGGCCCTCCCAGGTCCCCTGGTGAAATCAGGAGAGACGGTCATCCTGCAATGTTGGTCAGATATCGTGTTTGAGCACTTCCTTCTGCACAGAGAGGGGATCTCTGAGGACCCCTTATGCCTCGTTGGAGAGCTCCATGATGGGGGCTCCAAGGCCAACATCTCCACGTGTCCCATGACGCCTGTCCTTGCAGCGACCTACCAATGCTACGGTTCTTTTACTCACTCCCCTATGAATGGTCAGCCCCAGTGACCCCTGGACATCGTGATCACAGGTGAGAGTGCCCGGACATTCTTCTCATTGTCACTGGGACACAGAGTGAATGATCCAGGACTTGGAAGCCCCAGGTGTTCATGAGGAAGATGAGTGTGGGATTCTTATGGAGAGAAATTCACTTGGTGAGGTCTGTACCAACCGAGACAGAGAAACAGGAGACACAAGTACAGACCAGGTGTCATAACAGAGGACAGACACAGGGGCCATACAGAGAGGTAGAAAAGAGAGAAAGAGTTAAAGGGGACAGACAGACATGTCCCGGACAGAGGCGTCCTTCCGTGCTGACTTTGTTCAGAGACCTGGCACAGGTTAGAAGCTTCATCTCTGTGTTACCTCCACAAAGTGATCTCTACCAGGAGAACCCAAGAACACCCTTATTTCTCACCTTAGTTGGGCCCTGGGACCTCAGACCTTGTGGCACCTACAGATGCCGTGTTCATTCTGACACCTCTGCCTCGTGTTCAGGGGAGCCGCAACCTTCTCAGGATATCATGGCCCCAGAACAACAACCCGTGTGCTGTGCACTTGGGGTCTCCAGACTGGATTCTGAGGCTCATATTCCAAATAACCGCACATATGATAGGATTACCGACAGACACAGAGAGAAATCAGGGACATTAAAAAGCAAAGGCATAAACACACAGAGAATGAGCCAGAGGAAGGGGAGTGACAAGCTCACAGCCACATAAAGACAGAGAAATGAGGATGACGGTTTCCAGCTTCATCCACATCCCTGCCAAGGACATGAACTCAGCCTTTTTATGGCCACATAGTATTCCATGGTGTGTATGTGCCACATCTTTATCCAGTCTCTCATTGATGGACATTTGGGTTGGTTCCAAGTCTTTGCTATTTTGAATAGTGCCGACATAAACATATGTGTGCATGTGTCTTTATTGTAGAATGATTTGTAATCCTTTAGGTATATCAGAAAACCAAACACCGCATGTTCTTGCTCGTAAGTGGGACTTGAAGAATGAGAACACATGGACACAGGGGAGGGGAACATCACATACCAGGTCCTGTCAGGGGGTGAGGGGCTAGGGGATGGATAACAGTAGGAGAAATACCTAATGTAGGTGACGGTGACGGGTTGTTGGGTGTAGCAAACCACCAGTGCACGTATATACCTATGTAACAAAACTGCACATTCTGCACATGTAATCCAGAACTTAAAGTATAATTTTTAAAAAGAGAGAGAGAGAAAAGAGGGCAGAGAAGTGGAGAGAGTGATGGAAGGGAACTGAGAAAAGCCCTAAAATCAGAGTCCTGAGGGAGAGGCACAAGGAGAGAGAAAGATGGAGATGTGGGGGATGAATTGCAGATATTCCAAAGACAACGAGACAGACTGAGAGGCAGAGAAAGACAAGGAGATGGAGACAGAGAGATGACAGATGGATAGATAGATGATAAATACATAGATGATAGATAATAGATAGGTTATAGATACACAGATGATGATTGATTGGTAGATGATACATAGAGATGATAATGATGATGATAAATAGATAAAGAGATAGATACATGATACATAGAGATAGAGAGGCAGACAGATAGGTAACAGAGAGAGAGAGATGATACACAGATATAGATAATAGGTGATTGACGGCTACATAGATAGTCAATTGATAGAGAGATGATACATAGATATAGATGATAGATAGATAATTTGTAGATACACACCAAATAGTTAAATAGATGATAGATAGATAGATAGATAGATAGATAGATAGATAGATAGATAGACAATAGAAATATGCAGAAAGTTTTGAACAAGACAGAAAGTGAGAGACTCAGAATTAAAGAAAAAGGAAGATCAAGTCAACCAATCCAAGGAGGGTCAGAGAGAATAAAACGGTACAAAGAAAAAAAACATAGCTAGGGATGGGGAAGTGAGGTCAGAGACCTAGAGACACGGAGAAGGTTGAAGGAGGAAATAGACATGAAGAGAGACGGGGTAGAGGGTGAGAGAGAGAAGGTGGAAGGAGGAAATAGACATGAAGAGACACGGGGTGGAGGGTGACAGAGAAAGAGAGAGCACTAGGTCATAGAGCAGCATTAGGTCATAGAGCAGGGGAGTGAGTTCTCAGCTCAGGTGTGAAGGGAGCTGTGACAAGGAAGAACCTCCCTGAGGAAACTGCCTCTTCTCCTTCCAGGTCTATACGGGAAACCTTCTCTCTCAGTCCAGCCGGGCCCCACTGTTCACGCAGGAGAGAACTTGACCTTGTCCTGCAGCTCCCAGAGCTCCTTTGACATGTACCATCTATCCAGGGAGGGGGAGGCCCATGAACTGAGGCTCCCTGCAGTGCCGAGGGTCCATGGAACATTCCAGACCGACTTCCCTCTGGGGCCTGCCACCCACGGAGGGACGTACAGATGCTTCGGCTCTTTCCGTGACTCTCCCTACGAGTGGTCAGACCCGAGTGACCCACTGCCCATTTCTGTCCCAGGTGAGGAAACCAATCTCTTCCCCAAATAGTGGGACTCAGACGGACGACAATGGCCACATTCAGGGGAACCTCAGATGGCCATGGGGGTGTCAGCCAGAGATACTGGATAGAAAAGACACAGAGCAAACATACAGGCAGACAGACAGAGCAAGACAGACAGATCACATCAGAATTTGGGGTGGTAACTGCAACCCTACATGAAGCTTGCAGATAGAGCACAGGCCACAAAAAACACTTCCCAGTCTTTGTACAGAGGCCTACATGGGACACATCTAAGCAGCATCAGTGCTGACTCAGGAGCATGAAAGGCCAGGCTCAGGTTGGAAAGACTAGAGGTAGCATTGGCCGCCCACCGTTCCCCATTTCCAGAAGCCCCCACATCTCACCAAAGAGTGATTTCCACGTGGGAGGCACAGATGCAGTCATCGTTGGGGGAGCCTCCATGTCTCTTGATGGGAGGCATTTTCCACCCTGGATGTCTCCTGCTCCCTCCACACCTTGGAGACTCAGTGGGGGAGTCTTCTCTGGGAACTTGGGGAGGGCCTCCCGGGACTCCCAGGATTTCCAAGCTAGATGAAAACATGGCAGATGGAAAGAGGCCCATTCATTTACCTGGGGCACCAAGCTCCATCCCAGGAGTTGAGAAGAGGCTCTTCTCTTTGGTCATTGGATCCCTGAGGGGACAGAGGCTCAGCACTGAAGACTGAGAAGAATGTGCCACTTCTCCACTCAGTGGCCTCAAGCCAGACATCTTCCCTACAGATTTCCAGTGATTCTCCATCAGTATTTAGGGCTGTGGCCACCAACCTGGGACTGTAGGAACTTTTCGTTTCTGACCTTCCATAACTGAGTTCTCTTCCTAAATGTGGAATGCCTTGTACTCCATGTTACTGTCTCCCCGGAACGAATGTGTGGCTTGTCTGCTCTCCAGCCTTGTCATGGAGATTGATAATCTTTAGGGAGCAAGAGGAGAGGGAAAGAACAAAGTATGGAACCATCTAGGTGCTGCTGGCTGAGGATCCATTTGCCAGTGAAGGGACTGCACTCAGCCGAGGGGGCAACTCAGGGAAGTCAGCCGAGGGAGGGCATTAGAGCAGAGAGAACTGAGCTCACCCAGTAAATGACCTCTTCATTAACTCGTTCATCTAATATTTATTTCACACCTACCATCAGTTCTGTCTGTTGCATGGCCAGGAGTAAACAGCACGGCCAAGCTCCTTGGTTCATGGTGCTCACATTGCTGTGGGGTGGGAGAGACAGGCAGAACATGAATGAATGAACGAGAGAATGGATGAATGAGTAAATGAATGGATGAGTGAATGGATGAATGAATGAATGAGTGAATAGATGAATGAGTGAATGAATGAACTTGTAGAATGGATGAATGAGTGAATGAATGAGTGAATCCTCAGCACTTGGTGAAAGTGCCCTGCACAGAGTGAAATGAAGGAACATGGAACGTTGTCATTTGGAGTGTACAGGGGGGAACATCTCACTGAGACCTCACCAGGGAGATCACATTTAAACTCCAATCTTAGAGACAAGAGGGAAGAAGCCCTGGGGAGTGTGTTGAAAGGAAATTTCATGTACTTAGGACACTGGGGATGATGCTAATGTGAGAATGAGCTTGGTGTGTTCCAAGAAGTCCATGGGCCTGCCATGTGGTGAGGGCTGCTCAGAATCCAGTGAGATTCTAAATGTCGTTGGGCTTGTAAGGAATGTGAGTCCTGTGGTTGCAAGTGGACTTGTACCTTAGGTCAAGTCCAGCAATTCTCTTTCTAAATCCTCTCTAACTCCCTGAACCACTTCTATCAACAACTGAGAGAAGAGTGTTAAACACCCCACTGTGGCTGTGGATTTGCCTACCTCTCTGTTTACTTCAGCGACACTTCCTCCGTGTATATTTGCAGGAATATTACTGGAAGTGATTAAGTGTAAATTGATTATATATTCCTGGTAAATTAAAAATACTATAAATTTACCTGCTTTTTTCCTAAATGTTATGCTTAATGTTTTCCACTGATTTTTCCCAAAGACTTATTTTGTCTAATTTTAATATAGCTACACCACATTTCTAACAGTTAGTGATTGCTTGGTATATTTCTACATTGTTTAGTTTCAAACCCTGTGAATTGTTAACACTGACATCCTTTGTAAATTTCAACAATGCGTCTTAGAAAACAAGACTTTCTGACAATCTTGTGTTTATGTTTGCGCAGTTCTTCCAATCATATTTGTGTTATTATTATGTTGTTTTCCTGATTCCCTTTTTCCCACTGACTTCTTTGGTGGTTTTCTATTTCAAAACATTCTATTTTTGATCTACGTTGTTTAGGAATACATATATGGTGTACTCATCCTGAACTTGTTACATATTTTTAAAACTGAAATTCATCATTTCAGAAATTAAACTGCAAATATAAAAACATATTTCCACTCTTCCTGTGTAAGAACAGGATTTTAGAGTATATTTATTATATATGTTTGTATTTACTTATATGATGTTTCATGGTATATATAATTCTATCTTTTCCAGAAATTACACAGGGGCATGTTTTCATACAGTACTGTATGGTCCATATTCATTTTTGGCATAGCCATATTTTAAGTTCTTTCTCTGCTCTTAGTTATTGTCAGAATCTTCGACACCCCATCTGGTTTCACTTTCCTTCTCTTTGAGGCACAGTCATCAGAATTTCCTTTAGGGTCAGTGAGAAAAGCTTTCTTTGTCCTTTTATCTTTCAGTGCTGTTTCTTTCCTGTGTTGATCTCGGACAGTACTATGTAAGGAATTGTCGGTGGCTGGTGATGGTATCTTAGCTGGGTAAAGACGCTGTTCTACTGGCTTATGTTTTCCTTTTTTCTGTGGGGAGGACAATGCTTGGCTCCCTCTGAATCCTTACCAGCTGATCCTTTTCCTCTGGCTAAGTTGAAGGGTTGGTTATGCTTTTTTGCAGCTTTTCTGTCACGTTGAACGTGAGGTGTGTTTAATTCATTCCGCCTGGCATTCACTGCATTTCTTGAACCTGTGGATTGATGTGTGTGTCTATGTCCACCAAATAACCAACACTGGCCTCTTTAAAGATTGCTTCTGACCTGTTTTCTCATTCTTTCCTTTTGGAACTCAAGTTAGGAGCATTCTAAAACTGTCCTCAGTTTTTACCCTGTCACAAAACTGCTCTTTCTTGTTCAGTTATTTTCTTTTTCTGTGCACTAATATTGACAGTTTCCTGTGGCTTAGATGATAAATACTCTCTTCACTGTTGTGTACACAATATTTTAACTAATTATTCTGCTTTAAATTTAATATTGACTATATCTAGATATCACAATTGATTACTGTGTACAGAGTTTCTTTCCTATTTGTATACATTTATGGGGTACACGTGTAACTTTGTGACATGAATATATTGCAGAGTGGTGAAGTCAGGACTTTGACTATATCCATCACCCAAATGCTGTACATCATACTCGTTAAGCAATTTCTCATCACTCACCCAGGTCCCACCGCCCTCCAGCCTTCCAAGCCTCCACTGTCCGTCATTCCACACTCCACATCCAGATGTATGCACTACTCGCCTCCCACTTAGAGTGAGAAGACGTGGTGTTTGGCTTTCTGAGTTGTTTCACGTAAAATAATGGCCTCCAGTTCCATCCATGTTACTCCAAATGACAGGATTTTGTATTTTATGGCCAAATACTATTTCATTGTTTATACACACCACACTTTATTAATCCAATCATTCATTCACAGTTACTTAGATTGATTTCATATCTTGCTGTTGCAAACAGTGCTGCAATAAACATACAGGGGCAGGTATTTGTTCGACATAATTGCTTCTTCTCTTTTGGGTAGACACCCCGCAGTGGGACCGCTAGGTCGAATGGTGTTTCTATTTTTGGTTCTCTGACAGATCTCCATGCTGTCTTCCATAGAGGCTATACTAATTTACATACCGACCCACAGTGTATAAGAGTTTCCTTTTCTCTGCTTCCTTGCCAACATCTGTTATATTGGTTCGCATTTTCAGTAATAGCCATTCTGACTACTGTAAGATGATATCTCATTGTGGTTTCAATTTGCATTTCTCTGATGAGTCGTGATGCTGAACACTTGTTCATATGCTGTTTGGCCATTTGTATGTCTTCTTTTGAAAAATCTGTATAAACATCCCTTTGCCCACTTTTTAATGCTATTATTTGAGGGCTCTGATTAGTTGTTTGAGTTGCCTAGAAATTGTGGATGTTAGTCCCCGGTCGGATGCACAGTTTGCAAACATTTTCGTTTATTCTGCAGGTCGTCGGTTCATTCTGCTATTATTTCCTTTGCTGTTCAGAAGCTCGTTCGTTTATTAAGTCCCATTTGTCTAGTTTTACTTTTGTTACCTGTGGTTTTGAGGTTTTACTAATGAATTCTTTGCCTAGACCAATGTCCAGAAAGCTTCTCTTTGGGTTTCCACTGGTGATTTTATAGTTCTGGATTTACATTTAAGCTGTTAATTATCTTAAGTTAATTTTTGTGTATAATGACAGATTTGGGTCCAGTTTTACTCTTCTGCCTATGGCTATTGAGATTTCTCAGTACCATTTATTGAAGAGGATATCTTTCCGCAGTGTATGTTTTGTTGACTTTGTCAATGATCATTCACTGTAGATATGAGGCTGTATTTTTGGGCTCTCTATTCTGGTCTATTGATCTCTGTTTCTGTGTCTATACCAGCACCGTGTTATTTAACTTACTATATCCTAAGAGCATAATTTGAAGTCAGATAGCCTGATGACACCAAGTTTCTACATTCGCCTAAAATTGCTTTGTCCATTAGGCTCTTTTTTGGTTCTGTACGAATTTTAGGATTGCTTTTTCTAATTCTGTGAAAACTGGTGTTACTATTTTCATTTAAGAATTGCACTAAATCTGTAGATTGCTTTAGGCAGTATGGTCATTTTAACAATATTAATTCTTATGATCTATAAGTATGGAATTTTTTTTTCTTTTTTTTATATCATCTATCATTGCTGTCATGGGTGTCTTACACTTTTCCTGGTAGAGATCGTTCACCACGTTGGTTAAATGTATTCCTGAGTGTTTTAATTTTGTGTATCTATTGTAAACAGGATTGCCTTATTGATTTGCTTCTCAGCTAGATCATTATAGGTGTAGAGAAATGCTACCAGTTTTTACATACTGATTTTGTATTCTGAAACTTTACTGAGTTCATTTATCAATCATAAGAATTCTTTGCAGAGTCTGTAGGATTTTCTAGATTTAAGATCATAGCATCAGCAACAGAAATAATTGCACTTCCTCTTTTCTAATTTAGATATTTATTTCTTCCTGTTTCCTGATAGCTCTGACAGGGCTTCCAGTACTATGTTGATAGGGAGTGGTGGATGTCTGTGTCCTTGTCTTGTGCCAGTTCTCAGAGGAGTCAGAGTCATTTTAACTTTTTCCTGTTCAGTATGATGTTGACTCTAGGTATGTCATCTATGGCTTTTATTACTTGGAGGTATATTCTTTCTATGCCTAATTTTTTTAGAGTTTTCATCAGGTAAGGATGTTGAATTTTTTTTAAAGATGCTTTTCTTTATGTCTATTGAGATGATCACATGTTTTTGGTTCTGGATTCGGCTCATTCTTCTAGGTGGATGAGATATGCCAAAAAAGCATTGAGTCAGCCATCTTGGAAAGATGTTTTCTTTCTCTACAGCTCATTCTTCCTTACCAGTGTTTTCCATTTTGTACTTAATTTTATAAAGAGAGTAAATGATATAATTTCCACATATGTTTCCTCTGCCAAATCTGACTCACTGTGCTTTCTTTTTTTGTATGCATAACCTGCCCAGCAATACACACAAACATTTATTGTTTTGGAGAATTAGTTTGGGAACTATTTTGAAATGTAAAAAAAAAAAAAAAAAAAAA
>NW_016818624.1:122564-151907 GCF_001698545.2 Rhinopithecus bieti
AAAAAAAAAAAAAAAAAAAAAGTGTATCTTCAAAAGAAATTTCTGTTTGTGGCAGAAGGCTTCTGAAGGTGCTCAGGATGATATAGGGAGAAGAGGGGCTCCGGATAGGAAGAATTTTGTGAAGGTGAGATGGGGAAAGAGCTCCATTTCAGAGCTCCTGGGGAGGGAGGGGCCTAGCCCACATGGAAAAGTCTCTGATCTTACCCCCACCCTCCAGTCCCTGTTCTCCAGGACTATACTGTGGAGAATTCCATCAGAATGGTTGTGGCTGGTCTGGTCTTCCTGGCTCTTTTGGCAATGCTGGCTAAGACTTGGTTCAGCCATGCAGGGACACAGGTGGAAATGGAAGAAACGTGACTGAAGCTGGCAAGAGTGAATGGCGGACTCCTACTGAACGGATTCTGGCTGCAACCCCTACTGCAACCATTGCCAGCGTGGATCTGAGATGCATGGAGACCCAAGTCTTTGTGGGAGCTTTGCAAAATATACAAGGAATACCTTTCTTAAATATTCAGGGAACACTTTCTGAAAGTCAAAGAGGATAGGTGAAGGACACAAGGGAACTCTCAATGACACACTTGGATCCACTCACAGACAATCCACATGAAATTCTTTCCAGGTCTCTGTGGGATCTTGAACTGTGTATCTTCTCCATTCCCCTCATTATTACATCTAATGTTCCACCCTATGTGTGTGGGAGTTTTTTGTTGTTATTGTTGTTGTTCTTATTCATGTTCCCTTGTCCTCCTTCTTCTTCTTTTTTATTCCTCTTCATTCTCCCCTTCTTCTCTTTCTTCTTCCTCTTCTCTTTCTTCTTCCTCTTCTCTTTCTTCTTCCTCTTCTCTTTCTTCTTCTCCTCTAACTTTTGACTTGTTTTCTCAGCTTCTTCTCTTGAACTGCTGGCTTTTCTTCCCACAGTTTGCCTTATGTTAATCTTTGTGATCTCATTTCTATATAGATGAACCCAAATGTCTAAAATAACCCAAATTTAAAATGTTACTTTCTGTAGCAATGACACTTATCACCGCAGAGACAACCACAAAGTTAAAATCTTTCAAGAAGTGTCAAAACTCTGTGTTACACGTTTTATTAAATCTTTTGAAACTCATATGTCCTTTAATGCATATATTCCAAATTTAGAAGAAATAATTTTGAAACACTACGAAATTAATAGATAACTATTTTTATTAATGAGTCGTTTAAATGCCATGTTATTGCAAACACAGCTTTGTTCTGAGGCCATGACTAAAACAGTGACTTTTGCCTTCTTTGTAGTCTCAAGGCTTCTTATTATACATTGACCTGTCACATCTCCAAACTACACCAGTATAAATTACACTCTTGGCAGTTAATTTTAAATTTTCAACATAGTTTTGGAGCCTTAATACATTAAGAGAGAGAACTCAATTTTTGCCCCTGGAGAGAAGTTCAAATCAAATGTCAACAGCCAGAATGTTCATGTATTGGTCTTTTCCAAGTCTTTGGAATTCAAGTAGTGTAGGTACCTTCTTAGCCCATCTGCACAAAAACACTTTGTAGCCAGTACTGGTTCACAGAAAACTAGGTAGTCAAATCTTCTAGATGTTTTATGCTGCAAATAATCTGACATAAAAATACTTGTAAATTAATACATCAGAACAATTTCACCTGTTGTAAATAAGGTAATTACAACTCAGAAATGGCTGCAGAACACATTAAACAAGTCTCCTAGGAAACAATTTTCATGAAAGCAAAGAAACCTAGACATTCTGTCTGTGGGAGATTGGCCAGATGGGTTTCCAGTGTGTTGTATCAGCTGTGACTTTTTTTCATGTTCTTGCTACCACAATATCCACTAGTCCATCCCGAATAACTGTGAGGAAACTCTGTCCTTGGGAAAATATTAATTTGCTAAAGACAGAGATGATACCTCAAAGTCCCGCTATACACATCAAGGGGATCCACAAAAGTCCATTCAGTAAAATGTAGTCGGCAGCTTAAGGTAAGTTGATTCCACCTCTAAAATGTAGGTACAATATCGGGTTGATTTTTCCAAAGAAAAATGGTGATTGGCCATCTTTAGTCTCAATGTAAACAGTAATACTGATGAATGTGGAAAAGGCAGGGAAGAGGATTAACAATAAGTGATACTCATTGTTTTCATCTGAGCTTTGAGACTGAAAGAGGAACACAGGAGTGAGGTATGTGGGAACAAACCCCTTCTTTTTCCACCTAAAGAGAGTGGAAATTGGACACTGAGATTTGGTGTGCAGCAAAACCCTAAGCCCATAGTTGGGTTAAATGCGGTCATGTGGTACATCCTGGTTTCACAGCTGACACTGGAGGAAAACAGCCAGTATTCATAAGAGGCTGTCCCTTTAGTCATTGCCCAGAATATCCGGAGTTGGTGCTCACAGGGTTGGGAACTGTCCTGGACCAGACAGGCTCTGAATATGGGAGCACCAAGCGCCCCGGGGCGACGCCTCCATGCACTCTTCTCCCCTCAGTTCTTGACCATTTCCCAGACCTCTGGCCTCACCTTCATTCTTCCATGGTGAACACACTAAAGCTGGCCTTCAAAGCTTGAGACAGAGGAGAATTGGGCTTCATCTCTGGTAACTACAAGTAGGGAATGGAGACTCATTTCTGGCCCGAGAGGAGGGAGAAGATCCTGGATCCCAGTGTGGATGGGAAGAAGTATGTGTTTGTTTTTTGTGCTTGGGTTCTGTGTCCAAGCATGTCTGAGATATGATAAAGATGAATCTTCCTTTCCTTGTCCATTTTCTCATGCCAGAGAATTGGAATCTTATATTCCATTAACTCATTTATTCTGTTCACCCAGACTCTGTGAAGGAGAAAGAAAAAGATGTGATACTCTAATTTTG
Source organism: Rhinopithecus bieti (assembly GCF_001698545.2). Taxonomy (NCBI): domain Eukaryota; kingdom Metazoa; phylum Chordata; class Mammalia; order Primates; family Cercopithecidae; genus Rhinopithecus; species Rhinopithecus bieti. The sequence goes on from NW_016818624.1 coordinate 125,429, forward strand.
CTCCATTTGTCTAAAACGGGTAGGCTGCAACTCCTCGTGAAATGATACCTTTTCTAGCTCTTGTTGGAGGTGTCTCAGGACTCACTACTTCATGGGACCTGCAACTGTGTCAGTCTGAGGAAACTGCAAATATTCTTGTCTTACACTTGTCTCCAATCAATTGTGATGGACTCCGGTGACCTGCAATTGCTGTCATTGCAGGTAAAATGTACCTGAGTCATGCTGCAGTTCTCCTGGACTATAAACCCCTGACCATGTTCCTGAGGCGATTCTGTTCATCTCAATATGAATAATAATAACCCACTAAAAATGGCAAGCCATTCTTAATTCCTGAAGTCTCATTTGTAAATTAGTAAATATCTCTTATTTTATGGAGTTTACATTATATGTAGACAGATAATAAACACACACACACACACACACATAGAAGAATGGATGGGTTCACCTAGAAACGTAAATGAGGAAATTAATCAAGATGAGGAAATGAAATGTCACCGCATCTACTATTCTATTTTAGATGAAGAGTCTATGAAAAGCTTTGATTTCATTTTATGTTTTCTTTGTGGACATTTTCACACAAACTATGTAAGTGAGGAAGTCGATTTGAAAGGGAGAAGAGCAAGTTCAAACACATTCAGATGAGGTCGTTCTTTAAATGTTTTAACTGAAAGGATCCATCTTGGGATTAGAACAATAACTGAGATGGTGCCAGGAAAGTTAAAAAGCTTTTGCTAGTCCTAAATATTGACACCTAAAATTATTAAACTCTTAGAAGAAAACACAGGGGAAAAGCTTCACAAGATTGGATTTGGCAGTGATTCTTTGGATGTAACAACAATGGCGCAGGCAACTACAGAAAAAGTACACAAATGAGACTTTATGAAAATTTTGAAAAATTGTACCTCAAAAGACATCATCAGTTACTTCATATGTCAAGGAAAAAAAACATTTAAGACAATATTATCAAAGTAAAAAGACAACCCACAGAATGGGAGAAAATGTTTTCAAATCATATCACCTGTAAGGGATTAACATCCACAATATACACAGAACTCCTAAAACTCGACCACGATAAACTCAATTCAAAAATGGGCAAAGAACTTAAATAGACATTTCTCCAAAGAACATACACATGAAAGGATACTCAACATCATGAATCATTAGGAAAATACAAACCAAAGCTACACCAGATGCCACTTCATACCCCTTAGGATGGGTATCATCAAAAACAACAACAACAACAACAACAGAGTTTCCACACACTAACAACAAACTATCAAAAAAGTTTCCAAGAAAATAAGCCCATTTACAATAATTACAGAAAACAAAACATGCAGGAATAAATTCATCCACAGAGTACAAAGATCTGTATATTAAAAATTATAAAACATTGATGAAAAAACTCAAGAAAAAACAAATCAAAAGATATTCCATGTTCATGGATTGGAAGAATTATGCTGTTAAAATGTCCATTCTATCCAAAGTGATTCAATGCAACCATTATCAAAAATCCAATGACTTTTTTTACAGAAGTAGAAAAAACAATCCTAAAATTCATGTGGAACCAAAAAAGACCTCAAATAACCAAAGCCATCTAGAGGGAAAGGAACAAAGTTGGAAGCATCGCATTACCGAAACACAAACTACAATACAAAGTTATGGTAATTAAAACAATATAGTACTTGCATAAAAACAGACACATAGACCAACGGAAGTGATTCATAGCACAGGAAAAAAAATGCATGCATTTAGGGTCAAACAATTTTGGGGATGTTGTCAAGAACACACAATGGAGAAGGAACAGCCTCTTTAATAAATAGGGTTGGGAGACGTCGTGTCCACATGAAGAAGAATGGAAGCGGATACTTATCTCACAAAACATACAAAGTCAACTCAAGATAGATTAATGACTTAAATGTAAGACGAAAGACCATAATCCCAGCAATTTGGGAGGCCAAGGTGGGCGGATCACCTAAGGTCAGGATTCCAAGACCAGCCCGGCCAACATGGTGAAATCCCGTCTCTACCAAAAATACAAAAAGTAGCTGGGTGTGGTTGTGGGTGCCTGTAATCTCAGCAACTCAGGAGGCTGAGACAGGAGAATCACTTGAACCAAGGAGGTAGAGGTTTCAGTGAGCCGAGATCGCACCACTGCACTCCAGCCTGGGCAACAGAGTAAGATTCCATCTAAAAAAAAAAAAAGCTACTAAAAGAAATCAAGGGAAAACTCCACTAGCTTGGACAAAATCTATTTGGGTATTATCCCAAAGGCCCAGGCAACACAAGCAAAAGTAGACAAATGAAATTATATCAAATTGAAAGTTTCTGCAAAGAAAAAAAAAACTCAACAAGTGAAAAGGCAACCTATGGAATGTGAGAATATATTTGCACACATACATCTAATAAGGAATTAATATCCAAAATATATAAGAAACTCAAACAACTCAATAATAAGAAATCAAATAACCCAATTAAAAAATAAGCAAAGTATCTGAATAGACATTTCTAAGAATAAGACAAATCACCAAAAGGTATACAAAAAAATGATTAGCATCAGCTAAATAAAAATTAAAACTAGAATGAGATATCACCTCACACCTCTTAGAATGACCATTAATGGTCTGGGCATGGTGGCTCATGCCGGTAATTCGGGCACTTTGGGAGGCCAAGGCAGGGAGATTACCTGAGGTCAGCAGTTCGAAACCAGCCTGGCCAATATGGCGAAACCCCATCTCTACTAAAAATACAAAAATTAGCAGGGTTTGGTGGTGCACACCTGTAGTCACAGCTACTCTGGAGACTGAGGCAGGGGAATCCCTAGAACCCAGGAGGCAAAGGTTGCGGTGGGCCGAGATTCTGCCACTGCACTCCAGCCTGGGTGACAGAGTAAGACTGTGTCAAAAAAAAAAAGTCCATTATCAGAAACATAAAAAAAAACAAGGGTTAATGAGGATGTGGAGAAAAGGGAACATTTGTATGCAGTTGATGGGAATGTAAATTAGTACAACCGTTATGGAAAACAGTCTGGAAGTTCCTGAAAAAATTAAACATAGAATTCCCATGTGTTTCTGCAATCCCACTACTGTCCATGTATCCGAAGGAAGTGGAATCAGTACATTGAAGAGATATCTGCATTCCCATGTTTACAGCGGCATTATTCATAACAGTCAAGATGTGGGATCAACCTTAATGTCCATCTATGGGAGCATGGACAAAGAAAATGTGGCATACAATAGGAACATAATGAAGTACTATACAACCTTTACAACAAAGAAGGAAGTCCTGTCGTTTGTGACAATGTGAATAAACTTAGAGGACATTATGTCAAGGGAAACAATCCACACACAGAAAGACAAATGCCCCAAGATCTCATATGTGGAGTGCAAGAAGTGGAACCCAGAGAAACAGTAAAATAGTCGTCGAAAGAACCTGGGGAGGAGTTGGTCAAAGGATTCAAAATTTCAGTTAGAAGAAATCGGGTCAAGAGATCTATTGTATGTCTTGAGGACTCCAGTTAATCACAACATGTGGTGTATCGAACATTACTAAGAGATTAGATTTTAAGTGTTCTCACCACACACACAAAACATACAACAAGTATGTGAAAAAATAAATACGATAAAGAGGTTGTTTCATCCATTCCACAACGTGTACCTATATAAAAATACCACGATGTACACCACAAATACCTTTCTCCTCATAGATTAAATTTTTTTTTTTGAGATGGAGTTTCACTCTTGTCACCCAAGCTGGAGTGCAGTGGTGCAATCTCAGCTCACTGCAACCTCCTCCTCCCAGGTTCGAGTGGTTCTCCTGACTCAACCTCCCAAGTAGCTGAGACTACAGGTGCGTGTCACCATGCCAGGCTAATTTTGGTATTTTTATTAGAGACGGGGTTTCTCCATGTTAGCCAGGCTGGTCTCGAACTCCTGATCTCAGGTGATCCAACCTCTTCGGCCTCCCAAAGTGCTGGGATTATGTGGGGAAAAGAAAGAAAGATCAGCCTGTTACTGTGTCTATATAGAAAGAAGTAGACATAAGAGACTCCATTTTGTTCTGTATTTGAGATGCTGTTAATCTATGACCCTACCTCCAACCTTGTCCTTGCAAAAGACATGTGCTATAGTGACTCAAGGTTTAAAGGATTTTGGGCTGTGCAGGGTGTGCTTTGTTAAACAAGTGCCTGAAGGCAGCTTGCTTGTTAAAAGTCATCACCATTCTCTTAATCTCAAGTACCCAGGGATACGCACACTGCCAAAGGTCGCAGGGACCTCTGCCTAGGAAAGCTAGGTATTGTCCAAGCACAAAGCCAAAGAGAGAGAGAGAGAGAGACAGGAAGCCGTGAGTTTAAAGTCTTGGGTCATAAAACAAACTCTAGATAAAACGACAAGATCCTCAACCAACACGTTGTGTTTTTGCTCATAAGATGGAAATCTATGATGCTAAATAACCACAGTCTTTCTACTGAGATTTAAATCATGTTATCTGTTTCTGGTTTAATAGTAGAAATACCAGCGTGGAAAATAATGATGATTTATTTAATACAATTGCTCTATAATGATAATAAGACCTATTAGGTATTTTGCATATTGCACATGAAGGAGAGTTTCAATCGCAGAGAAAAACAAACAAACAAAAAAAGATTACAACGAAAGTTCTTCATGTGAGTGCACAGTTCAATCGTCCTGTGCTGGGGGTAAGTGGGTCTGAGATGCGTTTTGAGTCTGGCCATCATGCATGATGGGAAATGACAAGTCTAGTCTGCAGTTTTCAGAAAGCCACATTCCTCCCTTGACTGGACTCCCACTAGAACCTCTATGACGCAGAAGAAACCTACCTGTGTCCCCTTCACATGCTGTGGTCAATGTGTCAGCTTCATGATCCAGGCTCCTCACCACATCCTCTGCACCGGTCAGTCGAGCGGAGTCACTGCGTCCTGGCAGCAGAAGCTGCACCATGTCCATGTCGCCCACGGTCATCATCCTGGCCTGTCTTGGTGAGTCCTGGAAGGGAAGGAGCACCAGGGTGACACTATGGGCCTGCAGATTCAGGGTCTCCCAACAGAGAGCCGTGTTCTGGAGCAAGTGGGCGGTGAGGCTGAGTTAACGTTCAGTCCAGCAGGGCGCCCAATGGCTCAGGAGGAAAGGGCAGGTTGGTGCAGACATGAATAGTTCATCATGATCTTTCTTTGCAGGGTTCTTCTTGGACCAGAGGGTGTGGGCACACGTGGGTGAGTCCTTCCCAAATGATGAGTTGTCATCCCCACCAATACAAGTGAATTTTCCTGAGAAGGGAGGCAGGCAGCACAGAGGGCGGCTGATGGGCTGACCATGGGAAAGCCTGTGGGGAAATCTCTCGTGAACTAGGAAGAGGAGACCCTGGGATGCTCGGCCCTGAGTTCTGTCTTATCCCTCCCCAGCCGTTCTTCCCCGTGGCTGAGTCTAGCTCTGTGTGGCCCAGGGGGAAACTCGGGCGCTCAAAGCTGGGGTGTTGAGGTGGGGGGATATGGTGTCACTGGCAGAGGAGGGAAGGGAAGGAGCGCTAGGAACAGCAGGTCCTCTGAGGACAAGAGGGTAAATCACTCCCTCCAGCGTTTCCATGATGGTCGGGGCTGCAGTGTGGCTGCTGTCATTCTACCAGAAGAGGTGGGGGAACCACAGTCATGACCCTGACATTCCAATCCCTCTGATGGGGCTCAGTTGTTTATTTTGGTTCAGGCGTTAGCTGATATTCCATTCACAAAGGTCGTACCCTCCGCTGCGTGTCTACTTTGTGTTGTTCGGTGTAACTAATCTTGCAGTATTAAAATATAGTAAGAGTTCCGTACTCAGCACCTGCTCAGAGTTTTCAGCCCATACTTTTGTTGTAGGGAGACGCCATGTCCATGCTGGATAGGTTCTTCCTGTAGCCCTGGACACCCAGGTGTGGTAGGAGCCTTAGAAATAGGGAAAGGGGAAGAATCTTCTGCGCACAGGGAGGGAGGGCTGGCCCCACATCCTCCTCTCTAAGGCGGCACCTCCTTCTCCCCCAGGTGGTCAGGACAAGCCCTTCTGCTCTGCCTGGCCCAGCGCTGTGGTGCCTCGGGGAGGACACGTGACTCTTTGGTGTCACTATCGTCCTGGGTTTAACATCTTCACGCTGTACAAGCAAGACGGGGTGCCTGTCCCTGAGCTCTACAAAAGAATATTCTGGAACAGTTTCCTCATTAGCCCCGTGACTGCAGCACACGCAGGGACCTACAGATGTCGAGTTTTCATCCGCACTCCCCCACTAAGTGGTCGGCACCCAGCAACCCCCTGGTGATCATGGTCACAGGTCAGAGGGCTCCTGTCTGGGCTTCTCCTTGTCCCTCCTCCTGAATCCCAGAGCTTCTGGTGGGGGTGTCCGTCAGGGTCCCATCATCCAGGCCCTGACTGTATTTGGGGTAAAGGGGGATTTAATACAGGGAAATGGGTGCTGTGGTGGGAAGAATAACTGTCCCCACTGGTGGCCACATTGTAATCCGTGGACCCTGTGACTCTTTATGTTATAGGGCAGAGGACTGAAGGGGAAGATGGAGCTCAGGTGGTTGATGAGTTGACCTTGAGATGGGGAGACGGCCTGGACTTTCCCACTGGGCTCAGTGGAATCACAAGGGTCCTCATGACAGGAAGAGGAAGAAGGGAGGGGGATTACAGCAGTGTCATGGGAGACTCCACCAGCCACTGTGGGCTTTGAAGGTGGAGGAAGGTCACGAGTCACAAAGGCAGGTGGCCTATAGGGGCTGGAGAAGTCAATGGAACTGATTCTCCCCTGAGTCTCCAGAGGGAACACAGCCCTTGTAGATACCTTGATTTTAGCCCAGGAAGAACTGGATCCAATTTCTGTTCTCCAGATGTGGAAGGGGTCAGTGTGTTCTCTCCTGCTGCCATGTTTGTGATAATTTTCTATAGCAGCAACAGGAAACCAACACAGGAACCTGGTCAAGGACAAGTTAAAAAACCTAACAAGAGGGTTGGCTACCCCGAGATCAGCAAGTGTGCATTGCTGATACCACCACCAGGCTGGAGCCACATAGGGAGAGAACGACAGGGAGAGTCTGGGGTGGAGGGTGAGAGAGGGAGAGAGAGCATTAGGTCATAGAGCAGAGGAGTGAGTTCTCAGCTCAGGTGTGAGGGGAGCTGTGACAAGGAAGAACCTCCCTGAGGAAACTGCCTCTTCTCCTTCCAGGTCTATATGAGAAACCTTCTCTCTCAGCCCAGCCAGGCCCCACGGTTCCCGCAGGAGAGAACGTGACCTTGTCCTGCAGTTCCCAGCGCTCCTTTGACATGTACCATCTATCCAGGGAGGGGGAGGCCCATGAACTTAGGCTCCCTGCAGTGCCGAGCATCACTGGAACATTCCAGGCCACCTTCCCTCTGGGCCCTGCCACCCACGGAGGGAACTACAGATGCTTCGGCTCTCTCCGTGACTCTCCCTACGAGTGGTCAGACCCGAGTGACCCACTGTCCGTTTCTGTCACAGGTGAGGAAACCCCATGTCTGTCCCATGTCTTATGATCCCAGAGCCATAGCTGGGGAGCTTCCTGCTGATGATGGAGAGAGGGATGGACAGATGCAGAGAGAAGACAAAGTCTGGGTGTGAGGTTGGGGTCAGGGCACAGGAGGGCAGACACAGCACATCAAACCCTCCCTCACTGCCTGCATGGAGGCCTGCGGTCAGCGCTTCAGGCACCCAGGCAGATGGAGAAACTGGTCAGGACAGACCCAGAGGAGGGGAGACTGAGCTCAGTTTGGGGAGATCAGAGGTTCCCTCAACCCCTCAACCTTACCCATTTCCCAGAAGCCCATCCTGGCCTCTCACCCACACAGAGATGTCATCACCAGCAACCCTTACACCCTTTTCTTTTCCTTTGAAAAAATGCTGATTGAGGTTAAATATACCCGTATAATTTACCAGCGTTACCATTTTTAAGTGTAAAATCTAGGGGTCATAAATACCTATATAGGCCGGGTGCAGTGGCTCATGCCTGTAATCTCAGCAATTTGAGAGGCCAAGGCAGGTAGATCATTCAAAATCAGGGGCTGGAGACTAGCCTGGCCAACATGGGGGAAACCCATCTTTACTAAAAAGATGAAAAAAAATCAACCAGGCATAGTGCCACGTGCCTGTAATCCCAGCTACGTGGGAGGCTGAGGCAGGAGAACCGCTTAAGCCCAGGAGGCAGAGGTTGCAGTGAGCCGAGATCGTGCCACTGCCCTGCAGCCTGGTGACACACAGAGACTCTGTCTCTAAATAGATAAATAAATAAATTTATATTCTTTTTTTTATTACCCTCCATCCTTTCCTTCCTAACCTCTGGCATCCACCATTCTACTCTCTCCCTTCATGAGCTTCACCTTTTACATCCTGCAGGTTAGTGAGAAATGGCAATCCTTGTAATGAGCTCCAGTTCCACCCACGTGGCTGCAAATGTCAGGATGTTACTGTCTCTATGGATGAGTAGTCTCCACTGTGTGTATGTACCACATTCTCTCTATCCATTCACCCACTGAGGGGCAGGTAGGTTGACTCCACATCTTGGCTACTGTGAACTGTGCTGGAACAGTCATGGGAGTGCAGATGTCACTTTGATACACTAAAGTCCTTTCCTTTGCGTTTACACCCACTAGTGGAATTGCTAGATCCTCTGGAAGTTCTCTTTTTAGGTTTTGGTTTATGCTTTTGTTTTTCTGACACGTGAAGGGGTGGCCTGCCCCTCCACACTTGTGGGTGTTTCTCGTTAGATGGAACGAGAGACTTGAGAAAAGAAATAAGACACAGAGACAAAGTATAGAGAAAGAAAAGCGGGGCCCAGGGGACCGGCGCTCAGCTTACAGAGGACCCACGCCGGCCCTGGTCTCTGAGTTCCATTAGTATTTATTGATAATTATCTTTACCATCTTAAAGAAAAGGAAGTGGCAGGATAATAGGATCATTGTAGGGAGGAAATCAGCAGTAAGACATATGAACAAAAATCCCTGTAACACAAATAAGTTTAAAGGAAAATGCTGTGCCTTGAGATGCATATGCAAACTCTCCTTAAACCTTTTAGCAGTATTGCTCCAGCAAGTCCCACCTTATTCCTAAAGGCGGTTTTCCCCTTGCTCAGTAAACAAAGTATGCAATCGGGTTTTACACGGAGATGTTCCATTGCCCAGGGACGGGCAGGATTTTTAACCAGCAAGCTGCCTTCAGGTATTTGTTTAGCAAAGACACATCCTGCACAGCCCAATATCCATTAAGCCTTGAGTCACCATAGCACACGTCTCTTGCAAGGACAAGGTTGGGGGTAGGGTCACAGATTAACAGCATCTCAAATACAGAACCAAATGGAGTCTCTTATGTCTGCTTCCTTCTATATAGACACAGTAACAGGCTGGTCTCTCTTTCTTTTCCCCACAACACGAAGTTTCACTCTTGTTGCCCAGGCTGGGGTGTACTGGCACCATCTGGGCTCACTGCAACCTCTACCTCCAGGATTTAAGTGATTCTCCTGCCTCAGCCTCCTGAGTAGTTGGATTACTGGCACCTGCCACCACACCTGGCTAATTTTTGTATTTTTAGTAGATACAGGTTTTCACCATGTTGGCCAGGCTGGTCTCGAACTCCTGGCCTCCAGTGATCTGCCCACTTCGGCCTCCCAAGGTGCTGGAATTACAAGGGTGAGCCGCAGCACACAGCCTCTTTTTATTTTTTGAGGAACTTCCATATTCTTCTCCTCTGTGAAGGCTGTACTAATTTATATTCCTGTCAACAGTGTATCAGGGTTCTCGTTTCTCCACCACCTTGTCAGCATTTGTTTCGTCTGTCTTTGAGATAAAAGCCATTGTAATGGGGTGTGATGATAGCTCATTGTGATTTCATTTGCATTTCTCTGATGATTAGTGATACTGAGCACTTTTCATATACGCAATGTTCATTTGTATGTTTTGTTCATTGAGAAATGTCTGTTCAGGTCTTTTACTAATTTTATAATTAAATCATTAATTTTATTGAGGTATTTGAGCTTCTTTTATATTCTAGTTCTTAATTCCCTCTCAGATGCATAGTTTGCAAATATTTGCTCCCATTCCATGGGTTGTCTCTTCTTCACTTTGTTGGTTGGTTCCTTTGCAGTGCAGAAGCTGCTTAGTTTGATATAATCCCAATGGTCTATTTTTTTGTGTTCTGATTACTTGTGTTTTTGAGGTTTAAGCAAAATGTCTTCCCTCAGACAAATGTCCTGGAGCGTTTCCCCAGTGTTCCCTTTTAGATGTTTAATGGGTTCAGGCCTTAAGTCGTTAACCCATTTTCATTTGATTTTTGTATATGGTGAGAGGTAGAGGTGCAGTTTCATCCCTCTGCATGTAGCTATCCAGTTTTCCCTGCATTATTTATTGAAACCACTGTCCTTACCAGATTGTAGATTCTTGGAACCTTTCTCAAAGTCCATTGGATGTAAATAGGTGGATTAAATCTGTGTTCTTCATTCTGCTCCATTGTTTTACATGCTTTTCTTTATGCCAATGTCATACTGTTTTGTTTACTACAGCTCTGTAACATATTTTTAAGTCAGGTAGTATGATACTCCTGTTTTCTCCTTATACCTTAAAGTCTCAAGATAGTGGGCATCACGTACAATGATTATGGAGAAGGGGATGCCAGGACTCCCAGGGCCCAATATTAGATAACAGAATGTTGGCGAACCAACCTCAAAGATGTCCTGTGAGTAGAACACAGGCATCCTTACTTCCATCCTTACTTACCTCTCTCCTGTCACATGTTCTAGGAAACCCTTCAAGTAGTTGGCCTTCACCCACTGAACCAAGCTTCAAAACCGGTAAGTGAAGGATCCCTCTTATCTCTGCTTTTGAAAACCCAGGAAGGTCGAAGCCTTGGATTCAAGCATTGGCTCAGCACTTCCCAGCTCTGTGATTGTGGGCCTGTCTTCCGCTGTCTCTGAACCCCAGACACTCCAACAGTGAAAGGGATCTGAGCCCAGCACAGGGCTCAGTGAAATCTCTTAACCTCTGATTTTCTGAGGCTGAGACCTTAGGGCAGAAGGATGAGTGCAAATCAGACGTTCTTCTCGGGATAAATGTGGTGTTTGTTCTGCCTGCATTTCTAACCAAAGGACAAATGTCTGGGGCTTGAGAGGGGAAGGAAGGGGAACATTTTTGAGGGTGGGGTATTTGTAGAGAAGTTCTACTTGCCAAGGAAAGAGCTCCTGTCTGTCATGATCCAACCCTGGTTGACTTGGCAGAGCAAGAGCCTTGCAGTAAGAGAGAACAGAGTTCATCCACACACATGACACTTCCGCTTACTGGCTCAGCCACTGCTCCATGCTCAGGCTGTGCAGTGTGGACCCTTTTCCTATGTTGCCATAACAAATTTCCACAAGCTTCGTGGATGGAAGCCACATTTTTAAAAAATATCTCGCAGTGCTGTAGTTCAGAATTATGAAATGTGTCATCTCACTGGGCTAAAATCAAGGTGACGTCAAGGCTGACTTCCCTCTGAAGGTTCCAGGCAAGAATCTGCTTCCTCAATTTTCCAAGCTCCTAGAGGCTCCCACATTCCTTGGCTTCTGGTCCCCATCTTCCTTCCTCAAAGCCCACAAAGGCTGATCATATCTCTCACATGACATCAGTCAGATCCTTCTTCCTTACCACACCTCTTTCTCTGAATGTTGCTCTGCCTTCTTCCTCATCTTTTAAAGGCTTTGGGATTCTATTGGAATCTATGTTCATAGCATAAAACTTGCCCCCTCACCCAAATCCCCCACCTCACCTCTACTTTCGATCACATTAAGAGACACAGATAGACTGTGGGAAGGTAAAAACGAATATTCTTTGGAGTTCAGATCTTGGACTCAGAGACCAGCGCCAGCACCATCTCCTGGTCACCTTTTGTACGAATTCACAGAAGGACAGGTTGTACCAAGGCAATAGATGATGGAAGGGTTGGTCCTTCCCCCGGACTCTCAGGTAGAACAGCAGCCTAATATATGACTCCTGAGATCACAAAAAGTAGCACGTTCTTCACGAGCTTCATCATTATTTCCTGGTTGTTTGATACATGACAGTTCTACTTCACTTTTTTGATCTTGATTTCACTTTATGCCTTTTCTTGTCAAATGTAATGTGTTTGAGTCAAGAAGGCTGTGGCCATAGAAACTGTAAAGCACATTCACTGTGTATCAATCCCAGTCCAGTCTTCCCAGAGAAGACTCTAAACACCTCCTGTACTGCACCTGGGGCTATGTCAATTTCTATCACTCACCGTCACTCCAGGGAGACAGAACACACAGAGGATACATGACATAGGCAGGTTCATTACTAACACATAAGCAGCAACTGACAACAGAAGCCTACATTTCAATGTGAGCCAGACCTCCAAGGCTCAGAAAAGCTGCTCGAGACATGTGGAGTCACCCCATTTGCACTGCAGCTGGGGGAACCCAGAAAGCAGCGCAACCTGGGTTTTGTACCCTGGAGCCACAGGAAGCACTGACCTCAACCACTGCATGACGTCCTCCTCTGGGAAGAACAGGAAGATAGCCCAGACTGTTCTGGGACATTCCTCCTGATCTCAGGATGTTGCTGTCTTAGTCCCTTTTTGTGGCTGTAAAACAACACTTGAGCCTGGGTAACTTCTACAGAAAAGACAATTGGTTGACTCACGGTTCTGCAAGCTGCACAAGAGGTAGGACACCAGCATCTATTTCTGGCTGTGGCCTCAGGCTGCTCCTACTCTGGTAGAAGAGAAGGGGGGCTACATGTGCAGAGACCACTGAGATCACACGGCAAGACAGGGAGAAAGGGGGTGTGATGGAGCTTCCAAGCTCTTTTTAAGAACCAACTCTCCAGAGTACTAACAGAGGGAGAATTGCTAACCCCGTCGTGTGGGGCAGCATTAATCTATTCATGATGGATCCACCCCCATCAGCCAAACACCTCCCAATAGGCCCAACCTCCCACACTCAGGGTTACATTTCAAAGTGAAGTTTGTGTGGGTCAAATATCCATACGATAGCAGGTGTCTCATCAGCACATTCTGTGGTTATTATGAAAACTATAACTGAGAAAGCAGGAGAAAGCTGGGTCTCCCACAACATTGGTGCTTGTCCTAAAGAGATGTTTTATGGGGTTGCCTGGCAACCAAGAAATGAGAGAAAATCCACAAAGAGGAACTGCTATGGTGAGCTTCTCATTGGATTCCCATCTTCCTCCAGGTATCGCCAGACACCTGCCTGCTGTGATTAGGTACTCGGTGGCCACCATCTTCTTCACCATCCTCCTCTTCTTTCTCCTTCGTCGCTGGTGCTCCGACAAAAAGAGTAAGTCTCACGAAGCAGAGGCCAGAGACCTCAGAGGCGTGTGGGGAGGAAGGATGAGGAGGATGGGAGCACGCAGGTGTGTGTTTCTCACTGGCAGGATGGTCTCTGACCCAAGGCAGGAGCCACAGAGGCAGAGCTTTCTAGAGAGAGCACCAGACACCCTGCCCCTGCCTTCAGCTCACAGACCATTGCCAGATTCTGAACTGTATCCTCATGTCCCTGCAGCCACTGACGTCCAGAAGGTTCCATGACAGGCAGAAAGTGGGAGGCAGAATCACTGGGATGGGAACTGACAGCTCTTCATGGGATGGGTCCTTCAGCTCAGAGAGATAGAATGTCTGAGTCTGGCTGTGGGCAGCTGAGGGACCTCAGGCACCTACAGTCTCCCCCTGTGTGTTGGTATCTGCTCATGAAATGACGACCCAGAAGTGCCCTCCCAGTTCTTTTGATGACTTCCGTCTCCTACAGATGCTGCTGTAATGGACCAAGAGCCTGTGGGGGACAAAACAGTGAACAGGGAGGTAGGTCCTCCTCGCCCCAGCCTCATGGATACAATCTTATTCCCTAAGAGGCCTGAAAAATAGGAACCCCTCCCTCACTCAACATTTCCCTCTCTCCAGGACTCTGATGAACCAGACCCTCAGGAGGTGACATACGCACAGTTGGATCACTGCGTTTTCACACAGGGAAAAATCACTCGCCCTTCTCAGAGGCCCAAGACATCCCCAACAGATACCAGCGTGTACATAGAACTTCCAAATGCGGAGCCCAGATTGTTGTCTCCTGCCCACGAGCACCACAGACAGGCCTGGAGGGGGTCTTCTAGGGAGACAACAGCCCTGTCTCAAAACCGGCTTGACAGCTCCAATGTACCAGCAGCTGGAATCTGAAGGTGTGAGTCTGCATCTTAGAGCATTGCTCTTCCTCACACCACAAATCTGCTGGCTCTCTCTTGCTTGCCAATGTCTGTGGTTCCCACTGCCCACTGGAGAGAAAATGCACTCCTTTGCTTAGCCCACCATTCTCCACTTCACTTGACCCCTGCCCACGTCTCCAACCTAACTGACTTGCTTCCTAGTCCTACTGGAGGCTGCAGTCACACTGAGGAACTCACAATTCCGAACATACAAGAGGCTCCCTCTTAACACAGCACTTAGACTCGTGCTGTTCCACCTTCCCTCATGCTGTTCCACCTCCCCTCAGACGATTTTTTCAGTCTTCTGTCATCAGGAAACCTTATAAAAATATGTTGTGATTTCTATGTAGCTCTCTCGTCTTCAAGTAAATATGTCTGCCCTCATTCTTCAGGTGACTCTTTTTTTGCCTAAAGTTTCCGGTGTTATCATTACTATGTCCATATAACCCCATCTGTTCTCCACTGGGTTCTCACTCCTGGAATCTGAGCTTCTGGAAGCAGGTGGAGCCTGATTTGTCTCTGGGACTCCAATTTCCATCGGAAGATGCAGCACGTAGGAGGTTCCAAGGATCATAAATCGGATGAACAAGTGATATTCTTACTCTCTGCACACCTGGAAAGCTGGCAGAGCCAATCCAAGATGAAACATCTGTACAGTCATAGGCCTTGTTAGTCTCATCTCCACGGGGACACATGTCAACACATCATCTTTCATACTATAAATACACAGTCGCTCCTTCAGATCTGTGGGGTTTACAGGTGTTTATTGAACCAACTATAAATCAAAATATTCAGGGAAAAAATCCGCAAAGTTTCAAAAGCAAAACTATGTTGAATGGACACAAATGGAATGGTATGTAGGCTGTGTCAGGAATTATAAGTAATCTAGAGATGATGTCATGTATACAGGAGGGTGAGCATGGGTTATATGCAAACGCTGTACCATTTTATGTAAGAGGCTTGAGCATCTGCAGATTGTGTTATCTGAGCGGAGATCCTGAAACCAATCACCCACGAATAGTGAAGGACGATTTTATCTAACTTTTATTTCTCAATTTTAAATATAAATCACAAAAAATTTACAATAACAAGATAAGAAACAAGAAATGTTTTATAGTGTGAGAATAGGTTTAGATTTATTTTTTTCTATGTGTAACCCTTGGGCCCATGTTATCTATCAAGAAGACATTCTATTCCTCCTTAAACCACATGGCAGCCTTTGTCAACTCTAACAGGACTGTGTGTGCACGAATGTATTTTAGACACTGTTTTCTGATAAGGGGCTCTCTCTGTGTTCACTCTCTTGAGGATGCTGCACTTTATGTAGGCTTATACAAACCCTTAAAATTTGGTAGCTGGAGTCCTCTAGTTTCTTATTATAGGCTATTTGCTACACTTTTTTTATATTTCTTCAGGCAGAGTCTCGCTCTGTCACCCAGGCTAGACTGCAGTGGCACAATCTCGGCTCACTGCAACTTCCACCTCCCAGGTTGAAGCAATTCTCCTGCCTCAGACTCTTGAGTAGGTGTCATTACAGGTGCCAGCCACCAGGCACAGCTAATTTTTGTATTTTTAGCAGAGACATGGTTTCACTAAGTTGGCCAGGGAGGTCTTGAACTCCCGACCTCAGTTGATCCGCCCACCTCGGTTTCCCAAAGTGCTGGGGGACACTTGATTTTCAATAGCATTATGTTACTGGATATTTCCATACAATTTAAAATGAGGGACGCAGAGAGACAGAGAGAGAGCGAACCATGAGTTGGGGCTCTGGACTCTCGGGTCATGAGACAAATTGTAGATAAAACGACATAAATCCAGAATTGACATGTTGTGGGTTTTGCTGATAAAGAACAGTTCTAAGATTGTAAATAATCGCATAATCCTTCCCTGGGTATTTAAATCATTTAAACTGGTTCTGCTGTCATACTAGAAATACAAGCATGAAACATCCTATTGGTTTATTCGTCACAATTACTCTGACAACATTCATAATACCTATTAGATATTTTGCATATTATACACGGAGAAGAGTTTGAAACACAGATAAAAACAACAAAAATACGTGAAAAGTCTTTCACGTCAGCACAGATTTTAGTCACCTCGTGTTTGGGAGGTTGGATCTGAGATGTGTTTTGAGCTGGTCATAGTGAAGGATGCAAGGTGTCAGTTCTAGTGAGAACAATTTCCAGGAAGCCATTTTCCACTCCTGAGTGAGCACCCGCTGTGCCTCATGCAAGGTAGGAAGAGCCTGCGTACGTCACCCTCCCATGATGTGGTCAGCACGTCAACTGCATGGGCAGGGCACCAGATAACATCCTGTGCGCTGCTGAGCTGAGCTGGGGCGCGGCTGCCTGTCTGCACCGGCAGCACCATGTCGCTCATGGTCGTCAGTGTGGCGTGTGTTGGTGAGTCCTGGAAGGGAATCGACGGAGGAAGCTCTGGGGTGGAGATAAGGGCCTGGAGTGGAGATATGGTCCTGGAGTGGAGATCTGGGCCTGGAGTGGAGATATGGGCCTGGGGTGGAGATATAGGCCTAGGATAGAGACATGGGCCTGGTATGGAGGGATGGGCCGGGGGTGCAGATATGGGTATGGAGTGGAGATATGGGCCTGGGGTGGAGATCTGGGTCTGGAGTGAAGATCTGGGCCTGGAGTGGAGATATGAGCCTGGCATGGAGGGATGGGCCTAGAGTGGAGATCTGGGCCTGGAGTGGAGATATGGGCCTGGAGTGGAGAAAGGGGCCCGGAGTGGAGATCTGGGCCTGGAGTGGAGCTACAGTTCTGGAGTGGAGATCTGAGCCTGGTATGGAGATATAAGCCTGGAGTGGAGATATGGGCCTTGAGGGGAGATATGGGCCTGGAGGGGAGATATGGGTTTGGAGTGGAGATATGGGCCTGGAGGGGAGATATGGGTTTGGAGTGGAGATATGGGCCTGGAGTAGAGATATCAGCATGGAGTGGAGATATGGGCCTGTTGTGTAGATCTAGGCCTGGGGTGCAGATCTGGATCAGGAGGCTGGGTCTCTGCACAGCTGAGATCCCTGTTGCTGGGGCAGGTAGGCAGCGGGGTGAGTTTACCTTCAACCCAGCAAGGGCCTGGCTGCCCAGACGCACAGCCCAGTGGGGCAGCAGGGGAGGCCCAGGTTTGCCTGCAGATGGATGGTCCATCATGATCTTTCTTTCCAGGATTCTTCTTGGTCCAGAGGGCCTGTCCATACATGGGTGAGTCCTTCCCCAAACCTGAGGGTGTCATCTCCCCACCTAAGAGGATTTTCCTGAAACAGGAGGGAAGTCCTGTCACACAGTCTCCCATAAACTAAGAAGGGGGGACCCTGGGGTGCTCGGCTCACACTTCTGACCTCGTCCTCTCTGGCCTTTCTTACCCTTGGCCGAGTCAAGCTCTGTGAAGACTGGGGTGAGGTTGGGATGCTCCAAGCTGAGGTGTGCAGGGAGGAAGTGGTGTCAGCAGCTGAGGAAGGGAGGGAAGCAGGGCTAGGAACAGCAGGTCCACTGAAGACAAAGGTGTAACTCACACCCTCCAGTGTTTCCATGACGGTCAGGGCTGCAGTGTGGCTGCTGTCATTCTACCAGAAGAGGTGGGGAAACCACAGCCATGACCCTGACATTCCAAATCTTCTGATATGGGCTCAGTGCATGCACTGGCTGATATTCCATTCACAAAGGACATGCCCTCCATGCCATGTCTACTTTGTGTTGTTTTATGTGAGTCACCTTGAAGTATTAAAACTAGTAAGAGTCCCTTATTCAGCACTTGTTCAAAGTTCTCAGCTGACACTTTTGTTGTAGGGAGACGCCATGTCTATGTGGGATGGGTCCTTCCTGTAGCCCTGGGCACCCAGGTGCGGTAGGAGCCTTAGAAACATGGAAAGGGGAAGATCTTCTGAGCAGAGGGAGGGAGGGGCGACTCCACATCCTCCTCTCTTAGGTGTCGCCTCCTTCTCCCCAGGTGGTCAGGACAAGACCTTCCTGTCTGTCCGGCCCAGCGCTGTGGTGCCTAAGGGAGGAAACGTGACTCTTCGGTGTTACTATCGTGGTGGGCTTTACAACTTTACCAACTTCACTCTGTACAAAGACGACAGAAGCCACGTTCCCATCCTCCACAGCAGAATATTCCAGGAGAGCTTCCTCATGGGCCCTGTGACCCCGGCACACGCAGGGACCTACAGATGTCAGGGTTCATACCCGCACTCCCCACTGAGTGGTCGGCACTCAGTGACCCCTGGCGATCATGGTCACAGGTCAGAGATCTCCTGTCTTGGCTTCTCCTTGTCCCACCTCCTGAATCCCAGAGCTTCTGCTGGGGTGTCCACCAGGGTCCCATCACCCAGGGTCTTTGGGGTAAAGGGGATTGAATACAGGGAAATGGGTGCTGTGATGGGAAGAATAACTGTCCACAATATGGCTACATTCTAATCCCTGGAGCCTGTGACTCTTTATGCTATAGGGCAGGGGACTGAAGGGGAAGACAGAGCTCAGGTTGTTGTGAGTTGACCTTGAGATGGGGAGACGGCCTGGACTGTCCCACTGGGCTCAGTGTAATCACAAGGCACCAAGGAGAGGAGGAGGATGAGGAGAGTGGGGATTAGAGCAGCGTCGTGGGAGACTCCATCAGCCACTGTGGGCTTTGAAGGTGGAGGAAGGCCACGAGCCACAATGGCAGGTGGCCTCTACGGGCTGGAGAAGTCAAGAAAACTGCTCCACTGAGTCTCCAGAGGGAACGCAGCCCTGTAGACGGCTTGGTTTTAGCACACGAGAACTGAATCCAATTTCTGTCTCCAGAAGTGGAAGGGGTCAGTGTGTTCTCTCCTGCTGCCATGTTTGTGATAATTTTCTGCCTCAGCAACAGGAAACCAACACAGGAATCAGGTCAAGTACAAGTTAAGAAACCAAACAACAATAGCCGGGCATGGTGGTGGGCACGAGTAACCCAACGACTGGATTCAATCGCTTGAATCCGGAGGCAGAAGCTGCAGTGAGCCAAGACCTTACCACTACACTCCAGCCTGGGTGAAAAGTGACACTCTGTCTCAAAACTCAATTAATTAATCAATTAATTAAAGAAACCAAACAAGGAGAAGGTTGGCAACCCCAAGATCAGGAAGGGCGGGACACTGATGCCACCACCAGGCTCCATCCACACAGGGAGGGGTCGATGCTCCTGGAACCAGCACCAGGAGCCACCCTGTGGAAGCTGAGGATATGGAGAAGGCACAGGCATGGCAGGAGAGGCTCCCAATCCCCACCAGGAGCAGGGAGTGTGGACACTGGTGCCTGCCTTACTGGTCAGTTCATACCTCCTGCCAGGGACTCCAGTTTGTCCAAAAGAGATTGAACCAGGCTGCTATGAGCCTGGATGTGCAGCCTGCCGTGGTTCCTCTTCCACCCCACATAGACAGCAGGAAAGAGATGAGTGGGAAACAGATACAACAGCCTAAGAGATGAGGCTGAGCCCAGTGGGAAGGGCGTCCGAGGCTACTAGAGACAGACGGACAGAGAAGAGGGAGGGAGAGAAATGCAGGGACCTGCACCAGGGGATAAAAGACAGGGAGACACAGAGAGGGAGGAGAGAGACAGACGGCCGGGAGGGGAACCCTCACTCATTCCAGGTGCCATGGATATGATGACAAAGGGAGACGCCTTCTAAACTCACAACCTCTCTTTCTAGGAGTCCACAAAAAACCTTCCCTCCGGGCCCTCCCAGGTCCCCTGGTGAAATCAGGAGAGACGGTCATCCTACAATGTTCATCAGATACCGTGTTTGAGCACTTCTTTCTGCACAGTGAGGTGACCTTTGAGGAGCCCTTGCACCTTGTTGGAGAGCTCCATGGTGGGGTTCCCAGGCCAACTATTCCATCGGTCCCATGCCATCTGACCCTTCAGGGTCCTACAGATGCTACGGTTCTGTCACTCACTCCCCTATGTGTTGTCAGCTCCCAGTGACCCCTGGACATCGTGATCACAGGTGAGAGTGTCCGGACATTCTTCTCATTGTCACTGGGACACTGAGTAAATGATCCAGGACTTGGAAGCCCCAAGTGGTCATGAGGAAGATGAGTGTGGGATTCTTATGGAGAGAGACTCACTTGGTGAAGTCTGCACCAATAGAGACAGAGAAACAGGAGACACAAGTACAGACCAGGTGTCATAACGGAGGACAGACACAGGGGCCATACAGGGAGGTAGAAAAGAGAGAAAGAGTTAAAGGGGACACCCAGACAGACAGACATGTTCCAGAAAGAGTCGTCCTTCCATGCTGACTTTGCTTAGAGACTTGGCACAGGTTAGAAGCTTCATTTCTGTTTTACCTCCACAAAGTGTTTCTACCAGGAGAACCCAAGGACACCCATATTTCTGTCCTGAGTCAGCCCTGTGGCCTCAGGCCTTGTGGTGCCTACAGATGCCGTGTTCATTCTGACACCTCTGCCTTCCGTGCAGTGGAGAGTCATCGTCCCAGGACATCATGGCCTCAGAACACCAACCCCTGTGTGCTGTGTGTACTTGGGGTCCCCAGACTGGATTCTGAGGCTCATATTCCACATAATCCCATATATGATCGATTACTGAGAGACACAGAGAGAAATCAGGAACACCAGAAAGCAAAGACATAAACACACAGAGAAGGAGCCAGAGGAAGGGGACTGAGAGACTCACAGACAAATAAAGAGACAGAAAAGAGGGCAGAGGAGTGGAGAGAATGATGGAAGGGAGCAGAGAAAAGCTCCAAAATCAGAACCCTGAGGGTGGGGCACAAAGACAGAGATAGATAAAGATGTGGGGATGGACTGCAGAGATTCCAAATAGAAGTAGAGAGACTGAGAGGCAGAGAAAGACAAGGAGATGGAGAGAGACAGATGGTAGATGGATAGATAGATACAGATTGATGATAAATAGGTAGATGATAGATAATGGATGCGTTATAGATACATAGATGGTGATTGATAGAGAGATGATACATGGAGATGATGATGATAGATAGTTAGATAGATAGATAGATAGATAGATAGATAGATAGATAGATAGACAGACACAGATACGTAGATACGTAGATGATACATAGAGACAGAGAGGCAGACAGATAGAGAGGGAATAGACAGATGATACATAGATAGAGATAATAGATAGATGGTGGATAGATAGAGAGACAGACAATTGCTAGAGAGATAGATAAATGATACACAGATATAGATTACAGATAGCTAATTGACAGATTGACAGGTAGTAGATAGATCGATCGATTGATAGATAACAGATAGAAATGTGCAGAAGGTTATGAACAAAACAGAAAGTGAGAAACTCAGAATTAAAGAAAAAGGAAAATCAAGTCAACCATCCAAGGAGGGTCAGAGAGAAGAAAACAATACAAAAAGGGAAAACACACCACGGGGTGGGGACGTGAGGTCAGAGAGCTAGAGAGACAGAGAAGGTGGAAGGAGGAAACAGACATGAAGAGAGACGGGGTGGAGGGTGAGAGAGAGCATTAGGCCACAGAGCAGGGGAGTGACTTCTCAGCTCAGGTGTGAGGGGAGCTGTGACAAGGAAGAACCTCCCTGAGGAAACTGCCTCTTCTCCTTCCAGGTATATATGAGAAACCTTCTCTCTCAGCCCAGCCAGGCCCCACGGTTCAGGCAGGAGAGAACGTGATCTTGTCCTGCAGCTCCGAGAGCTCGTTTGACATGTACCATCTATCCAGGGAGGGGGAGGCCCATGAACTTAGTCTCCCTGCAGTGCCAAGCGTCAATGGAACATTCCAGGCCGACTTCGCTCTGGGCCCTGCCACCCACGGAGGAACCTACAGATGCTTCGGTTCTTTCCGTACCACACCCTACGAGTGGTCAGACCCAAGTGACCCACTGCCCGTTTCTGTCACAGGTGAGGAAATCCATGCCTGTGCTATGTCTTATGATCCCAGAGCCATAGCTGGGGAGCTTCCTGCTGATGATGGAGAGAAGCATGGACAGGTTCAGAGAGAAGACCAAGCCTCGGTGTGAGGGCGGGATCAGGATGCAGGATGGCAGAGAGGGCCCCTCCAAACCCTCCTGCATGGCCTGCGTGGTGGTCCACGGTCAGCGCTCCAGGCACCCAGGCAGATGGAGAAACTAGTCAGGACAGACCCAGAGGAGGGTGACTGGGCTCAGTTTGGGGAGATCAGAGGTTCCCTCAGCGCCTCAACCTTACCCATTTCCCAGAAGCCCATCCTGGCTTCTCACCCACACAGACATATCATCACCAGCAACCCTTACACCCTTTTCTTTTCATTTGAAAAAATAATTGTTGAGGTTAAATATACCTATAAAATTTACCACCTTTACTGTTTTTAAGTGTAAAATCTAGTGGTCATAAATATATTTATATTCTGTTTTGTTTTGTTTTTTGTTTTGTTTTGTGTTTACCCTCCACCGTTCCCTTCCTGGCCTCTGGTAGCCACCATTCTACTCTCCACTTTCTTGAGATCCACTTCAGAGCTCCTGCATAAGGGTGAGAAATGGGAGTCTTTGTAATGAGCTCCAGTTCCATCCATGTGGCTGCAAATGTCAGGATGTTACTGTCTCTATGGATGAGTAGTCTCCACTGTGTGTATGTACCACATTCTCTCTATCCATTCACCCACTGAGGGGCAGGTAGGTTGACTCCACATCTTGGCTACTGTGAACTCTGCTGGAACAGTCATGGGAGTGCAGATAGAACTTCGATACACTGAAGTCCTTTCCTTTGGATGTAAACCCAGTAGTGAATTTGTGAACACTATGAAAATTCTCTTTTTAGTCTTTTGTTTGGCTTTTGTTTTGTTTTTGTTTTTGAGGCAGAGCTTTCCTCTGTAGCCCAGGCTGGAGTGCAACTGACACAATCTAGGCTCATTGCAACCTCCTGGGAGGCAGAGGCCTCCTGGATTCAAATGATTCTTCTGCCTCAGCCTCCCTGGGAGCTGGGATTACAGGTGCATGCCACAATGCTTGGCTACGTTTCGTATTTTTTAGTACAGACAGGGTTTCCCCATGTTGGCCAGGCTGCTCTCAAACTCCTGACCTCAAGTGAGGTGAGGTGCCCACCTCGCTCTCCCAAAGTGTTGGGATTACAGGCATGAGCCACCATGCCCAGCCTCTTTTTAGTTTCTTAAAGAACTTCCATATTTTTCTCTATAATGGCTGTACTAATTTACCTTCCTACCAACATAGTACCAGGATTCTCCTTTCTCTACCATCTTGCTAGCATTTGTTTCCCTGACTTGCAGATAAAAGCCATTTTAATGGGGTGAGATGAAAATTCATTGTGATTTTAATTTGTATTTCTCTAATGATGAGTGATACTGAACAGTGTTTCATACACACCGTGGCCATTTATATGTTTTGTTTGTGGAGAAATGTCTATTCATGTCTTTTGCTCATTTTTTAGTTACATTATTTGTTTTATTGAGTTATGTGAGCTTCTTATATTTCCAGTTATAAATCCCATCTCAGATGCATAGTTTGCAAAGATTTGCTCCCATTCTGTGGGTTGTCTCTTCACTTTGTTGGTTGCTTACTTTGCAGTGCAGAAGCTGCTTAGTTTGATGTAATCCCTGTGGTCTGTTTTTTCTTTGATTACTTGTGTTTTTGAGGTTTTAAACAAAATGTCTTTTCTCAGACAAATGTCCTGAAGCATTTCCCCAATATTTTCTTCTACGTGTCTCATAGGTTCAGGACTTAGACTCATGTATTTATTCATTTTGATTTGACTTTTGTGAATAGTGAGAGGTAGAGGTGCAGTTTCAACCCCTGCATGCAGATAACACGTTTTCCCCACATCGTTTATTGAAAAGACTGTCCTTTCCTGATTGTAGGTTCTTGACACCTTTGTCAAAATGCGTTGGATTGGCTGGGCATAGTGGCTCATACCCTCAATCCAGCACTTTCAGAGGCCAAGGTGGGTGGATCACCTGAGACCAGGAGTTTTAGGCCCGCCTGGCCAACACAGTAAAACCCTGTCTCCGCTAAAAGTACAAAAATTAGCTGAGCATGGTGGTCAGCCCCTGTAATACCACTACTCGAGGGTCTGAGGCAAGAGAATTGCTTGAATTCAGGAGACGGAGGTGGCTGTGAGCCGAGATTGCACCTCTACACTCCAGCCTGGGTGACAGAGCAAGTTTCCATCTCAAAAAAAAAACAAAAAGCCGTTGAATGTTGACGCATAGATTATATCTGTGTTCTTCATTTTACTCCATTGTTCTATGCACTTTTCTTTATGCCAACATCATGCTGTTTTGTTTACTACAGCTCTGTAACATATTTTAAGTCAGGTAATGTGATGTTCCTGTTTTCTCTATATATCTTAAAGTCTCGAGACAATGGGTAACACATACAAAATTATGGAGAAGAGGATCTCAGGACTCCCAGAGCCCAGTGTTGGATAACAGAGTGTTGGCCATAAACCCACCTCAAAGATTTCCCTTGAGTAGAGGACGGGCACCCTCATTTCCTCACCTCTCTCCTGTCTCTATTCTAGGAAACCCTTCACGTAGTTGGCCTTCACCCACTGAACCAAGCTCCAAAACCAGTGAGTAAAGAATCCCTCTTGTCTCTGCTTTTGGAAACCTGGGGAGGTGGAAGCCTTGGATATAAGCCTTGGCTCAGCACCTCCCAGCTCTGATTATGGCCTGTCTTCTACCATCTCTCTGAACTCCAGACACTCCAAAAGCAAAAGGGATCTGGGCACAGCACAGGGCTCCGTGAAGTCTCTTAATCTCTAATCTTCTGCAGCTGAGACCTCCTACAAGCTGGAAGAATGATTGCAAATCTGACATCCTTCTCAGGAAAATGCAGTGTTTCTTCTCCCTGCATTCCTAACTGGAGGATAAATTCCTGGGAGCTTGAAAGAGGGAAGGGAAGGGAACATCTAACGAGCCCAAGGTGTTTTAGAGAAGATCCACTTGCCAAGGAATGACCTCCTGTTGGTCATGAGGCAACCCTGGCTGACTCAGCAGAGCAAGAGCCTTGAGTAACAGAGAACAGAGCTCATGCACGCACACTTCGACTCACTGACTCATTCAGCCATGGCCCCATGCTCAGGCTGTGCAGTTGGAATCCTTTCCTACTGTTGCCATAACAAATTTCCACAAAATCGGTGAATGAAAAAAAACGGCTTTTAATTATCTTACAGTGCTGGAGCTCAAAGGATGAAATGCATCTCACAGGGCTAAAATCAAGGTGACAGCAAGGCTGCCTTCCCTCTGAAGGTTCCAGGCGAGAATCTGCTTTCCACATGTCCCAGTTTCTAGAGGCTCCCACGGTCCTTGGCTCCTGGTCCCCTTCCTCCTTCCTCAAAACCCACAAAGACTGGTCATGTCTCACATGGCATCACTCAGACCCTTCTTCCTTGTCCACACCTCTTTCTCTGAATGTTCCTCTGCCTTCTTCCTCATCTTTTAAGGACTTTGGGATTTTATTGGGTTCACCAAAATAATTCATCATCATCTCCCTAATATCATCCAGGATACCCTCCATTTCAGTTCAGCTGATTAGCAACCGTAATTCCATCTGAAATCTTCATTCCTCTTTTCCACGTAAAATCACATGTTCACAAGGTATGAAGGCTAGGACAGGGACATTTTGGGGTGGGGTGGATTCTCCTGCCTTCCACAAATAGTAAACAGGATGCATTTGGCCTGTGCTCTTGGGACACTGACGTTGCAGATGGGCAAACGAGAGGAAAGAAAATGAATGCACAAGTGGACCTATAAATGGCTGATCTATTGGGAAATATCTGCCCATAAAATCTATTTATTTATTTATTTATTTTAAGACAGAGTCTCGCTCTATCCCCTATACTGGAGTGCAGTGTCACCATCTTGGCTCACTGTAACCTCCGCCTCCTGGGTTCAAGTGATTCTCCTGCCTCAGCCTCTCGAGTAGCTTGGATACAGGCACCCGCCACCACACCTGGCTAATTCTTTTGTAGATTTTGGTAGAGACGATGTTTCACCATGTTGCCCAGTCTATCTCCAACTCCCAATCTCAAGTAATCCGACCGCCTCAGCCTCCCAAAGTCCTGGGATTATAGACGTGAGCCACGGCACCCAGCCAGAATTTAAAATAAATAATAGATAATGCTGAGTGTATGGTTTCAGGTCACAGAGAAGGTCTCACTAATCACATATTTGTGATGTTAATGAAAAAAATGGAAGACTGGCGGAAGGATTTTCCACACACAATTGTCAGCCGTGAAGGCACG